>NC_134708.1:119502022-119819313 GCF_043290135.1 Rhipicephalus microplus
GTCCCATCCCGAGATAATAGTATGGGAGCACGATGAAAAAACTATGAACTCTATCGTATACAGAACGTCCTGAATTGTCACGCGGGCTGTACATACTGCGATCGGTTGAACAGGTTGAGCACTGGCTGTGCGAAGCAATAATCCAGAGGAAGGCGTTCTAACCTTACGAATTGAGTGGCGAAATCAAGCATCTATAACAGAAACAGCTGCACCGGTATCTACAAGAGCTACTCTAGGGATATTTTCGACGAAGACATCAATATCATTGGTAGGTGACAAGTGAGGACTTGGGCAAACCGAAACTTGCGCAGTTCTTGCCTCAGGAACTGCGTCGTCTAGTTTTCCTCCTCGTTAGGCGCGGGCCGTCGACACATAGGAAAAGGCGAGCGGCGGCATGGAGAGGGCGAGCGAAGATGTCCCGACCGAGGGTGGTGGTCGTCCTGGTAGCGGGCTGGCATTGGAGTGGAGGAACCGTATTGCGCGTTGGAGTCAAGCGGGAAGAAAGGCTCACGGCGGTTTTCATTGGTGATAAGGGTCCGGCGGCGGCAATACCTTGCGACGTGTCCGGGGTATTGACAAGCGTAACAAATCGGGCGATTGTCGAGGGTGCGCCATGGGCTGGCGGTGTTAGTGCTGGTCCAGTGAACTGGAGCTGGGGGATAGCTCGCGCGAGGCTGGAACGGAGGTGCAGGCTTCTTGCGAGTTGGCATGGCTGTAGCCGCAGCGTAGGTGAGAGGAGCAGCCACAAGATTAGGCTTGCGAGCAGCTGGTAAGGCCTCGGCGACCTCTTCTTGAATGACGCCACGTAGAGACGACGGTAAAGTTGTGGTAGGTTCTGGTGTGAAAGGCACCAAGATAAGCAGTCGAGCGACTTCTTCGCGGACAAATGCTTTTATTTCGGCTATTAGTGACGCTTGGTCTTGACCACTGATGACAATAGGCAGCGATGCCAAATCGTGTGCTTGAGGACGTTTTGTCAGAGCTCGCTGCTTCCGCAATCCATCGTAGTTTTGGCAGAGGCTAATTACGTAGTTAACAGTGGTCGGGCTTTTCGCCAAGAGCACCTGAAAAGCGTCGTCGTCAATCCCTTTGAGGATGTTCTTAAATATTTCAGCTTCCATCATTGCGGCGTTCACCCGTCTGCACAAATGGACGACGTCTTCTATGTAACTAGTGCAGGTTTCACCCATTTCTTGTGCGCGAGTGCGTAAACGTTGCTCGGCACGAAGTTTTCGGACGGCAGGTCGATCGAAGACTGCTACAATCGACGTTTTAAATTGCGGCCACGTTCGGACGTCTGCCTCGTGATTTCTAAGCCAAAGGCTGGCTACACACCCGAAGTAGAACGACACGCGTGTCAACTTGTCCACGTCCGTCCATCTGTTTAAAGCGCTCACCCGTTGGAAAGTCGAGAGCCAATCTTCAACGTCGTTGTCATCTGTTCCACTGAAGATTGAAGGCTCCTGCTGAGGAACACTGCCCGAACAGGTGGCTGGAAGAGATGGAAGCGTCGGCTAATCGGCGTCCGGCATAGCAGAAGGTAGCCGTCGAGAACGGAGTTCCAGCATGGTAGCGGGAAGGTGTAAGGGACGGTACCCAGCACCTCCACCAATTATAAAGGAGATTTATTGAGCAGGAAGGTTGATGCTTGGAAGGCTCGGAAGGCGATGCACCAGCCGCAATTTCCGAGCTCGAGCCGCTTCTGCACGCTCGATGCTGCTGCCTCTGCGCCGGAGTGCTTCCTCTTCTTTACAATATTCTAGATGATGCTGTACCACGTTTTTTTCATTGGCTGCTGCGTGAGTTGTGCCTGGGCGCGCGAGGAACGAGTGCCTCTATCAGTCGTTTGGATAGTCGCCCTACGCGTTGGATCATTGGTGGGGCATGGATGAAGCAGAGTGGCGGTTGCGTTAAAAACGCTTGTGCTCAGCCTTCTTGACTAGCGTCTCGTCCGTGTAACTCGCACGCCATCTACATTCTCGAACGCGATCGGACGCATGGACGCACGGACTGGTTGACAGACGCACGCACGGATGAAAAGACAGGCAGGCAGGCGTACAACACGTCAACAGATCGACAAACATACGAATAGACGGACGGACGCACAGACAGACAAACAGGTACACGGACGCATGATCGGATGGACGTACGTGTGGACAAACGAATGAACGTACGGACGGATGCACACACGTAGGGATATACGCACGGGCACTTTGCTCCACTCAACATCATTCACTTCGTGGATAAGCTGTGATTTTTTTCTTTCGTGCTTCTTTCTGTTTGAACAGGGTGATTTAAGTATTGAGCTGTGACAGTTATTCCACGCACGTCGTGTGTATTCCCATTTCGTGCGTGGCCTCTGCTTGAAGTGCGCGCTGCGAGTTTTGAGAAGCTTGTCTTTCTTCACATGGCTTTGTAATTTGTTGCTCCGGCATTCCGTCTTTCGCCCTTGCGGCAAAACATTGCCGAATAGACGCTCAATTACCTCGGTAAGGACACGTTTCTCTTTCGCGTTAAGCTGATTCCAAATAGAAGAAATCAGCCATGTTTTCAAGTGACATCGAGCACGTATTGCACGTGTAAATTAGCAGCAGCGCTTTTTTGTAAGCATTAGCATCGTCAGTATGCAGACCATGCATAGCGAGTACGTTTATGCGAGCGGTGGTAAATAAGCATTGGCCCTACCGCGGGGTTGAGGTAGGCAAACCTTCACTCTTCACATGCACTGGCACCTTGGCGCAACTGCGTTGTACAATTGAGCCAAGCTGGGATTACCACTCCTGCGTTCTTGCGATCATCTTTTTTGCGCACAACGCACGAGAGCGCACTACGAAGTGTACAATGTCCTAAAGTGTAAAGAAAAGAGTGCCGCTTTCCTGTGGTATATTTTCTCCCCGGACCGTGAACCCATGCGAATAAGACAATTTCATAAGCAAGTAAACTAATCTGCTCTTTCTGGCGCAAACTTAACAGGGCCATGCGCACAATCAAACAATTCAATTACTAATGAACTGGATTTTCAATGCGAAACATTTATTCACGTACTTGAAGCACTTTTGGTATATATCTGCGTAACTATCTATCTAGCCGCCAATGTCTGAGTGCTATCATAATTACCCACTTACCTGGGGGTACCGCAAAATTAGCAATGAGGGTAAAATGATTTCAGCACTACTACACGTTGGTTTTGACTGGAATAATGTCACGATGTCGCCGCGCACATCTTCGAACACTTTCCACGAAAAATTGGCAAATACCTAGGGCCGGGTATGGCCCGATGGCAAACGGGTATGTGCCAAAGGTGATAGGCATTTTATATCAACCCAGGATCGGTGAGGACACGCATCGGTAATTTTTAAGAAAAAGCTGACCTGGGCAGCGTTGATCGGACGAATGCAAAGAACAAACGTCAGTGTCCAAGTAGAAATTCAACCCTAGCATTCTGCGTTGCAATAAAGCATTGTACCACAGAGCCATACCAGTTCTCAGAAATACTTTGCAAATAGACCCTAATGTTCGTGAAACGTCAGTTCTAGTTGCAGTACTGGCTAAAATTTCTGTAAACATTACATATGTACTGCAACAATAGAGCACTCACGCCGGGTTAGCGTCAACTGCAGTTAGACGCTAGCTGGTGAAATTGATTTGTGTAGCAGTGCTGACTACCATGATCTTGAACCCCAGCGCAACCACCACCACTTCATATCACGTTACCAGTTCTACTGTTCTAATGTCGACGTTACTAATGGCATCGTTAAACAACTGCAAGCGAATGCCGATGTAAAACTTGTATGGTTGTTCAACGTATACGTTTGCGTGGGTTTGTAGATATATTGAGCGCTTTTCATGAAGTCTCGCTCAATAAAAAAATTACTCGTTGACCTAGCATCTGCATGCTTCGCATATCATTGATTTCCTAGGTACATAGATGCTGCTGTTTTTTTTTTGTTTCCTATGTAATGACAAAATATCTATGCAACTACTGCAATCATTGTAAACTAAACCAAGTTGTGCGGAAATAATGTCGATAAAATGAAACGGAAACGGGTTGAGCCATCAGCCTCTGTAACATGTAAAATGATCACCACACTTACAGTGGCAATTAGCATTTCCTACGCTACTTGTTTTGATGTGCAATGCAGACACATCCGAAAATATTAATGATATTTCTGTGTTCTCTCCTTTGCAGCTGACAATAATTATGTATGCCACTCTATGGCTAATGCAGCCTGGAAGAATTCTCAGTGCATCAGAATCTTTTTCCAGCGTCTACCTGCTCTCGCTCATTGAAGCTTTTCTAAACAGCCTTCCTCTTCTAATGATCATGACTAACAGGGTATGTACTGATCCAAGCTTCACATGAGTTCCAAGCACAGTATTCAATGCACTTTAAACGTTTGTAAATTATTGAACCAGATTTTGCAGTGCCCATTGGTAATGATGAAACTTTCGTAGAAAATTTTAAGCAGCTCCACTTGGTCAATAAAAAGCTTGCAGTGGGGCTGAGCGAGTAGCCGCGGGAGTGGGCGTACAGCTGAATTATGGGAGTACTTAGTAAAATGAACGGTGGGAGGTGTGTCGCGTGTGCGAGGTGGGACCTACCCACTTTATGTGGCTAAACTTCCCTACCATCTAGTGCGGTTTTTGTACATAACATTCTCTACCAAGACCAACATTGTCGTTCAAAGAAAATTGTGTGAAGCCATGGCTTGAGAGACAAATTATTGATAAAAAAACAGCCAGTTATTTAGAGTTACCTGCAGTTTAGGATAAAGTATGATGCAGTTAGACGCAGGCAATCACATCGCGAGGATGTTCACAACCTGTCCTGTTGTTGGTACATGGTTTCCGCTCGTGTGCGTGGCGCCATTTTTTTACTATTTTGCGTGTTGGCAACACGCTAAAAAACGCCTTCAATATCCAACGTACGGTGTAACAAAACTAGTTCGGTGGAAGAAACTTCATACGAAACCGTGTTTTTTTTTCCTGCTGCTGCGACACCTTCGCATTTGGCAACGAAGAACAGCCACAGCTTCTGACGCTACATCTCACGAATAAACAATAGCGAGGTACAGCGTGCAGCAGCTGTGGCTATTCTTGGAGCTACGGTGTCCCTCATAGTAAAATCGTGGCTGCGGGACCACAGTTGTTATGTTAAATGCACTGCAACCAAGTTTTTACTTTCCATGCGCAGATGTCATTTGCCGTAAGTCGCGTGCTGAGGCTTTGTTGTGCTGAAGAATCTGGGTTGGACGAAAAACAGGCGCCAGAAAAGATACAAGCAGGTACAGTAAACTTGTTTCGTACAACATCTCGAACGACTTACTTCTCATCTAGCCAGCCATCGCAGAAAATGCGCGTGACTTTTTGCCGTAGTGGTGCGCATCTGGTGCAGCCGCGTGCAAAAGTTGTGTGTTTGCCTATAAAACCGAACATGTCACAAAAGGAAGAGCAACCCTGAAACGAGAAAGGACATATGCCGCACAGAGCTCTCTATGTAACTTCAAATAGCTCAATCACACATTAATGCTGTCACGGACAAAATTTCTGGAGAGCTTACTGCAATTCAGAGCCATGCAATAACTCAGTCGTTTGATGCACGAGGTCGTAGATTAATATGAGGTACCATGAGGGTCAGTTTGATATATCAGTGAGGCAGAGGCAGCCTAATAGTATGACTAAAAGTGTAGGATAGGAGGAAAGGCTAAGGTTATGACTGAAGATTATTACCGATGGGACGTTTCACATCAAGTGAGCACACAGCAATCGGGTATAAGAAGTGCATGATGGTTTCGAAGGTGTAAAGTTTGAAGACACCAACCACTCAACCTCGGACGTGCTTTGACATTGGCGTGTGACTAATATTCACTCAAAGGGACATTGAAAAGAATTAACTTTAGTGCCATATGTTTCACTATCTTAGGTTAGTATTTGCACAGAATGTCAAAGTTTGACTTTTCATTTTAAATGTCACGCCAAAATTTCGCGTGGCAAGTCACAAATTTCAGGATGTGTTTTTAAAATTTTGGTGGTATTCGCTCGATGAATGTTTTTAAACTTTGTATGCTAAATCTATGCACCCAAATATACAAGCTACTTCGTTATTAAACAGATTTAGTTGCGCGTCCACGGGAGCCGTTCGCCGCGCAGCCTTCCTTTGCAAACGGCTGCAAGGCTGCTGCAGACGCGCAAATAAGTCTGTCTATTGTCAACAGGGAACTACGTAGGACCAAGCAAACGACTTCAAAATGATTACGTCACGGTGTTTCTTGTGGAAATCTAAAGTGGGGAAGAAGGAGAGAGACAGTATCTAGTCGGAGCACCTGGAAGACGACTACAACGAAGAGCCGAGCTCGTGACACTGACTGACGCCCCTTGAACCGGGCAGCTGGTTTTAGTAATCAAACCCTCTTATAATTTGGAGAACGTGCTGGGTAGTCTTCGAAGCTGGAACTACGAAGTCGCGCTTTACCTCCAGTGCCAGCGATGCCGGAAGAACCCTCCACCCAAAATACCATGCAAGTTCCTGTCTCTACATGTCCCGGCATGTGGCCACTCATCACCTACCGATCTTCAGCGGCACTGACAGCCAAGACGTTGAGAAGTGGCTGGCTACTTACCATAAGGTGAGCGCAGCGAACAAGGGGGACGATGCGAATAAGCTGATCTATGTGAGCTTTTACTTGTCCGGCGTCGCTAGTTTCTGGTTGCACAATCACGAAGCCGAGGTTGCCAGCTGGGATTCATTCAAGGCCTCCTTTTCGCAAGTCTTCGACCGCCCTGCTGTGCGAAAACTCCGCGCAGAACAACGGCTTTGTGAGCGCGCTCAACAGCCAGGAGAGAGCTTTACCAGCTACACTGAAGACGTAGTTAACTTGGGCAAGCGAGTAAACCTAGCGATGCTCGAAGCCGACAAAATGAAACAAATCCTCAAGGGCATAAGTGATGACGCATTTCAAATGTTGTTAGACAAGGACCCACAAACCATAGCCGATCTCGTCAGCTTGTGCCAGAGTTTTGACGAATCGCGCAAGCAACGCGCCCAAACATGGCGCTCTCTGGAAAAACGTGACTCGATCGCGGCCTTCACTCTCGGAGACCAGAACGACATGTTGGCTTGCATGAAGCAGTTTGTGCGTGAGGAGGTCGCTCGGCAGCTTTCCGTTTTATTGAGCACGCCCGAGCCAGCCCAAACGCATCCTCTGGCCCCAGATCATCTGACCCCGCCCATAAAGCACGTCATACAAGATGAGGTAGCTGACGCTTTGCCTTTCGCTCATTCACCACCTCTGGAGGCCACACCCTTGACTTATGCAAAAGTCGTTGCAGCCAGCGAACCTCGACAGCTCACTTATGCTACCTCACCGGTCCCTGTTAGGTTCATCACCAGTTCTGCTCAGCCGGCCGATTTCGGTGTTTTCGAATCCGTGGCGCACCGCAGACAACCACCCAATTCACTATTCTTGCGGTTACGCAGGACATGTGGCCCGCTTGTGTCACCGCCGCCCTCTCGTTCACAGCGACAATATGCAAAGATTGTCGCATGACTCTCGGCGCTTTAACAACACGGCACGTCAACAAGGATCCTCTTCACGAGACCACCCTCCCTCAGTCATTCACCGATCTCCATCTCCCCGACGTCGCTTCCTGTCATTTATGCGCCTTCGACCCTGCCCTTCAGACGCGGAAAACTAGATGCCGCAGTTCCGGAGGCACGAACTTCGTCGTCATCGAAAAATTAAGTCTTCGCAATTTTCCGACAAACCTCATCGACGTTTTTGTGGATGATTACCGTACCCTTGAGCTTGTGGACACTGGTGCTGCCGTTGTAGTAATTGATTTAAAACTTTGCCGCCTGCTTCGGAAGGTTACCACAACGCCAAAGGTATTGTCCCTACGTACTGCCAGTGCTCACCATATTAGACCATCAGCTGCCTGTACCGCCCGCGTTCTCATCCAAGATGTTCTGTATACCGTTGAATTTCTTGTGCTCGAAGCGTGTTTTCATGATGTGATCCTCGGCTGGAATTTTCTATCTCGTAATTATGCGGTTATCGACTGTGCTCGTGCTGAAGTGGCCTTTTTTCGCGTTGTGTGCCTAGTCTCCAGAATATTTGTTGAACAAGGTGTTTGTCACTGACGACTTCAACATACCGCCAACTAGCGCAGCTTTTGTTCCCGTCTCTTGTGCCGATGTGTCTAAGCCTGCAGTGTAGTTTACGCCTTCGCAAACGTTCCAAAGTCGCAAGAGCCTCGCAATGCCGTTTGCAGTTCTAGATATTTCGGCGGGTGCTACCAATTTGTTTGTCAAAAATCTCTTGCTGTCTCCCACAATCTTGCATCGCGGAGAATGTATTGGAACATTCCAAGACTTAGACGTTTCCTCCATCTTCGGCCTTGACAGTGAGTGATTTGCAGCTTAATGCACTGACGCCATCTGCCCGTTCACCTGTTCACGAAAACATTATTTGTTTGGTTCTCAATTGATGCCGAACTTAAAGAACCACACCGCGAGAATCTTCTAGAACTTCTTCACCAGTTTCGTGGCTCGTTCGATTGCCAGCAGACGTCCTTACGCCGAACGCGCACCATTGCTCATCACATTAACACCGGTTCCCAAGCACCTTTGTGACAGCGTCCCTACCGTGTATCTCCTGTTGAGCGTCGTGTGATCACTAAGCAAGTGGCCGACATGCTTCAACGTTGCGTCATTTGGCCGTCCAGCAGTCCATGGTCTTCACCTGTGGTACTTGTGAGAAAAAGAGACGGCTCGATTCGCTTTTGCGTCGATTATCACCATTTAAACAAAGTCACGCTTAAAGACGTATACCTTTTGCCGCGCATCAATGATGCCTTGAACTGCTTGCAAGGCGCTGAATTCTTCTCATCACTAGACCTACAATCCGGTTATTGGTACGTCCCCATGGCACCATAACATCGTCCGAAAACTGCTTTTGTGACACCCGATGGGCTGTACGAAATTAATGTAAAGCCCTTCGGCCTTTGTAATACGCCAGCCACATTCGAAAAGATGATGGATAGCGTCTTGCGTGGGCTAAAATAGAAGACATGCCGAATCTACTTGGATGATGTCGTTGTTTTTTCCCCTGACTTCGACAGCCACCTCCATTGTCTCAGTGAAGTCTTGAGCTGCCTCACGAGCGCAGGCCTTAACTAAACATCAAGAAGTGCCACTTTGGAGCTCGGAAGCTCACAATACTTGGCCACGTTGTCTCGAAACATGGCGTTCTCCCAGACCCAGAGAAGCTTCCTGCTGTCACTGAGTTCCCGAAGCCTACGACCATGAAAGCGCTTCGCAGCTTCGTCGGACTGGGCTCGTACTTTCGCCGCTTTGTGAAGAACTTTGCTTCGATAATCGCACCACTGACAGAGCCGATCACTGGCGATGGACCCCTCTCTGATCGATCACCAGCATGCGATGACGCTTTTGCAACATTACGCCATTTTCTTACTTCACCACCTATTTTACGCCACTTCGACCCTACTGCTACAACCGAGGTGCACACGCATGCCAGTGGCTTAGGACTTCGCGCTGTCCTTGCTCAACGCAAGCCTGGCTTCTTGGAGTATGTAGTTGCGTATACAAGTTGCGCCCTAAGCAAGGCAGAGCACAAATACTCGGTTTCTGAAAACGAATGTTTGGCCATTGTTTGGGCATTACAAACATTTCGTCCTTACTTATATGGACACCCATTTCATGTAGTTACTGATCACTATTCACTCTGTTGGCTCGCTTCATTGAAGGATCCTTCAGGCCGGCTTGGACGTTGGGCGCAACGTTTACAGGACTTTGATATTCACGTCATTTACCACTCAGGCCGCAAGCATACCGACGCAGATGCTCTTTCTCGTTTGCCCCTTCCTTCAGCCGTTGCACCTGTTTCCTTTGCCGAAGCTACCAACGACAGCATTGTTACCGCTGACATGCCTTCGGAACAACGCAAGAACCTTTTGATAGCCTCACTCATCGACGTTCTCTCCTCGTCTTCGGTGACACCACGCCAGCGTCTACTTCGTGCACTACGTCGGGAAATTCCCCATTATGCGATACGGGATATCATGTTGTACCGTCGCAACTATCAGCCGGATGGTAGGAAATGGCTTCTTGTTGTACCTCGCCATTTGCGCTCCAACATGTGCACGTACCTCTACACAGACCCTCAAAACGCGCATGCTGGCGTTTTGAAAACATACAACCGGCTTCGCCAGCAATTTTTCTGGCGTGGATTGTACTCGCACGTTCGCAAGTACATACGCTCCTGCACCGATTGTCAGCGACGAAAAACAGCTTGTCATGCCTCTGGCGAATTACAACCATTGCCGTGTCCAGCTCGGACGTTTGATAGAATCAGCATCGACCTCTATGGCCCACTGCCTTGTACGCCTGCTGGAAATCACTGGATTATCGTGGCCATTGACCTCCTAACCCGTTACGCTGAAACCGCCGCTTTGCCAGCCGCTGCTGCTCGCGGTGTAGCCTTGTTGATCTTGCGTAGCTTTGTCCTTCGCCATGGCGTGCCACGTTAGCTGCTTAGCGACCGTGGGCATGCGTTTCTATCAAAAGTCGTCCAGGAGCTTCTCATTGATTGCAATAATATTCACCGCACCACTACCCACAGACAAACGAATTGGCGGAGCACTTTAACCGCACGCTCGGTGACATGCTCTCTATGTACATATCCTCCAACCATTCTAACTGGGACTTGGTGCTCCCTTTCGTGACGTATGCGGATAATACGGCCACGCAAGCAACTACTGGGTTTTCACCTTTTTTCTACTATACAGACGTGAGCCCTCTTCTACGCTTGACACGATACTTACTTACCGCCCAGATGCTTCTGAATACCGGCCAGTCTCCGAACTTGTTCAGTGTGCCGAAGAGTGCCGCCAATTAGCGCGTTCATTTACGTCCATCGCACCCAGACAAGCCTGCTCACAGCTACCCCGTAGGCTCATCTGTATGGCTTTCGGTTCCATTCCAGTCCCCTGTCCTCTCCCGAAAGTTTGCACCCAAGCACAACGGTCCGTACCGCATCGTTCAATGCACGTCAGCGGTCAACTACGTCGTTGAACAAGTGACACCTGCCGACGACAGACAATGCCGTGGTCGTGAGACAGTCCACATCAGCCGCTTAAAATCTTACTATGATTCCCTCGTGCTTGCTTCGCCGTGAGTCACCAGGATGGCTACTCTTCACCACCGGAGCAATTGTAGTGGGGAAGCGGCAGAGAAACAGTATCTAGTCGGAGCACCTGGACAACGAGTACGATGAACAGCCGAGCTCGTGACACTGACTGACACCCCTTGAGCCAGGCAGTTAGTTTTAGTCGATAAACCCCCTTACAGTAGCATATTCACTCACATTCTTTTTTCTTTCGGGTCTTTTCTCGCTTACTCAGCATAGTCTCGTGGTAAGAGTGGTGTCTACGCGATTGTGAAGTTGTACTTTACTAATACGCTTAAAGTCCCTTTGCCGTTCGTGTCAATTTAAAAGGTCATGACACCCAGCTTTCACTTATAATCTCTGTTATGTGGGTAAATCCTAGCATGTTCACAAACTGGTGATATTTCAGCGCATTTGGCTGGGCATTTATTTTAAAATCAATATTTTCATGACCATAGGAACGGCCTAAGAACCTGACAACTGTGACATACTCGCGAGCCATGACGAAACAAGCCACTTTCTTTGCGAGCGTCTGCATTCCTGCCAATGGTATTGTTTCCTAGGCAGCTGTGAGTGCAACAGAGATATTCAAGCTTCCATCAGTTCGGCTAGAAATCCAGCGATTAGCAGAGGTTGAAATCAAGAGGAGCCACATAAAACTCACCAGGCCGCACGGGTCACCGGCAGTGGGCGGGGTTTACACCCGGCCACCTTGAGTTCTCGTTTTGCTATCAAGTATTTGTTTACAGTTCATTTTTTTTCATATGTGTACATGAACAATACAACTGCATATACAGGATGTTTCGAGAATTTTGTTTTATATTATTAAAAACTTACACAGTGGTGGTAACTGCGTGCTATCTGTGGTGTTTTTACGGTGACATAAGGCATTTTTATATGCGTTCATTATTAGTTGCAGCAGGTATTACAGAAATAAAATCAATCAACTTTTTAACCAGTCGAAGTAAGCAGTCAAGTCAAATGGGCGTATTGAGGTCCTTCCTCCAAATTGTTCATACCTTCTATGAAAATTCTGAAAGGCGGCCGCTAGTATTCATTGCGCAGCGAAGAAATCTGGCCAATTTAGCTGGTGAAACTGAAACCTATGCACCAAACAGCATTCAAAGTACTGCAAAAAATTTACACCCATAAGGGTGTCTTTTTTGTCCCGTGGGCGACACCCTTTGAAATTTTTTAGGGGACACCCTAAACAATAAGGTGTTTAGAAACCTGAAAACGTAGGGCATAAGGAAATGTAACACCCTACTTTGATAGGTGTTTATGAACACCCATAAACAATGGATGTTGAGTGAAGCTACACCCATGCAGTGGGCTGTAGCACTAAAAAGACCATTGAAACGATGGCTGTTACATAGATAAGCATACTCATTCAAATGAAACGCAATTAACGGTATAACAATACGAGAGAATCAAGAGGAGACACTTCGTCTTGTGTGTTGACGAGTTCCGTTCATAGCACTTCAGTCTATCATATATGCATCACCAACTGGTCTAAGCCTCAACTGTTTTAAGGGAGAAGCATATATAAACATTCTTCTCTGTGACTGACAGGGAAGAAGGAAGATACTGGTGTCACCACTGCACCTATACTTGCATGCCTGCAGCTGATAATATCAGGTGCCGTAGTCTTGAATAGGCTGCATAACACCAATGTATATAACTCTTGGTAGGAACACACACACACCCACGCACCACACCACAGTAGTGCAAGCATTAAGCTGTAGCATAAGGTATCAACAGAACATAATGCCGAAGCAAGAAACAATTAAGCCCACATGTTAACATCTGCCTTTATTAATATAAAAACTGCAAGAAGTTTGACAAACAGGACTCTGACGACATTCTGCAAAGTTAGCAATATCTCTCGTGGCCAAGTTTTTTTCTCTATACTAGAAATTTATAGTGTTCAATACAGTATATCACCACAACGTCTTTCAAAAACATTTACACTAGTCGAGCAAATGACTGAGAGGTCATTTGCCCGACTAGCACAAATTACACTAATACAATAGAACAAAAGATGTAGAAACATCAAGTGGGTTTCTGGGCACATATATACAACCTATTATTTGTCAAAGTATAAACTTTGATAGTAAAAATACAATATTTGACAAGGCATTGTAATTGGGGTTGGAATATTGCAATGTCAGTGTTGGTATACTTCTAATTGATTGATTGTTATGTGGGATCTAACGTCCCCAAAACCACCATATGGTTATGATAAACGCCATAGTGCAGGGCTCCGACAATTTTGATCTCCCGGGGTTCTTTGATGTGCACTCAAATCTGAGCACACGAGCCTACATCTCCGCCACCATCGAAAATGCAGCCGCCGCAGCCTGGATTAGTTCCCGCGACTTGCGCGTCAGCAGCCGAGTACCTTAGCCACTAGACCACCGCGGCACAGCGTATACTTCTAATTGCAAAAACACAGTTCTTCACAGCTGCTTGCACAATCATCTTCAGCTGCTGAGATGACTCCCCGCAGGGGCGTCTGTGAAAGCAGGCGTTTGGTGTGTAGCGACAAACGGACCCGAGCTAACGGGAGGTTGGGTTCTCCTCCCGCACTTAGCCGTTCGTGGCTGAGCCGTGCCCGGGGAAAAGGTTATCCTGTGTGTTGAGTCAACGCAGGGTGATTGGACCTTAAAGGCTACCCGACAGAGGCAACACAGCCCTTTGGCCCCATCTTCACGTAGACGGCACCCCTGGGCTGGCCCACCCAGGAAAAATCGGCAATCGCCTTTTCTTTCTCTCTCTCTTCCTCGTGATCTTCGTCTTTTCTCTCTTCAAATCTTTCCTGTCATCTCCTCACTTCTGCTTACTTCTACCTTCCAGGCGGCAAGGGTTAACCTTGTGTGTGTGCCCTCTCTTGATCACATATAATTGGGTTATAGTGGCTTTGTACAGCTGGCACTGGCATGCCTTTATAATAGACCTTATGAGAAATTAGCAGCGCCATCTACTAGGCGCTGGTGAATTCGCGGGCGCCATTTTGGTCATGTCAGGTTGAGCAGACGACCGCGTGGGCACACGCGCGGAGCCCATTTTTTGTGTGCTCCGTCGAGGATGCAGCAACGGAACACGCGTCGTGCTGGATTTTTTTTTATCAAGATGCCGCAACACTGTTGGGTGATTCGACGAGAGATCGACACGGGTCCGAAAGTTGACAATTTAGATTTCATTGAGTATGTTATATGTCGTACAACTCTCAACAGGTAGCCCGAAAGTCAACTTCATTTTATGGATAATGGCATAACTTACGAAAAAAAAGTATCAAAGTTCGCCAACACGGAGACACACGTTTTGTCACCTGTCATTTTCGAAAATTGCAGATGCTATAAAAAGACAAATATTTTTGTTTCAATGAAGATACTTTTTACGTGAAATGCATGTCTAATGAAGAATAAATTCATACGGTTTCAAGTTTGTAGACCTTAAGAAAACGGCGTTAAAAATGTCTAATTTTGCGACAGTGTAAAATGCATTACGGATTCCCCATTTTTTTCTCCGAAAGTAATGCAAGCAGCGTTTTCAAACTTGACACGTTTTAGGAATATAATGTGTTCATTAGGTACATAAAATATTGCTGCCGTAGGGAAACTGCAAATTTCATATATTGCCTCAAATTTCTCATATTGGCAAAAAAGTACTCCAGTGAAATTCAAATAAAGAACCCATCTTCGATTTTCCTTAAAATCACGTAAATAGACAACCGAACGCCATCATACAGTAATATAGAAAAACATGTTGCATTATTTTGTTTTTAGCGACAGTATTCGAGGTACAAATCAGAGCTTTTCGAAAATGCGCTGATAAGTTGAGAAATCTAGAAATCGGAACGGAAAAGCGGCAATGAGCTTCAAACGTGAGTAAACTTGACCGAATTTGGTGAAGAAAGGCTGTTTTAGCACTTTCACAAATACGTACTCATGAAGGCACATTTACGCACCTGATAACACACCTCTAATGGAGGAAATCTTCGACACTGTAACTCATTTGCAAAACATCTGTCTATATTTGCAGATAAACTCATACATGAAAATGTTGCAACGCAAGTGTTGGGTCTTGCTAGAAAAAGCATATGCGCTTGAAGTACTCTCACTGGTATTTTGGTGGTGACTGCGTGAAAACAAGAGATGCGTTCAAAATGGCTGCATCTTTTGCAGATCACATTTAGCAGTACGTGACGCTTACAAAACATGACCACAATCAGTGCCATCAGATGTGCTTAGCCAAACATGCCAAGAACGTATGAATGGAACACGTGGCGACGATTTCCACTGGCTCTTCCTAAACTGACGAAATGTTTCTAGCTCGTCTGCATTTGCACACAGCAGCTTGACAATCTTGAGCTTCGCGCTCATTAGCGCCACCATTTGGGATGCTACAACCTCAGAGCTTGCAGCTCTGAGGTTGTAGAGCGTAGCCTGATGCTTCAGTAGGCCACCAATGCCGTCACAAGAGTTCTTGCCATATCCTGTGACCGAAAAAATTTACTTTGTTGATATATTATCTTTCTGATATAACTCAAACAACTGGTACTTGTTTTAGAATTGACTGCATGCACCATCAGAAACATAAGTAACATGCGTGTCACGCTGACGTTGTTCCTTCATATTGTTGTAGATTATTTGTAGAGCAAAACAGGCATGTGCAGCATCATGGCATGTGTCATCACTGATGACGGCAAAACATTGAATTGATTGCTTCCTTGTGACGACACACGTGAGTATACACACCTGTAGTTTGTGCCAGTGATACGACTGTACCTCATTCGGTAAAATGGCTGTCCAATTTTCGGCGAAATCAAAGTGAAAAATGCAAGATTCTTTTTCTTGGTTCTTTTTCGCCTGGCCTATTGCTGATTCTTGAATGTATCTAATGCAATCATGGGTAATCCACTTCACAAACCATAGACTTAGTTCTCGCAGAAAAACACTTGCCTTGGCTGTTTTTTTACTAGATCGCCATTTTCCCATACTGCATAGGCTACCTCAATACCTTCAAGGATTCCTAAACATGTGGCTGTCAGAGCGTCCTCCTTAGCACAATAGTCACAAGGGCCTAAAAACAATCACTTGTTGGGGAGCTGCAAAGACATAGTTCTTTCAAGAAGTTCGCCGTGAAGGCACCATCGGTGACGTCTTGTAGGGCAGAACCACACTCCGTGGCATTAGCACAGGATATACAAAGGCACACTTCTTTGTGTGGTGCAAGAAGAACCCACTTCGGCCTCAGTGAATAAAACTTTGAGAGCCCAAAATACGTGTTCGGATTAGCTTTTCTAAAGAGACGGTAAGCCTTTCGCACCGCACGGGTCATAAACCTTTTCGAAACAAGCTCCTTTTTTCCGTCAATGATAACAGATACCACATCTTTTTTGTTGGGACTCCGCCGAGAGCAGCTATACTCATCTTTGGAGTAGTAAGCCATAGCTGCCTGGACGTTCATTGGGTTCAGCCGCGTCCTTGTTTATCGCATTTGGTGCTAACCATATCCCGTGTTTTGCGCGCCAGCGTCGGGATATGTATATCATGTAAGCTGACAAGTTTGGTATAAGCGCTTGGAGTTTTCGGCGCTCTATATCGCTCGGCAACAGCGTCAACAAACGCATGCGCTCTTGATACGAAGAACAAGCTTCATAGGCTTGCTTGAAGTTCTTGAACCACTGGGCACACACACTACATTTTAGATCTGCCACCGTAGCATGCCACCGTATTAGACGTTACGGTGGCATTTCACGGTTACTGTAGAATTGCTGCTAAGTTGTCTTGACTCTGCATGAACTTTGCGATTTTGCGCATGCAGCTTCTAGAGTCGCATAATTGACAATGCTTCAGGCGTCTTTACGCACCGCTCTTGACTTCTGCATTTTTTATTCTTCCGGCAAAAACTCATCAGCTGTTTCAGCTGAGAAGCCATTAGACGAAGACAACATATCTCTGAGGCGTCTGAAGCAGTTCTGGCTGACGTGGTCGTTGTTATGTGAATGGCGGGCAGCTTTCGGCAAAAGCTTCTGAATGGCAAACAGGGCGATGTCTTCGACGTTGCGTAATTTTTTTTAATAACCTATTTTCTTTTTATGCAACATGAGGTAATCTGAACAAAAAACTCTATCCCGGCTGAAATGGTCAGCCATCGCCACGCTCCTTGAGGCTCAAATTACTGGCAATGCAACTATGCGTGAAACCAGCAGCCCGAAAGTGATCTATCTGTCGTCTGTTCCTATGTCTCTCACCTTTATTGAGAGCAGACGTAAAACAGCATGCTGTTTTACGTCTGCTCTGAGAATACATGACGGTTGGCGCACTGATAAGGTTTTCAGTTCAGGTAACTTGTAAAATTAAGTATTGTGCAGTTAAGTGTTAAATTGCGAATGATGCTAGTGTACATGAAGTTGCTTAGGATTGGATAATGAAAAAATTGGCCAGTGGGCTATTCTATGTCAGGTGTCCCAGTCATTTTGCCAAACATCTGAAATGTATTCGGAAAAACCGTGCTGATTTACAGCAATAAAGAAGTTAACTGCTAGAAAATATCGGAGACAAACAATTTCTTGCTCACTAGGCTGTCTCCAGGACTTCCCGAAATGGCACCTGTGTGTTTATGAAAAAAATTATTCTAAAGGCACCGCTTTTTCTTCTGTGCCAAACTTCGTCTACAAGTTAAGTAAAAGGCTTGTGTAAGGCGCTGGAAACTCAGTAATATTATTACCATTTTTCGACCACATAGCCTCAAATAATTCAGCAAATTATGTTATATCTACGTTTTTCTATATCAATACCGCAACTTGAATGAAGATATGAGGAGTGGATACTTTATACACATGAGGTAAATTTTGAGTAAAAAATCTTTTAAACCTCTCGAGTTGTCAAACATTACGTGTAAAAATTGCGAATTGCACAAAATAGTCGCTTTGTCCATATTGAGATACAGCTTTCAACACGTAGTGGTTGAATTAAAAATTAAAAGTAACCTTTGTACCTAATTTGAAAGCGAATAAGCAGTACTTCTTAGGTTGCAAGTTTTATCATAACAATTCATGTTTTAAGAAAAATCACAGCACATACATGGAGTGAATGATTAGTGGGGTTAAACATCCGTGCGCCCGGACGGACTAGCGAATGGACAGACAGTCGGGCGCAAGTATGGACAAACAGAAAGGCGGAAGGACTCATGGACGGACCGACGAATGGAAGCCCGAACGGACACAAGGTAAGACGGATGGATGTACGAACGGACGAACGAACGCAAGCATAAATGCTCAAACTACTAACGCCAACTATTGCGCAACTCATAAAGTGGCTACATACTACTAGTACGACTATAGAGGAAGGAACGACCAACGGCCTGAAGAGCATTGCCCCTAAAAGATTTTTGAAGTTTCCCATTCGCAGCTATCTTGCATTTTACTGACACGGCAGCCGACGCCTTGAAGTTCCCCATTGCCGTGGATAGGAAAATTCAAAAAATTCTTTTATTTCTTAAAATAGAAATAACTTACTATATACAAAGAACTGTTTATTTGCTTTCAATTTAGGTAAAAGGCGATTTTTAATTAGACTACCACATGGGCAAATAGCGTCTAATTATGCACAAAAATGACTATTCTGTGAAATAAGGGGTCTTTTCTCGTAGAGGTTAACAGCTACAGATGTCGAAAAATTTTTTCCTCAAATATATTTTCTCTGAAGCAAGTATTCACAGCTACGATTTTATACAAAGTGCAGCGTCACAATAAAAATGTAAACAAAATACATTTTGGCAAAATTCTTGGAGACGTATGTGGTCAAAAAGTTGTAATAATATTACTGAGTTTCAAACACCTTACATAAGTCCCTTTACTTAACATGTACAACAATCTTGGTATAGAAAGAAAGAGCGGTACTTTCAAAATATTTGTTTTCACAAACAACACTCAGACAACATGCTGGCAAATTTGAAAGTCACCAAAAACGTTTTTCTCTCTGAAATATTCTAGCAGTTCACTCTTTTCAGTGCATTAAATCAGCACGGTTTTTTCCAACACAATTGCCATAACGGCCGAACTGACTGCGAAATTTGGCAACAAGTGACCCTGTTAGTTTCACTCAATAACCGTTACATACTGCTAATTTAGGGCCATTTCGTTCAATCGTGCTGGCAGGCTGAGAAAGCATAACTCCTTCTTGATGCAGTGTAGACTGTTCAGTGGCTGTGCGTGTGGTGTTCCCAGATAAATATGCTGCCCAGTCTTACATTTTGGCTGCAACACATGCCTGGATACCGTGCAGTATGTATACCATTAGAGTTCCGCAATAAGCAGCACTAGCGATACACACAGGTAGAGCACAGAGCACAGGTACATCTTAAACAACTAAACACCGGCTATTAAACTCTACCGATCGAGAAGCCACACGCACCACACGCACACCTGAGGAGGGTATTTGGCCAGCGCACGTAGTGACAAGTAACACGACAACGCTCCCTTTCCCGTGCTCTGTGCCCACTGCGCACAAGCAGCAATTCCGGGCAGCCGAGGTTGCCTAGGCGACGAGAATTGATTACACTGGTGGCGCTTGCACACCGCCTAGATGCGGTTTAACCACAGAACACCTACCAGTTTAGAAAACGGAAAGTGTACCTTTGGGCTGTTCTATTAAAATATCATGCAAATACGTAGCGGCGGCGTACTGAACTGCAATACTGCTAGGCGAGATGGCGCTGGTAGTACATTTATCATCAATAAACAGACGTACTATTTTGCTACATGTGGGGGTTCCCTGCTGCTTCGTGCTGCTCACTTCCTCTGCTATTTTTTTTCGTAGCTAAATCGCGGTTAACGTCTGTAATCGTCGCCAGGTGACCTAACTGGCCTATATTGGCAAAAACAACGTCAGTCAAGTAAGGTTTGCATTGTTTATCGCGAGTGTCCAAGACGGTACAACCAATTTATATGGTCGGGTCAGAACAAAACAAGTCACTTATATATATCGACAGCTTTGAACCCAGGGATTGAAACTGTTGAGACTCTTGAAGGCTAACAAGCATATGCATGTAACTGAACATCGAGATCGCTGAAGGAACATCGCTCTCAATGCGTTGTGGCGTTCGAGTTTTATAGCGTGGCTTCAGGACAAGGGTCCAATTCTGCCATCAGATGCGGCGCTTGCTCCGTAGTGTTGATCCTGAAAAAAAATTGAATGTATGATGTGTAATCGAAAAAAAAACTTGCACATTGCCAATAGATAGCTCGGGCAGTGAGATTGCAGCGTAGCGCTAGTGTCGGCCAGCCGCAAGGAGAATTAAAAAAGTTCTGGAGCGGAAATAATTGCCAACGAGGGAAGCCATACCTCTAGCAAGATGGCGCATGTGGCGGCCATCTTGCTAGGGGTATGATAAAGTGTCACCTTTCAGCGACTAAGACAGGGAAGTTTATTGCAAATGGGTAACAACATTTCAGGTGAGTACAACTGTCTCATGTAACAAAATGCCTTCAGTGGCGTGTACAAACAAGAGAACATAGGCAGGATTTAACACACAGCACTTCAGTTTTCTCACAGATCACGAATCACTCAAGAAAACAAAGACAAAAGAAACAAAAACAAAATTGGAACAGATTCACATAATACGTGCGACGAGAAGCAATTTTTTTCCGTGTTAAAACGGCGTTAGAGGAAATTCAATATTCCCATTCCCAACTCCAAAAAAACGTGTATGCCACCTGCTGAAAAAGGCTTCTTCACCCTGAGTTCCAATCTGTTCGGTAAGGTGCCGAACCATGATTATTCTAATCTTCTGTAACGCTGAGTATGCAGATCGTTGGGGTCGTCGCCGTGCTTCGGCCATACAGCGGCGACGCCACAAGACGAACATTGTGACATGCAGTACGAGCTGTTCAATTAAGCACCTTCTGCGCTGTTGGCCCGAAGGAATTGGCATTCCGAATTGACGATTCACCACATGCCACACGCTTTTGGTGGCTACGCATTCAAACATCGTGTGACGGATCATTTCTCTTTTCTCGCTGTTGGGGCTGTGGTCAGTAGGGACGACGCCCCGCTTTGACAGTCTTTGACGAGTGGGCAACGCGTGCCATCGCCGCAGCCAATTAAACTCTCTACTTCTGGTACCTGGTTGTTCCACTGTTTTTTTATTTGCTGGGCTTCCATCTCAGTTTTTCCTAGTCAGTAATCAAGCGACTGATTAACAATTCGCTAATTAGTGCTGGTGCGAGCTTTGCAAAGTATTGTTCGGTGGCGTCGCCGTCAACCGAAAGCTTGAGGCCGTCTACTGCTTTAGAAAAGGCATGTGAGTGTTCTGTTTGAAGTCTCCGGTACCTTTCCGACGTGAATGCGGCTTCAAGAGTTCCAGTCCAATACAGTAATAAGCTATGACCAGGATACCAGGATAGTCATTGTCCTGAAACAATTCGTGAAATGTTTTCGCTGCTAATGCCTTCATGAATGTTGCAACATCCGGCAGACTGAGCCCTCCACAACTTTTTAGGAGCTTCAGGAACTTTTGAACTTTTGGTGTCTTCCCGTCCCAAGGAAAGGCTCCAACAAATGACACAAGGCGGCTCGCAAAAGTTTGGGTATGAGTGCAATGTGCCCGATATAAAAGGCTTATGCGCATGCTTTGGTTTTCACCACCATCACTTTGGCGTCAAGAGACAAATTGAAGTCAGTAGCATACGTGAAGACCTGCATAGATCTGTGTATGGCGTCTTCTCAATTTCTTTTGGCAACCGTTCCGTCTTGAAAGTATACCCCGAGGATTTTTATGTTATCCACGTATTGAATACAACCCGGAAAACAGCCGTGGAAGCCATCGAAAGGAAGGGCTTTGCTTTCCTCCGCATGCAAGAAAGCACCCAATAAACTGGCATACTCTTTGAAAAGCTACAAGAAAGCGCGGTAACTGGCTTGGTTTCGCACGAACACAGTGATGTCATCCGCATAAGCAGTGATGCTAACTGACCCCACACCTTTCATTGGAAAGCCCTGAAAATTAGGGCACTTTGCCGCTTTCCTAAGGAAAGGATCCATGGAAAGAACAAAGAGCACCGGTGCGAATGGGCATCTCTGGCAAACACTTCTTTTTACAGGAAAGCTTGTGGTCTCCACGCTGTTGATGAGGAGTCGGCTGGTCATGTTGGTGTATAGAAGCTTTATACAGCGGACGTACTGCTCAGGCAAACCAAACATTCTAAGTACGCAGTATAGGTAGCTATTTTCGACCCTGTTGAAGGCCTTAGCTTGGTCCAACGACACGAAAGCACCGGTAATGTTTTTGGCATTAGAATAGAAGAACAAATCTCTTATCAGAGTAAGTGTTTGAAAAATTGACCTACTCGGCACTGCACACGTTTGCGTGGGGGACACAATATAAGGCAGAAAAGGTTTTAGCTTCAAGCCAAGAATCGTAGCTACAAGTTTGTAGTCCTTGTTAAGGGGGTTAATCAGCCTCCACGACCGTGCATCGTCTGGATCCATGCCCTCCTTTGGCAGCAAGACTAAAGCCCTCACTGAAAGACCTCGGCTTTTGCCCATCAACAATGAACCCGTTAACCATGTCAGTAAGTGAGTCACCTAGGACGTCGAAGAAAGTTATACAAAACCCCGTCAGTATTCTGTCTTGACCTGGAGCCATGGTAGTGTTCATTTTCCTCGGGGCTTGCCAAACTTCATCTTTTGTCACCTCAGCGCAGGGCATATCAGACGCCTCAAAACACAGCGTGGCAAGCCTTCACAAATGTCTGCGGTTCTCTGCTACTGGTAGCTGCCTTCGGAGCGATGTTATGCAGAGAAGAGCTTTTCACAATGCGCCCTAAAGACCTCCTCGCTTGATTTGATATCGGTGACGATGCTCCCGCACTCTGTCCGTGCTGCACCGATAATACTGGGCCGGTGTTTCCTTATCTCTACTCGTTGTGCGTATGCCAAGTTACCTAGTTCATCCGTAGGCAGGTGCAGTTCCTGTGCGCGTTCAAAAGCCCCGGACCTTGGCCTCAACAAGAGGTCGTACTTAGCCTTTTTGCCCCAATGTACTCTTGCATTGCGCCGGTTAGATTACCTGCACGCTCAACGAATTGAATACGCCTCAATGTTTCATTCACTTGTGATGTTAGACGTGAATGGTGCATTTTCTCTGTCTCCTGTGCAATCAGTCAGTCAGTCAAGAAACTTTATTTGGTCCTGAGAAAACGAGAATGCCCCCGTCAGAGAGTACCATCTGGGGGCCCCGCCCACGATGGCACCCGGAGGTTAAAGATCTTGGCGACTTCGCGGGCTCTCTGGACAGCCCTTCGCCGCTGGTCTTTTGCGGAGCTGGAACAATCTGGAACAAGTCTTCCTCATTGGAGGGAGACCCTGAGCACCCATGCACATCGTGGCACAGCCACAGCATGTACTGGAGAGTGCACCTCGAATGACCACAGCGTGGACAGCGTGGGTCTATTCCGTCTACGAATTTGACCAAATAAACGGACATGGATACGTGTTTGTAACATTCGCAGGGTGATTGTCTGTGGCCTGTTTAGGTGTGGGTGTGGAAGCGGAAACTTTCGACGCCCCAGCTGATAGTGCTTACAGACATTGTTGAAACTGAGATTAGGGTCCCTTTGCCACTGCCCTTCCTGAGCCTCCGAGGGCCCACTCCCGGCGTGGTGTGTGAGACCTCGCGCCTGGGAGTGTGCAAGTTCATTGGCGTTTAGAATAGCTTTGTGGGCACCACTGCCCACATGACCAGGGAACCAAATTATATGCTTTTGCCTGTCCAAGATGCAGCAGAAAGAACGCGAGTGGCTTCTTTGCATATCAAGCCTTTCATAAATGCTCTAGTTGCGGCTGGCAAGTCCGTGTGAATAGTAGAACAGTCCGTAGGGGCCATGGTGATGGCCACTGCCACCTGTTCAGTTTTGTCGGCTTCCGAATTTTTTAGCGTAAGTGATGCCAGCTGCTCTCCCCGTAACGACGTAGCTGCTGAAACAAAGTATTGGAAGCTGCGTATTGCGCTGCGTCAACGAAGTCGACCTTGTCTTCAATCGCAGCCGCTGTTCCAAGAAGCGCTTCGGCCCTTGCTTTGCGTCTGCCACAGTTGTATTGGGTGTGCATGTTTCTAGGTACCTGAGATACAGTATACATTTGCCTGACTTTGATAGGGAGCGCGCACTCCTTCTGTCTTGCAATGGGAGAGCGTATGCTAATATGCGCTAGTAACTGTCTGCCAGCCTCCGTGAAAGCCCGTCTTGCAACTTGGGCGACCCGTTGGGCCTCTACTATTTTGCTAAAAGTGTTGTGGACAACCAGTGCCAATAGATGTTCTCCACTGATCCTCTGTGGGAGACCCAGTACTTTTTTTATGTTCTTGCGAATTATTGATTCTAATCTGCCTTCATCCCTCATGCTCTACTTGTGGGCCAGGGTGATGTAGTTGATGTGGCTCATTAGGAAGGCGTGAAAGAGTCTACGAAGGTTCTCCTCAGACAACCCCCCTCGTTTGTTGGTGGCTGCCCTCGTCATTAATTTTGTCATGGATTCGGCTTTGGCTGCGTTGTGCTCTAACGTGTAGGCGTTACTGCCATCCTCCTCCAGGAATATAATGAGGATTCTAAGTTCTTCACGATGGGAATAATAGAGCAATTGTTGTTGTGATTAAGATATCGGGGAAACTTTCTTTCCTTGCACCGGTTGTTGGCCGGTGAAGGAGCCATTCCGATTTATTAGCCGACAAGCCGAGTCCTGCCTTGTGAAAAAAATCTCCAACAACCATGATCGCTGTTTGTAATCGCTCTTCAGTTTGCCCATCACTACCTCCCACGCACCAGACGGTGATGTCGTTGGCGTAGAAGGCGTGACCGAGACTTTCAATCTCGGCCAGACTGTGGGAAAGTTAAATAGAAGTGGGGATAGCACTGCCCCTCGTGGAGTGCCTTTGGGTCCAAGATCAAACGTCTTCGAGCCGAGAGATCCTAGGCGAATGGTATCTTTTCTATTCTTAGGAAATGAGCTGATTTAGTTGTAAAAATGTTCTATACCCGCTTCTTTGTTGGAATAAAGAATGTGAGAGTGTTTGACCTTCTCGATAGCCTTTTCCAGGTCATGTGCCAGAGCAGCTCTTGTGTCCCTGGAGACCCTGCCAATGGTCTTGTGTTTTAAAAGCAACATTACAACCTGCGTTGACATGAACGGCCTGAATCCAATTAGAATAAAAGGAAAGAGATTCCTTTCCTCGGCAAATTTAGTGGCCCGCTTGAGAATGACGTGCTCGGCAACCTTCCCCACACATGAAGTGAGAGATATCGGCCGGAGCGAGCCCGGCTCCAGGGGTTTCTCCGGCTTCAAAATGAGGATGATGGTCGCGTCGCGCCACTCTATTGAAATCTCGCCGGTCTCCCACACCTCATTGATTTTATTCGTGAGAAGTTCGATATCCTCGTCAGGTAAATTCTTTAAGAGTTTGTTCCTGATGCCATCGAGACCCGGAGTTGATCTACAGTTGAGCTCATATAGAACCTCTCGTAACTCTGCGCACGTGAAGGGGGAACCAAAAGGGTTCATTCCGTTCTCTGGTAAAGCAGGGGATTAGTCATTGTGTGAGGCGGGTTGTGCGCAAAGGTATCTAGAAGCGAGCTCATCGATAATTTGTGTCTCGGTCAGACCATAGTTCTTTAGGATGTGGATAAGTCTGTCATTTGTGAGCTGCTGATTGGCTTTGGATTGTTTAAATCCCAGTAGATGTTTGAAGAGGTTTCACTTCGCACCACTTCTCATTTGCCCGTCGACGGCATTGCATACTTCATCCCATTGCTGTTGAGCTAGCGTTTCACTATGCTCATCTATCTGCCTATTAAATCAGCAATTTTTTTGCGTAGGCTTCGGTTTATTTTCTGCGTTTTCCATTAAGCCTGCAGCGCGTTTTTAGCTTCCAGAAGAAGGGCTAATCGACTATCCATGTGCTCTATTTCTCTTTTGTCTCCACTTCCTTTGTGGAAGCCTTTTAGGCCTTTTAATAATACGTTTATTTCATCATCATTGTGTACATGATGACAGGGGCCCGCAGTAAAAGCTGCAAAATCCGAGGATTGTTACAGCTTGACTGAGCTGCTGACTCCTAACTTGGCGAACAGCAAGGATTAAAAAAAACACAACCAAATGTGCATAATATAACAGAAAAAGAAAAATGAAAGACACAATACAAAAAAGTACACTTTTAAGGCACAGATATCGCGAGCAAACAGATAACAGGAATTATGAAAGAAAAAATGATAACAACTTTTTATTTGTCAATGTTTCAAGGGGTGCGTTTTTAATTGCGAAGCTATTGAGCAGAAGCAGCAACGTCTTCTTTGAGGCAAGTGATTATTTCGTTTAACGAGTTGTATTTATTTTCTTCTTGCTTTCTGATATCTCTAAAAAGGTCCCAGTCTGTGACGTTAAATTTTCTGAGCGGTGGTGACGAGATTCTTATTGCGAGGCTGGTACTTTAGCGATCACTACTAAGATTCTTTTGTAAGTTAGTCCATACGGGTTCCTGTGCATTCCTAACCATGGTCAAATCTGGTGTCGTATTCCTGCTGACCAAATTGCCTATTCTGGTGGTGTATCGGGGATCAGTGACTATTGTGAGACTACAAGCATCGATCTGTTGCGCGAGGGCTTTGCCCTTTGCGGTGTCCTTGATATAGCCCCGATCTTGATAATTTGCGTTAAAGTCCCCTGCTATGATGAGTGTCGGTCACCTGCAATTTTACATGCTTTGTGGAAAAGA
Organism: Rhipicephalus microplus; assembly: GCF_043290135.1. Lineage (NCBI taxonomy): Eukaryota > Metazoa > Arthropoda > Arachnida > Ixodida > Ixodidae > Rhipicephalus > Rhipicephalus microplus. The sequence goes on from NC_134708.1 coordinate 119,528,983, forward strand.
GCATAAAACGTCTCTTTTCTGTAGGCTGGTGAGCTGTAAACGTTTAAAACTAAAACGGATTTTTTAGGTTTAGTGTTCGGGGTGAGCTCGTTCATGATGTGTTCAATTTTTAAGTCCGGCCTTATGTAATGACGTAAATAGGCGAGATGCTTCGAGACGAGTGTCGCTATCCCCCTCTTACTCTCTTTGATATACGCTTCAGCACGATAGTCATCAAGAGCCATGACATCGGTGAGCGTTTCCTGGAGGAGTATTACTGAAGGCCTTTCGGTAGCAGAGCTAAGTAAGTGTTGCAGTACTGCCTTCCTTTTGCGGAAGCTGACGCAATTCTATTGCCAGATTACTAGATTGCTTGCGTTAGTTAATTTACTGGCTCCTAGGAAATGTACCAAGCAGTGCCTGCTGCCTGTCTGATTCTAAAATTTGAAGCCTCGTGGTGTGCTCGGTCAGTCGGGCCCTGATAGGGGTAATTTCATCAATATTGTCATTTCTTAGCTTTTCAACCCCTATTTTGATACCTCATACGTTAAGCGTCTCCTTGTCCATGGGCTCAGGGCTGCCCTGCGTTTCGCGCCTCTGTTTACGGGCGCTGTGGCTGCGGTAGCTTGATCGCTAGACGCGCGCTCTCGCTGCTGCATTTCTTGCAAGATTGACTTAATATCTGATACTTCCTGTCGAACGGAAGCATTCTCGCGCTCTAGATATTGTTTTTTGTCTCGCGTTTGCTGTGACAGTTGCCCTGGTTGCGCGGGGGCATGGGCCTCACCTGTTCCGGTACTTTGTCCGCCCACGTAGGTTGCGAGTTGAAGTCACTTGGGGAACTCCGAGAGCGTTCTGTGGCGGCGTTACTGGGATCAGCCGCAGCTGGTGTCTTGGTAGGAGTGGCGATTTTCCGGTCTACAGCGTTGCTCGCAGCGTTCTTCGTCTTGTGACCACCTTTCCTTTTTTTAGGGGCGAAACTCCTTATAGCGGCACCCGTTCGTCTCTCGTAGCCGTTGTAGCGTGTAACAAGTATAACATTTTGACCTCCAAGGTGGTGCCGGTGAGAGATTTCTTCTGTGCGTTTTTGAACAATAAAAAGTAGTGCTCAATGTACATGTCAATGACTGGTAATGGAGAATGAAAGACAGGATCATTCGGCTTTTAGTTAATACACACGCTGCGATCCCCATTAGCAGCCATTGGCATGTACATTGAGCACTATCTGACAAGAAAGGGTTGCTACGTTATACTTGCTGCGTGTAACCTCCTTAGTTTTAGAAAGGTTTAGCGAGCGTTGAGCTGCAGCGCCATGAATACAATGAACTAGTATATACCATGAATGAACTCGAGGTGGTTAGAGGTGGGGAGTAGATGCGAAGCGCAAGCCATAAGAAAGTAGAAGCCGAAATCTCGTGTCTCTCATTTCTAATTAGCAGCGATTGGCAAGTACATTGGTCACTATCTGACAGGAAAAGGTTGCTACGTTATACTCGCTGTGTGTAACCTCCTTGGTTTTAGAAACGTTTAGTGGGCGTTGGGCCACAGTGCCATGAATACAGTGAACTAGTATATACCATGTAGTCAAGGTGGTTAAAGATGGGAAGTAGACCCAAAGCGCAAGCCATAAGAAAGTATGCGTGTGCCACCTCTAGTTTAGTCCTTGGAATGTCCGCTGGATGGCGGTGCTTCTATATGGGGAATATATGATGAAAACGTGCGAGATGGTGGTACTTGGAGTTTTGAATAGATGGACGAAGAGACACGCAGACAGATACATGGATAGATGCATGAACGGACGCAGGGGCGGATGCATGGATGAATGCAGGGATGGGCGCACGAACACACGCACGCGTGGACGGGCGGGTGGACGCATGGACGGTCACACAGGCGGACGACTGGACGGAAGGAAGCAAGAACGAACGGAAGGAAGCAAGAGCCAATTTTTGTCTACGTCGTCTTTTTACAACGTAGGAAACTTGGTACCTATAGTTGCAGGTACGGTCACCGGTGAGATGAGCGTCTCCGCATAGCGTGCACTTCGGTTGCACACATTTTTGTCCGTTTGTGGTGATCGAAGATGCGCACTTCTCACACACTTTCTCAGTCGGTCTAGGGCAGACGTCGTGCCTGTGGCCGATTCTGTCGCAGTTATGGCAAGTGTCGATTGGCCTTTTCTATAGGATACAGCGTAGCACGTTGGGGCCGCAGTCAACATAGTAGGGTACTTTAATGCCATTGAACAGTACAATCATGGTAGGGGTCTCTCTTATGCGCCTGACTCCGAGCACCATCTGGTTTTTGGGTGTGACAAAAAGGCTTTGCAGTACAGCTTCAGTCAGATTGGTGTTAATGCCTCTGACCACACCTCTACAGGTATTTCCCGGAGGTGTAATGTAAGCCGAGATAGAGTGCTTTTTATCTGCCAAGAATATTTCCTGCACTTTGCAGTATGCATTGGCATTTGATTCGCAGGGTGTACTTTTAACGAAGATATTCTGCATGGCGTTCGCACACATGATATCCTCCTCGGCTGCCACAGGGGGCAGCCTGGCAGCCATTCAAATGGCTTGCGTGACCTTTAACTGACTGCATGTTCGCACGTCCAGCCCTGCCCCCAGGCGGACGACCACTCAAAAGTATGATGTGGGAAAGCGCGGTAGCCTGGAGGCCGTGGCAACCTTTCTCAGAGGCTGGCTTCAGCGGGGCCAACGTGGGCTTCAGTTTCGTGCGTCTCGTGCTTGCAGCGGGTTTTATCCGCATTCTGCTTCCTGTGCGCAGTAATCTAGCCGTTGGACTCGGATTCCTCTTTGAAGATTTGGTCTTCTTCTACCATAGCCTCATGAGGCATGACCTCCTCGCGGGGCGGCCGAACAAGCGGCCACGCGTTCCGCCTTTCCGCGCTGTGGTGCCCGATGCCATGTATAGGCACGAATAGGCCTAAACCTTGGTGTCGGAGAAAGGACGCACAAAAGTGGTTCCAGTAGACCTACCATGATTAATGGGGTATCCAGGTGTTCCGTGAAACTTCCCGGATTTGCTCCAGTAGAAATCTCGGAGGGAAAGCACATCAGACTCAGTTGAACATCAGTGGTTGGCAGAGCCGATGCAGATGCATTCGCAAGCCACTCCACCACACCTAGCATCCACCTGCGCCATCACACGCCATCTGGGCTTCAAGAGATCCCATGATGTCGGCGTAATTTGCGGCATGTCTTCCAAAGACGCATAGATATTCATGTGCATTTAAGATACTTCATCATTTAAAACTGATAAGTTCATTCGTCACAACTTGGAGCAATGCCTTCCTAGCTGGGCCTACAAGGTGAACAGCACTGGCATGTGGTCACTGAGCTTGCGTTGCCCAGGCGCTAAAGAAATGACATCGCATGTCTCTAAATTTGCAACGAGCTCGTTAGGGATATAGACTTTGTCAATCCTGCTCTGAGACGTACCCTAAACGCGCGTGACTCCAAAGGTGTTCCCGTGAAGCGTTGTCCATGCATCGACCAGCTTCAACTCATACTTCAGCAACTCTTCAACTCATATTTTCAGCAACTCTTTCGAATGAAATGTGCTTCATCCTTGACTAGGGCCTCGGACAAATCGATTTGAATCAAGAACACCGTTGAAATCACCTAACAACACGCACGGTGCTGAATTTATCAGGAATGACCTGGCCCCACTAATAAAGCCATTGACAAGAGACCTATTCACGGGTGCGTAACGGTTGGTGAATCAGATTTTCAGGTGGTTTATCCAGATGTCCACCGCAATAACACGGCCTTCTGCATCGAAGAGGCAATACGCACCCCGCCTGAACCTCAGATTCAGAAACACGACACCGGTGCCACGCGACTTCTTCTGTGCTAAGGAGAAGTCTTTAACCGAAAATCTTGTACGGAAGGTCATGAGGTCGAGCAGCGTTCGAAAGTTGGTCTTTTGCAGAAAAAGCACGTCGACCCGAGCACGCAAGGTTCCATATCTCCTGTTGTTTTACAAGCTCCTTGAAACCACGAGCATTGAAAGTCATGAAACCTATCCATTTAAAATAAGTTCAGGGGGAAACGAAACAATTGTTTTTTTTCTAACAGCGATGGGTCAGGCGACGCCACGGCCTCTCCTGTGTCAAGCGGCAGTAGATGAAGTCAACTTGATGATACTCGAAGGACTGGTGCTGCAATTTACTCACGTGCACCGATAGAACGAACCCAGTAAGCAATATCAATAACAACAGCAATAGTACACGCAGCATGTGACGTAAGTCACATGATGCAATTACTATAACAGGGCATAGCCGCCCCAGCATAGAACTCAAAACTTTGCACATGAAGGTTCCATCGTGAATATACTAAGCAGTTTGCATGCATCAGAGGCAACAAATGCAGAGCGGTTGTACGGCTGGGAAGCAAGCATATTAAGAGTGCAGGCAACAAGAAGAGAAGTGGAAAGAATGGATGTTGGCAGCACAAATTAAAAAAAACATTGAGTCCTCACCCGCATTTGGTGATGGATCTCGGTTTGGCGAATCCACTCGGGGCTTTTTGGGTGTTCCGAAGGTGGCGACGTCACTTCCACTGCTTGAGCTACCAGGCTTAGAGCGACGCTGAGAGTTTGTGGATCTAGAAAACTTGTCGGGAGAACACGTATATTCAGGAGACCAAGGCACCGATGAGAGGCTTGTGAAAATCTGTCACTCCTTAATTTTCGTGATGGTGACCGGCTCCTACAAAGTCTGCATGTCGTATCAGACGCTTCTTCTTGGGCCTGTACAGCATGTGTGCGAGGCGTTTTAGGTTTCCTTGAAGACGTGGTCTTCACTTCTTTCGTGGGCGTCGTCTGTACGCTACCTTTCAGGCCCATAGGTGGCCGTTCATGGAGCTCATCACTTGCACTTGTTGTTTCGGAAGGTCGGAGCAATTTTGGCGATTGGCCACCGCCCCGAGATGCTTGGGACGCTTCCTTCAGTGGTGATGCGTTCGAGTAATGTTCGTTTTTTTGTGGCCTCGAGTTCCTCTGATGAAGACGTAGCAGACGCACTTGGCGGCTCCACAGCGTTGCTGGGCTCCTCTGGCGATGTTGTGGGAGATGACAACGCTGCGGTGTCCCCAGTCAGCGCAGAAACATCGTTGTCACTCGTTCGAAAACCTCAGTTACTCGTTTTATTTCAACTAAACTGTAAAGGCTTCAAAATTAGGGTCAAACGGGCCCATTTCCGCGTCTATATTGAAACATTTGAGCACCTGTGCACCGTCATTGCCCTTCACAAGCCCCGCATTGCCGTGCGCCTTTCAGGTTATATCACTTTTCAACGGGACCCATTCACCTGCCTTCTTGCTCATAAAACCTCAACTACGCAAGAGGTCGACCTCGAAATTTCAATACCGTACTCGTACACTATGGTCACGGTTCTTCCCCTGCGCAGAACGAACCCCCAGTGCACATCCTCAATATTTATTGCAAACCTAAACAAAAAAACATCACATTCGCTGGCATCTTCAGCAGGGCACTGAAGCTCGCCGGGCATGAACCCCTTTTAATAGCGGGTAACGTCAACGCCCCTAACATGCTTTGCGGCTATCGCAAGAAAGACCTCAACAACGCCACATCACACAGGTTCTACCAAACTGAGAAGCCTTCCGGCAGTCCTTACCTGCCTCTCCCATCCTGGAGATCGGTTATTGCCAGTGGACTCACTCTGTGCTCGCAACACTAAGAAAACACATGACCAAAATACAACTCACCGATAGTCATCCGGATGTAGATAACCATGGGCTTCATCTTTAGGTGGCCAGTCGTAGCCTTACAAAGACATGGTGCCGGCAAAAAACACAACAGCAAACTCCGCATGCGAATACTGGATCTCACCCAGAAGGCGGCCGAGTATGCTGCCTGCTCGCCGACTCAAATTGGGTAGATCGCTGTAACACTGCCAGCAGGCAAATGTTCAGTCACAATACATAGAAACTCCTCCGCAGTCTGATTGATCTCACTGAAACGCAAGGTGAAACGCAAAAGCAACTGCACCGAGCCTTTTACAATTTCTACGGCTCAACAACATAACTAGCCCTATCACTACGGGACCAATATCTTTGCACTCAGCAGGACACGCAAGGCTCCGCGTATCGCTATGCAGGCAGAGAGAACTCGGCCCTGGATGGTCCTTTCCAGTTACACGATCTTCGCGCCACTCTTGCCAAAAGGGAGCGTTGTACGGCTTCCGGGCGAGACAAAATTACTGTTAAAATGCTGCCAAATATACCCGATGCAGCGCACCAGTCGGTTTTTGACTATATAATGCAATCTGGTTCGGAAAAACGCCCCTTCCACTAAACTGGAAAACGTCTCTTGTAACCTTTATTCCAAACCCAGGCAAACTGATCAACACTGAGAATCTCAGACCCATATCTCTTACTTCTTGTGCAGGGAAGCTAATGGAAACTATGGTCAGGGATCGTGTCTCTCCCTTCTTGGAAGAGTGCCACATTTTCACCGACTCTATGTATGGCTGCAGGCCCAAGAAATCTTCACAGGACATACTCCTACAGTTACACCACGAAGTACTTAATCCCGCACAACACTCCCACAATGACAAGATCATTCTAGCGCTTCACCTGAAAGGAGCCTTCGATAACGTCAAGCACGAATTCATCTTAACTCACCTAAGTGCCACCAACTGCGGCAAGCGAACCTTCAACTACATCCGAATATTTCTTACTGACAGAGGTGCGTACATTTGCATCCAAGGTCAGGAATACGGCCCCTAACCTCTGGGCACGGGAGGCCCACCACAGGGCGCTGTGTGGTCGCCTCTGCTGCTCAGCTTAGCTATGCAACATCTCCCGGCCCACTTGGCTGCTTTCGACGGAGTAACTCATGCGCTTTATGCCGACAACATCACTCTGTGGCCCACAGAGGAATGCCTGGGCAGCATGGAGGACAGCCTGCAAACTGCAGCTCATATAGTGGAGGAATATGCGGCGTACGTCCACCTCCAGTGTTCCCTGCAGAAGTCTGAATTCGTGCACATTCGCCCGATGGTGAAGTGCACTTCATCCATCAACCTTTCCCTGCATAGCAGATCTATCAATGAGCCACTGGAGATCCGTGTCCTTGGACTCCACATTCACAAACACCGCAGGGTCGAGACAACAAACACCGCAGGGGCGCCTGCGCAAGTAGGCGTTTGGTGTGTAGCGACACCACGGACCCGAGCTAACGGGGGAGTTTCTACTCCCTCCCACGCCTAGCCGTGCGTGGCTTTGCCGTGTCCGGGGAAAAGGGGATCCTGGGGGTTGAGCCGACGCTGGGTGATTGGACCTTTAAGGCCCCCCGGAAGAGGCAACACACCCCTTCGGCCCCGGCTTCACGTAGACGGCACCCCTGGGCTGACCCACCCAGGGGAAATCGGCAGTCGCCTTTTCCTATTTCTCTCTCCCTACATCTTCGTCTTTTGTTCTCACTTTACATCTTTCCTGTCTTCTACTCTCTTCTGTATACTTCCAATTTTCCTGGCGGCAAGGGTTAACCCTGTGCAAATAGCCTACCTTGGTCTAGGCGCATTGGGTTATGGCAGTGTTGTACGGCTGACGTCTGCAAGCTTTCAGCACCTGTAAACTTGCAGCGTCCCCTTGTTGGGCTCCGTGGTGGGTGGCCGCCAACACTGCTGAACAAAAATAAGACCGGCATGCAAGGCGCATTTCCTCTACTATCTGATCGTACCGGCCTAAAGCGGGTACGCACCGACGACCTAAATCTCTTCAACCAGCCAATAGAAACTTTTCCCCACTTCCACGTCATTCACTGTGAAAAAACCGGAAAGCAAGCCAGGACCGTATCTCCTTTCGTAGTTGCCAGGTGTCTTACGGAAACTCTCGGGGCTGGATACAAAGTAACCAAAATGGCGAGCGGAGACCTTCTTCTAGAAATTCGGGACAAAGCACAATATGTAAAGCTAAACAGCCTCTCAACGTTTGGTGACGTACCGATCACCATAACACCACACCGATCCATGAACACCACTCGCGGAGTGGTATCTGATGCAGACTTACTTGAGCTCACCGAGACTGAACTTTTGGAAGGGTGGAAGAGCCAAAATGTCAATAATGTACAGAGAATCGTCATCAGAAGAGATAATAAGGAAATTCCAACGAAACACTTGATACTCACGTTTGCATCCAGTAAACTACCAGATTCCATTCAAACAGGGTACACGAAAACATCTATCAGGCCGTATATACCAAATCCTCGTCGTTGCTTCCAATGCCAGAAGTATGGCCATGGCTCTAAGACCTGTCGTGGTCGCCAGACTTGTGCACAATGTGGAGTGCTAGGCCACGTGTCCGAGAACTGCAAAGAACCGGCACACTGTGTGAACTGCGAAGGAAACCATGCCGCATATTCACGCTCCTGCACATACTGGAAAAAAGAAAAAGAAATAATTACATTGAAGGTGAAGGAGAACATTACGTTTAAGGAAGCACGGCGAAGAGTCGCTCCATTCTATGGACCTACATACGCTGATGCGGCGCGTCAGGGGGCACCGCCGCACCAGCCCTCGCCACCCCTTCGGCCCGCGCAGAGCGAGCCGTCAGCTGTGGCACCTGCCCCCAAGGCGGCTGTAGCCCAGGCTACACCGCCTACTCTCAAACAGAGACCGGAGACTCCAGAGTCTTCGGGTCTCAAGGCCTCCCCTCACCAGGCGAGGCCCAAAATCCAAACTAACAGCCCGCACGTGCGGGCATCCAGTGCCTCCGAGGAGGCAATGGATACGTCGGCACCCTTGGTGCCGAAAGAGCGGCGTGGCTCCTTGGAGCGCGCCAAGAAAACAAAAAAGCAAATAACAGGGCCTGGTGATGGCCCTGTTAAGTGAACTCAAACTCCCCGTCTAAACAGCCACTTGTTTTTTGTACACACAGCATTATTTTACATTCACCATGAACACTCAAATTATACAGTGGAACGTCAGGGGCCTTCTCAGAAACCTTGACGACATCCAAGAACTCCTACACGAACACTCACCAAAAGTGCTGTGTGTACAAGAAACACACCTTAATTCAAAACACACAAATTTTCTTCGCAAATACGTTATTTTTCGAAAGGACCGTGATGATGCCGTGACATCATCCGGAGGTGTTGCCATCATAGTGAATCAAGAAATTGCATGCACACACGTACAACTCCAAACATCCCTTGAGGCAGTGGCTGTTCGAGCGGTTCTTTTTGATAAACTGATCACAATCTGCACGATTTACATTCCTCCTAGTTATCAGCTACAAAAACGTGATTTACACTCTTTAATTGGTGAACTTCCAGAACCTTCTGTTCTCCTTGGAGACTTTAATGGGCATAGCAGGCTATGGGGAGACTCTCGGTATGACGCGCGAGGTCGACTGATCGAACAGTTCCTTCTCTCGTCGAGCGCGTGTCTCCTAAACCGAAAAGAACCAACCTATTATAATCTCGCCAATAACACCTACTCCTCCATAGACCTGAGCATAGTATCTCCATCTCTTGTGCCTCTACTCCAGTGGAAAGTCGTCAGTAATCCGTACGGAAGTGACCACTTCCCCGTAGTTTTGAGCACGACAGTAACTGAGTGTCCATCACGTGTTCCCAAGTGGCTCATAAACAGAGCCGACTGGGAACAGTTTTATACTATTGCTAGTCTAGGTTGGAATGACATCCGTACTTTGAACATTGATGTTGCGGTGAACTACTTCACAGCGTTTTTGATCGATGCTGCAACAAAATGCATCCCACAAACAAATGGACACCCTGGAAAACGACGTGTGCCAGGGTGGAACTCTGAATGCCGAAACGCGCGCAAACAGCAAAACAGAGCTTGGAGGCTGCTTCGGAACTCGCCGACAGCCGAAAATCTTGAAACCTTCAAGAAAATAAAGTCTCAAGGCAGGAGAACGCGTCGGCAGGCCAGAAGAGAAAGCTGGCAGAAGTTTTTATCAGGGGTTAATTCATACACACAGGAGGCTAAAGTCTGGGACATGGTCCATAGGATAGCAGGAAAACAAGTACACACACTTCCACTCGTAAACACTCAGGGTGATACCTTGGAAGATCAGGCAAACTTCCTCGGTGCACACTTCGAACAGGTATCCAGCTCGTCCCACTATACTGACACTTTCCAAAAATACAGAACAAGAATCGAAAAGCAGAAACTTGAACACAAATCCACTAGATACGAGGGATATAACCAAGCTTTCAGTCTTGCTGAGCTCCGAACATCTCTGAACTCCTGCAGTACTTCTGCCCCAGGTTCTGACCGTGTGATGTATGAAATGTTAAAGAACCTACCAAACGAAACCCGAAAAACCTTACTTTGTTTGTACAATGCTATTTGGTCTTCTGGCACTATTCCTACCTCCTGGAAAGAGGCTATTGTTATTCCCATTTTGAAAGAGGGCAGGGACCCTTCTTTAGCTTTGAGTTATAGGCCTATTGCACTTACAAGCTGCTTGTGCAAAGTCTTCGAAAAAATGATAAACTGCCGACTTGTACACTTTCTTGAAACAAACAATTTGCTCGGCCCATTTCAGTGCGGGTTTCGAGAGAGTAGATCCACGACAGACCACCTTGTTCGTATCGAGGCACAGATCAGAGACGCCTTCGTCCATAAACAATATTTTCTCTCCGTGTTCCTCGATATCGAAAAGGCTTATGATACAACATGGCGTTTTGGAATTCTAAGAGACCTATCCAACCTTGGCGTGCGCGGAAGAATGTTTCACATAATCAAAAGTTACCTGTCAAACCGGACATTCCGTGTCCGAGTGGGCACGGTTCATTCTCAAACATTTGTCCAGGAAACAGACGTTCCACAAGGTGGTGTACTTAGCTGCACACTTTTTCTCATAAAAATGAATTCCTTGCGCTTGACCATCCCTCGCAATATGTTTTATTGTACATATGTGGATGACGTCCAGCTTGGCTTTAGGTCTTGCAATCTGGCAATGTGTGAGCGGCAGGTTCAGTTAGGTTTAAACAAGCTCTCAAAATGGGCAGAGGAAAACGGATTCCGACTGAACCCACAAAAAAGCACGTGTGTCCTGTTCTCCAGAAAGAGAGGCATGCACTCGGAACCCGACATTGAACTGAACGGTCAGCGTCTGTCTGTTAATACGGAGCATAAATTCCTAGGATTAATCTTGGACAACAAGTTGACCTTCGTACCGCACATCAAGTATCTAAAAACAAAATGTTTAAAAGCCATGAATGTTTTAAAAGTGTTGTCACGTACTAGGTGGGGTAGTGACAGGCAATGTCTCATGAACCTATATAGAAGCCTCATTCGCACCCGCTTAGATTATGGGGCTGTTGTTTATCAGTCTGCGACTCAAAGTGCTTTGAAGATGCTGGATCCCGTGCACCATTTGGGCATCCGCCTTTCTACGGGTGCTTTTCGCACCAGCCCCGTAGAAAGCCTTTATGTTGAGTCAAATGAGTGGTCGCTTAATCTGCAGAGAACTTACATGTCCTTTGTTTATTACCTTAAGGTGAAAGCAGACAAGAAGCACCCCTCATACTCTACTATTAATGATTTGTCGAGCTCAATTTTGTTTCAAAACAGGCCTTCGATGAGGCAGCCCTTCTCTATTCGCCTGAAGAGTCTAGCTGAGGAAACTGGAATCTCACTAGAACACAGTTTAATGGCTCCTGTAGCATATCCGCCACCGTGGCAATGGCAGACTATAGACTGCGATGTGTCTTTCCTAGAAGTTACAAAACATGCACCTGTTGCCCATATCCGAACATACTTTTTGGAACTTCAACACAAATACACATGTCCTGAGTTCTTCACAGATGCCTCCAAGACTAACTCCTCTGTGTCCTACGCTGCTGTAGGCCCATCCTTTTCGGATGCTGGTCCACTACATCCACGCACAAGTATCTTCACAGCGGAAGCGTACGCGATACTTGTGGCAGCTAAACACATCAAACAATTACAAATACAAAAAGCAGTAATTTATACAGACTCCCTAAGTGTGGTAACGGCTCTGCACAGTCTTAAAAAACAAAAAAACCCAGTCCTTGTCTCACTTTACTCTATTTTATGCACACTTTACACACTCAAACAACATGTTGTAGTGTGCTGGGTGCCAGGGCACCGTGAGATTCAAGGCAACGTGAGGGCGGATCAGCTCGCTGCATCCGTGCACAAAAGCACTGCCCCTACACCCATATCAATCCCGGCCCTCGATCTTAAACCATCCCTCAAACGAAACCTCAGAGTATACTGGCAGAGCAAGTGGGATACACACACACAAAACAAACTACACGTTATTAAGCCACACCTTGGTCATTGGCCGCCCGTATCGAAATCGCGTTATACAGAGGTGATACTAACGAGACTCAGGATAGGACACACATACACGACACACACACACCTTTTGTCCGGTGGCGATCCACCATTGTGTGACAGATGTGGTGAAGCATTGACAGTCCTTCACATTTTAATTGAGTGCAAACAATTGGACACTGTAAGAAAACAACACTTTCCATTACCCTACCGACAACATATACCTTTACACCCTGCAATGTTTGTCGGTAGGGAACCGCTTTTTAGTTATAAATCATTGTTAGCGTTTTTAAAAGAAATTCATAGCTTTCATGTCATATACCCGGGCATACCGTAGCATGACCTCTCCAGAGAGGTTTTTGCTGCGGTGGCTACACAAGAAAGCACATGCCTCACGGCCCTTGGACGCAAGGGTATGAACGAGTGAGGCACTTGTGCTAATGCCATACATATGCACCATCGTCTTTTATTATCACCAACTTTTGTCATCTATTCACATCACACACACCTTTAACCGCATGGTCATGATTTTATTACTTGTATGTTTTTACCCGCCTTACTGCGAGGAATTTTATGGCCCTTATACAGCCGCTTATCACAATCATTGTCCATAATTCTAGTAAGATGAACTGGCGCTCTTTGGCCGTGAAATGGCCCTTGCGCCATAAAACATCAAACATCATCAACTTTTCACAACCTGCGTAAGTTTGGAGAACAGGTGGGTCGCATGGTCCGCCGGGTCTACAACAAGTGGGGAGGTCTCAAAAGCAAGGACGTGGTTCGTCTCGCACATGCTTTTGTCACTAGTCACATCCTGTATGCGATTCCATACATGCACTCACGGAAGCAAGATGAAGATTTCTTGGAGGTCACCCTTCGCAAAGGGAGACGCTCTAGGGGCCGACCAGTGCAGACGTGCGAAGATTGGCTCCTCCTTTCAAGCACTTTCCTGTGGTATCCACGAAATTGTCGCCGAGTTTTCAGTCTTATCGTGTGCCTAAGTTGTCAATAAATCAGCAGATGCCACCTTTGTGCTGGTGAGTGGACATTTAAACCATTTTGGAACATTTTTACACAGTAACGCCACCAGGGGATTTAAGCCTAACCAAGGAGGCAATTGTCACCGATGCGCCGACCCGGCACCAACGTGGCTCAACGCTCTGCGCGTTTCAAAACCTGCAACTGTGTATGGAATACCAAGTGCATGGAGAGGACATCTCTCCAGAGAATTGCACGGAAGACATGGGTTGGAAGGAAGGCGAAACGAGACGCTCAAGGAATAAGCTAGCCGCGGTTAGCATTCCAGCTGCCAAGCGTTTGACCAAGGCTGGCGTTGCGGGGGACGCTCGAGCAGGTCGTAGTAGGCATGACACCAAGCATACAATCGTGCTAGCTGGACGCATGCCGCCACTACCTAAGGACTTCAGCAAATTTGTGCTACGACCACGTGGAGGATTAAATATCTCGAGAATTGGCACTGGAGCCGTGCCAGACGCGATAGTACTGGCGGCCGGCGTCAAAGAGGAGGAGGCCATGCAGGACATCATCTGTTCCAACTTGCAGCAGAAAATTATGGTGGCAAGCACTTCAGACCAAAACAGAGCTTCAAGATACCTCAAAGTCAAGCAAATTGACATTGGACGCAAAGTTTTTGAGGTTAGCGCGTACGCCACGGCACCACATGATACTTGTAAAAGAGTGATTCGCGGTATCTCCGTAAGCGATACTCAGGACATTTTGACCCGAAGGATAGTGAACGCGAACAACCCGCTCGCGTTGCAGGCCAAGAGAATCAAGGACACTGGGACAATCGTCATGGCGTTCGAAGGACACAAGGTGCCCAGAATCGTGAGGTATCGGCCTTCACTTTTGCAGTGCTTCCTTTACCGCAAGAACATCGATATTTGTTACGTCTGTGTAAAGCTGAGACATCGGTCTGACAACTGTCCGAACCTAGCTGAAACCATCTGCAGAGGCTGCGAGATTAAGAACCCAGATAGCCTGCACGAGTGCAATCCAAGATGCAGGCTGTGTGAAGGTCACCATCCCACGGCAGACAAGGAGTGCGAGAACAGGTTCTTAGTGTCATACGTCGTCAGACGCAGACGTTGGGACGCTGACGTTGAGAAAGATCGCGAGCAGCCGCAGAAGCCCGCGACGCTTCAATCACACCGAGTCCAGACATCAACGACAAGCAGCTTATTCCAGCATACGGGACCCAGAGCATCCAGACTACACGAGAACAGGAAAGGCGGCCCCACTCCAGGGGGAGATCGCGTTCCAGAAGAGGTTCTAGACCAAAGGCCCGCTCCCGATCATGGGGGTGCTCGTGTTCTCAAGGTCACCATCAGGGTCGGGATCAGCGTGGGCGGCACCCGAATGGCCAGCTGCCTGGCGTTCAGTTCACCTTCACGGCTTCCAACCCGGGGAGGACGCCTGCAGTTACACCGAAAGGCAGCTGGGCTGAGTGAGTGTGCAACGGCGCGGCTGAGGTGATGACAGGTAACCTGCCAGAGCATGATAGAATCGCACAGCTGGAGCAAAAAAACGTGAGACTTACAAAATCGAATGAGAGACTATCAGTTGAGTTAAAAGAAATAAAGATTGTTCTCACTAAGCTAACCAGCGCGCACTCTTCACAGCCAATGCCTCAGCCAGTTGATGTCCCTGTGGCTTAAAACGTGGGGGACTCGAGAACCACAAAAAAGAGGGCAGTCGTGGCAGAACACGTGGAAGCCAACCAAACGACCATGTCAGATTTGAAAGAGGTCATTGACACGCTTAGCAAAGTATTAGTCAATCTTAGTGAGCAGATGGGTAGACTACAATCAAGCGTGGCGGCACTGGAAGTGCATATGACTTTGCGCTTTACAAAGGTCGAAGCATATCTGCACAACACAGCAAGGCGTCCTCATGCCCCAAACTCACCTCTTCGGCCACCCATACTAGTGGTACCGAACCTGTCGACAGGTGCAGCATCAGGCTCGGGTGGCCCATGTAATAACCATGATGGCAGCGCAACGTGAAGCATTTTGTATCTGGCAATGGAACTGTAGAGGTTACCTTAAAAAGAAGGCAACCCTACAGAAGTATATCAGGAGCAGCCGAGAAAAGCCTCATTTTATATTATGGCAAGAGACCCTTTCACCGCAAGCAACGTTCCCTGGATTCCGGCCTGTAATAGGCGATAGTGAAGGGAGCGGAGTCTGCACCTCCGTATGCAACAAACTAACGCACGTAACCCACAACCTCAAGATAGAAGCAGGCCGGTTGGAACACGTCATGGTAGTGATCGTGGCAGATACCAGCAACCGTCAGAGCATTTTCATTCTTAATATATGCAGCAGCCCAAAGGAACAAAAGCAAGGGTTCAAGACGGTTCTAAAGAAAGCTGTTATTATCACCGGAGAATGTCCACTCGTCATAGCAGGTGATTTTAATGCCCCTCATTATACATGGGGTTACAAGTACAACACTGGGAAAGGAAATAGACTTTGGCAAAGTGCCAGTGAACTTTATCTCACCCTAATCACAGACCCCAGCCAACGAACAAGGCTTGGTACATCTTGCTGCAGGGATTCCACCACGGACCTTACATTTGTAAGGAACATCAAGAAGGCCCAGTAAATCAACCTTGCTGAAGACCTAGGGAGTGACCACTGCATTCTTGCCACTACCTTCTTTATGGAGCGTAAAAAGCACAGAGAATTCCTCTTCAGAGACTCGGATAAGTTCAGGAAGATAAGGATGGAAAGGAACAAGATGGCCACAGACAAGGCTTGGAGCAGTGGGTCAAACAGATTAAAGAGGACATCAAATCCGTCTCCTCCACCATTAACACAGATTTTCCGGTTGAACAATAGATAGCCGGTTCGCCATCTTCTTGAAGCAAAGCAAGCCCTACTAAACCGTTGGAAGGGTGAGCGCCTGAACCGAAGACTGAGGAAGAAGATAGCTGAGGTAAACAGATCAGTCGAGGAACAATGTAGCGCACTATCCAAGCAGGAATGGGACATAATCTGCAACTCCGTCGATGGTTAGATTCGAAATGGCAAGCCATGGAGTATGTTAAAACATCTCCTCAACGAAAACACCACCTAAACAAATGAAAAGCATTTTATCGCTCGAATGTTGCATAAAGCGACAGGGCGCACTACAGATCAGCAGGTTGTGCAGTGGCTCGTGCATAAGTACCTCCCAATCAAAAGAGAATTGGCACCACCAAGTAGACAGTACCAGGGCACGCCCAATCCAGGTCTTGTGGGCGACTTTAACATTGAGGAGATCAGAAGAGCCTTGTATTATCTCAACGGCAGGTTGGCCCTTGGCCCGTACGGTATATCAAACAAGGCCCTTCATAACCTTGATGACGAGTCAATTGACACCCTGAAAGATATGATCAATGCAGCATGGAGAGAAGGCAGGGTGCCAGAGCCGTGGAAGCTGGCCAGTACGATCCTTATTCCTAAGCCAGGAAAGCCCCCTAACTTGGACAACATGAGGCCAATATCCTTGACATCATGTATCGGCAAGGTTGCAGAACATGCCATATTGCACAGGATAAACAAGTACTTGGGAGATAACGACATATATACACACAATATGGTTGGATTCAGGGTAGGGCTATCCCCACAAGATGCATTCAAGCTCATCAAACACCATGTCATCGACAACAAAACCAGAGACGTGAGAGCCATTATGTGCCTAGATTTGAAAAAATGTTTGACAACATTCACCACTCATTCATACTCGAAGCAATTTCCAAGCTTGGTCTTGGGAAAGCCTTCTATGACTACGTATGGTCCTTTCTTACAGATAGAAAAGCCATGATGAAGATTGCATATGTCGAGACCGCAGCAATCGAACTAGAAGCAAAGGGCACACCGCAAGGGGCAGTGATTTCAGCACTGCTGTTCAACATTGCCATGTGTGCATTGTCAAAGAAAGCATCGAGCATTGAAGGATTGAAGCACAGCATCTACGCAGATGACATTACCATCTGGTGCACAGGTAGAAGCGAGGGGCAGATTTAGAGCGCCCTGCAAGAGGCGATTGACACCTTAGACAAGTACCTTCGTCCTTCTGGGCTCAAGTGCTCCTCGAGTAAGTCAGAACTTCTACTGTATCGGACTGCACGCCGGGAACCGAAGCCCAGGGGATGGAAGCTGTTAAACCAGATAGACATCCACCTCTGTAAAAATCAAGGGGATGCCATCCAGAGGGTCGACTCCATCAAAGTCCTAGGCATGCTGATAGAGCCTACCAGCGCCAACAGCAAATCTATAGCCAAGTTAACTTGAAAAACAGACAGTGCAGTGCACCTCATACGCAGAGTGGCCAACAAAAGAAATGGGATCAAGGAAGACAACCTCATCAGGTTGATGCATGCGTTTGTTCTAAGCCACTTCACGTATGAGGCAGCAATGCACAACTGGTCAAGAGACACTGAATGTGCTCCTCAGGAAAGTTATAAAGAAGGTCCTGGGCCTACCCAAACATACCAGCACCGAGTGTCTACTTGATCTTGGCATTCACAACACGCTCGAAGAAATAGCAGAAGTTCAAGAGAGAGCACGCATTGCAATGTTATCTACAACAAGGTCGGGGAGAATAATCCTGCAGAAGCTGGGCCAACACCCAATGGCGATCAGACGCAATCACAATGATATCCCCGGCCACATCAGGGAAAATATCACGGTATCTCCTATACCAAGAAACATGCATCCAGAACACAACAGTGGAAGAAGAGTAGCGAGGGCCAGGACTATACTTCGTCAAGTCTCAAACGAGAAACGAGGGGTCGTATTTGTTGACGCGGCTTCCTACACCAATGGTAAAGCGTTTGTGGCAGTGGTGGTCGATGGGGGTGGCCCTGTCATCAAATCAGCGACGATCAGGACGAAAGACCCAATCGTTGCGAAACAGGTTGCCATCGCCTAATCACTCAAGATGGACAACATTGAAGTCGTCTACAGTGATTCCATGGCAGCACTACAGGCGTTCGCCGAGGGGATGGTCTCTGAACAAACGCTGAGAATACTGCAAGGCAAGAACATAACGCGTCATCTTCTGAGTTGGTTTCCAGCTCACCTTGGACAAATCAACAATTCCCCTCCCAATCTCAATGAAGCAGCGCACGAGGCGGCGCGAGACCTCTCCAACCGCACCTCCCCGGGGGTGCGTTCTACCGGTGAAGGGGATCACCGGGAAATTTTTACATATAACGAGCTCACTAAACATTTCTACCTGTCTTGAAGGATTTTCCCTCCACCTCACAAAAATCTAACTCGGCCCCAAGCACTTACCTTAGGCTTTTGCAAACGCGGATGTACCCTACTTTGAAAATGTTACGCATCATGTACCCTGACATATACCCAAGTATACTTTGTCCACATTGTGGGCAAATTGCTTCATTAGAACATATGCTCTGGCAGTGCACCAAATTCGCTCATTTATCGAACACCACCTCTGCCAGATGGGAGGCAGCAATCCGCAGCTCGTCCTTGGCAGATCAGCTCTGGGCTGTCCACCAAGCCCGCGAGGCGGCTGAGGAGCTTGGTATCTCAGTCTCCACGTGGGAGCTGCCCGCAGCACAGTGATCTGTGTTTCGGAGGACCAAATAAACGTTTATCCAATCCAATCCAATCCACTCTCATCAAAATCGTCAAGAGAGCCCTAGATTTCCGGATCACTATTTTAAATGCAAAACTTCTTGCGTTGGCAGTGGTAAACAACTATCGGGAGCTCCGGGATGCTCACCTAACAAATCAATACACGCGTCTGGCACAGACCCCGTCACGCAGACGACTCCTAGATCGCCTACACATTCGGCATGAATTGTACATGGAGGAGCGGGTACAGGTGCCCGAACACATGAAACACGCGATTCATGTTCGACCCCTCCCCACTAATGTCACGTGAGTCGCACGCTGACCGTCGAGAGGCCCGGTCTCTCGCTTTTCGGCACCAATTCGGCTCTAAACAAAACGTATTTTACAAGGACATCGCCAGCCCTTACCGCGCCGGTTGGTTACGGCCATCGTGGTCCACCAAGACTGGCTGGTGGACGGTCTGTCCTTCCACGAAACCAATGCTACCCATACTGAACAGGTGGCCATAGCTGTGGCTATGTCATACGACAGTTCTCAAGTTATCTTATCAGACTCCAAAGGAGCTTGCCGAAATTTTCAACCGAAATGTATCACACCCTTAGCTGCCAAAAATATTAAATCTTGTCCCCGAGTACGTTACCCCTCTCCACGTTCACTATTCTGGACTCCTGGCCATCAGGGCCTCTGAGGCAATGAAGCGGCGCACGCTGCCGCCCGCGCACTCAATTCTCGGGCTACTGCTTCGCCCTCCGATGACCCCTGTGTTCCAGAAGAAAACGCTGCTCTCCTAACACATGGAGAGATAATTACCTATTACCGGGACACCTACCACCGTTTTCTTCCGCCCTGCAAAGGACTTAGGAAGGTGGACGAGAGAATTCTCCGGCTATTCACCAACACTTTACTGTGCCCGGCAGTGCTTAAACACTTTGTCTCTTCCTTTTCTGGCCTCTGTCAGTTCCAGCCTCTGCAGTACTAGGTGGAGTCCCTGACTAGGGACTCCACCTAGTACTGCAAGGAGGCTGACCCACTCGAGGCTGGTCTCCTAGCAACCTGTTTTGTTATTCTAAATAAATGTTTACTACTACTACTTGTCTCTTGTTGTGCACGGCGATACTGCATCAACGCCACTGGCGTCTTTTGTCTTGGCGTCATGAAAGCCTCTGTCAGTTGCGCTGCCTTCATCCCAATAATCTAGAATCTTCTGTTGTTGTGGTTTGGTTTTGCGTTGCAAAACTTCTATGTGCCTAGAGGTTCCGATTCTGGTCGTTCTCTTAGAAGCAGATTCTCCAAACTCTGGAAATTCTTTCAGTGATTGTGAGGTCTTCTGCGCTGCGTCTGCGTATGACTTGAGATGGAAGCAATATTTGGTCGCGTGGTATCCACTACAGCGCTTACATTTGGACACACATTCTTCAGATGTATGCCCCAAAGTGACACATCGTTGACAGAAGGGTGTTGTGCAAGTAGCCGCAACACGACCTTCCCTGCTGCAGCGGCGCACACTCTGAGCATACCGCAATACTTGAGCATCACGCGGTGACCTTGAATCGGTAGGAAGGTAGGGGCGGGCTTGGCCATCTCGATTCGGCCGATGCGGGTACCAGTGTACGTTGATTGGTGCCTTTGCAAGGTAACAAATGTGATATCCTTCCCTTTTCCGATGGCTGAAGAGCTGAAATAACTGCGTCATCTGACACGTACGGCGGGAGGCGGAATACACTGACTTGTACGCTTGGCACCCCGACTGTTCAACTTGCACCTTGTGACTTTTTAACTTGAAATCTTGGTTTACCATCAACTTGGTAGCTTGTGCAGCTGACCAAGCCATAACTAGGAACTTCGAAGCTCCGAGGTGTTGCAGGAACAGCAACCCTTCACTCCACATGACGTCTACGGGTCCACCGATGATCTCGTCGAAGGACGCCGTCCCCTCCGGGACGGTGAATTTGAAGCAGTGCTCCTTGAGGGGGAGCACCGTAGTCCTTGACGCCACCCTCGCTGGTCCCGGCAGGGGCCGACGACGATGGGATCAGGCATCAAAATAGCTGGCTGGCAAAGTCGCGAGTGGACACCTGGCCGCAACGCCGCCGCAACGTTGACCGTGTTGAAGACTGGAGCGCCGAAAGGAACCCAACAAAACGACGGAGCGTTTTCCTCGCACGCCGAACTAGTATATTGTGAGAGTTTTTCGGGTCACATAGTGGTCCAAGTGCATCTTAGTGCCACTAGTTTTCCTTAGTGAGCCTCCAATTAGAGGCAAAAATGTTGGGAAATTTAGTAACCATACTCTTTTCTCTGTGTTCTTTTGTCAGGAGCAACTGTCTTTTAATTAGAACTAACGTAGCATTTACTCTAACAAATCGAAGTCACTTGATTTTTAAGACGGCACTATCAGAAAAGAGCATGTTTCCACCATCTTCGCAGCGGCAAAAGCTAGTTTCACTTCTGCTGGCAAGGCATTGCAAGAGCTTCCTTCCACTCCAGCAATATTTTTAAGTCCTCCTTGACCAGCGGGCTAGGTAAAAAGTTGACGAGCGTCTTTAAATTTACCGGTGGTGCTAGTAGCTCCATAGTTTCCTTGTATTACTGCCGAACAATTCAAATGCCTGATAGTTTTAAAAACCAACGAAACATCGCTCCTACAATTTGAAGAATTTGCAATGAACACCGCAAAAT
The DNA here is from genome assembly GCF_043290135.1 of Rhipicephalus microplus. Lineage (NCBI taxonomy): Eukaryota > Metazoa > Arthropoda > Arachnida > Ixodida > Ixodidae > Rhipicephalus > Rhipicephalus microplus. The sequence continues at coordinate 119,550,568 of NC_134708.1, forward strand.
ACCTTTCCCATCAATATGAGTTGACGCTAACAAGCTATGACTGAAGAGTTCTTTGGTTAAATTTTTATCTTAACAAATAAAGATTTTCATTAACTAACCAATGTGCACTTTTCAATGAACTGTAAACACTACATCACTTTCTTCTCACATGCCGCCGCTTTGCCTCACTGCGCCGAAAAATTCTTGAGAGACCGGTCGGTATGCTCGGATTTCCGGTTAATACATCCACCCTATTATCATTTGGAGCCAATCAGTTGGGTGCGAAGGCAAGGAGCAGCGCTTCGAGATAGGTAATAGTGCACTTGAAGTAGTAAAAGACTATGTCTACTTAGGGCAGGTAATAACCGCAGAGCCGAACCACGAGATTGAAGTAACTAGAAGAATAAGAATGGGGTGGAGCACATTCGGCAAGCACTCTCAAATTATGACAGGTAGATTGCCACTATCCCTCAAGAGGAAGGTATATAACAGCTGTATCTTGCCGGTACTTAGCTACGGAGCAGAAACCTGGAGACTTACAAAGAGGGTTCAGCTTAAATTGAGGACGACGCAGCGAGCAATGGAAAGAAAAATGGTAGGTGTAACCTTAAGAGACAAGAAGAGAGCAGAGTGGATTAGGGAACAAACGGGGGTTAAGGATATCATAGCTGAAATCAAGATGAAGAAATGGACATGGGCAGGGCATGTAGCGCGTAGACAGGATAACCGCTGGTCACTAAGGGTAACTGACTGGATTCCCAGAGAAGGGAAGCGGGCTAGAGGGAGACAGAAGGTTAGGTGGGCAGATGAGATTAAGAAGTTTGCGGGTATAAATTGGCAGCAGCAAGCACAGGACCGGGTTAACTGGCGGAACATGGGAGAGGCCTTTGTCCTGCAGTGGACGTAGTCAGGCTGATGATGATGATGATGAGTTGGGTGCGGGCCACAGTGCTATTATGTCAGCGCTACATATATTCATTCAGGCAACCGGAAGGACCGGAAGGCAACCGCTGCTAGTTGTGCTGCCAGATATATCCATTCTTTGTCCCCTTTCTTCATTCTTGCTTATTTGTTTTATATATTCTGGTTTATGCAATACTTCTGCGCTTTTTCCCGTTTTTCAAACGAACATTATTATTGTTCTTATCTCAATTTTCTCTTCTTTATCAAGTTTTGTAAAAAAAATATGTATTATAAGTTACAGTGTCGCTAATCGCTCTTGTTGGCACGATCCAAGATTTTCTAGGCGACAAGACAAGACGAAACAAATGACGAGCGCGAGTGGCTCGTGGCGCTAGGTGCCTAAAACGTTCGATGCTTCTAGCTGGTTGGGCGCCATGGCCGCTACTCTAATTCAGCAGCGTGCGTCCTCCTGTAGATCTCGTCTACTTATTTAACCTGCAATCTCGGCACGTCTACGTCACACGCCATCACGTCGCTATATATTGGTGACCACGGACACACTGACTAGCCACCAGTGCTGTACTACTGCGATCAAGCTCCGTGGTCATGTTCCAGTCAGATCAAGCTTGGCAGCCCCAATTCTACCCGCCACTGCCACCGTTCCATACCTCTCGCCTAGAGTCCTGGTTCGAGAAGTTCACAGCTTCCTTGTATCAGAACGGTATCTGGATCCAAGAGTTCACGTATGAGGTATTAAAATACCATCTTCCACATGACCTCAAACACCACCTCACATACTTCTCCTGGAGCCCTCGGCTGTAAGATGACTTGCGAGATGCCACGCTCAAGTTTTACGGCCTCGAACGTGCTCCTCCTCCCACAAACGACCCAACTGCACCTAGCTCACTACCTTCCAGGACGCCTCCCGCCCGCAGCTAATCCAGACCAATCGCTTGCCGACAAGTGGCCACACAAGCGACGAAGGCCACCCTCCCCCGTCCATCAATCCATCTACGGAGAAACCCTCACACCCAGAATACACGGCTCCAGCCTTTGTTGTTCTGGTTCTGACACCAGAGCCATCGTCACATCTCTCCGTCGCAGACTTGACGCCGGTTACGGTATCGTAAACCATCGAAATAATCACAGAATCCTGTCCTGCTGAACCTACTTTTGATTCGCCGATGACAGACAAGTGAGTTGATCCTCCTGGTGACTTCTCGGGCACAACCGCCGAGCCTCCCAATAGGATGGTGACACGACCGCATACAACGCACCGGGCCAGCCAGGATTGCTGGCCCGGTGCGTTGTATGGATTGCTGGCCCGGTGCGTTGCTGGCCCGGTGCGGTGAACCCTGCAAGCAACCGTCCTTAAAAACTGAAGTGGTTTCCACTCACCGGCACGCAATTCTCGGGCTTGTAACAGGTGTTCATCCGATGAAAGCTTCAATGGTCGCTTCGTTCCCCGAACGTCACTTGAATTCCCTTCGCGAAAGCATTTGAACGAGTCAAAATAAACATAACGAAAAAGAGTGTGTCGGTCGACAGTGGCTCGTTACAGCGAAACGAAACAGTGCGAGACACATTCGAACGTACTGCGAGCCCTTGCCTGCCGTCGCTGCCATTTGCAGCCGTATATTTCGAAATGAGGATAATTATGTCGATAGGCTGCTGCTGACTACGAGTCAGCTGGAGTAAAAAACTATTACAAAAAATTTATTACGCAGCACACGCTTGAGGAAAACTACTTGCTACAAAAACAAGTTGTTTTTATCGTAGCGGTAAGCTAAGATGTAGTATTTGATCAATATAGAAATGAAACTTGGCCCCGACGAGTGCGCTCCTTTAAGAAAGTGCAGTAGCGCTTGTGGCGAAAGACGTTAGTAGATCCATTCTGGGTGTTTGAAGCAGAAAAACGCCACGCTTGATTTTTCCGCCTTCTGCGGGTGATCGCTTGAACTTCAGAGTTTACGGGGCCTGGTTTAACAATACCTCCGGCCCACTACAGGTTGCGCGGGTTATGCTTTTCTTTTTTTGTGACAGTGATCGTTTGCGTTAGACTCATTCTTTCACAGTGCACCTGAATGGCAGTGCACATGTTGACGGTGTAGTGCGGCCAGCACGAGCTGCTAGGCAGAGCATGCATTTCTAATATTCAGGAGCAATATTTAGCGCACCTTCACCGATGAAATGTCATAAATACTGGTGAAGAAGCGAAGCTGATGGATTTTGCTTAGCTCTAAGGGTCTTTAGGGACTGCGAACTCATGGTCGCGCAGGGGATATTTCATCACCTCTTTCATTTCCGTAAAGACATTGCTCCTCACCACATTGTATGCATCGGCCGTCACACTATTCGATGACAACATCTGACAATATTGACTGACACAAACTTGACAATATTGTCCTCCCTGCTCATCACTTTTCCGTCCACTCGCGCCTCACTGTCGACTATTCGCTGGCTGGGTGCCTGTCAAGAGCATCCGGAAATGTGTGCTCGAGATGTCGCTGTGAAACACTAACGCCTAGCCGAGAACATTATTTGTTTTGTTCACTTCATAGTATTTTTAACGGGCACGCAAGTAACTAGAACTGGTAACGCATACCGCGCTTCTCGCGACAGAAAAACGCCCCGTGCGGCAAATAGCACTATTGGCTGAATAGTGTAAAAAAAGAGAAAACATTATTCTTCTGACGCTGGGTTCTCACGTGCGAAACGCCATCATTGACGCTACGCAATGCATGCCTATTTCCTCACGATTCAATTCTGGGAGACGGGGGTATTTTTAGGGGTGGAGCTCCATTGGTCTTTGTCCTGCGTGTGGCGTAACCGAGAGAAGAGGTTATGAAAAAAAATGAAGGCAGTATCTCTCGAACAGTATGATGAACGGCGCTGTCTCATAGAAGTACACACAAAATGCAGTTGAGTGAGCACATTCTAGATAGCGCTGTACCACTAATCTCGGATTGGCTGCTGTGCGGGTTGTGCCTGGGTGCGCGAGGAAAGAGTTTCTAGCTCAGTCTCCTGGATAGTCCCCGTACGTGGCGGATCGTTGGTGGGGCATTGACGAAGTAGAGCGGCGGGCGCGTTGAAGACGCTTGCGCTCGGCTTCTTTGGCTCACGTCTCGTCGGTGTTACCGGTGCGCCGTCTGCATTCTCGAACGTGATCGGATGTATGGACGCATGCACGGGTGGATGAACACACAGACAGAGGGACGGACAGACGCATGCATGAATGGACAGAGAGAGACAGACAGGCGTACAGACAGACAGGCGGATGGACGGAAGGCCAGACAAACTTATGGGCGGACAAACTTATGGACAAACATGCAGACGGACGGATGGACGCACGGATGCACAAACGGATGCACGGACAGACGGACGGACGGTTCGATGTATCGATGGACGCACGGACGGATAAAAGGATGTACGGACGGATAGATAAATGCACAGATGGACGCATAGACCAACACACTGACGGAAGGACGAATTAATGTACAGAAACATGGACGGACGTACGGACGCTTCGCCCAGCTTCTCATTATTCACTCAGTGTATACGCTGTGTTTTTTTCTTGTTTCTTCATGTCTCGACATTTCCTTGTTTTCTTTCAAAGTTAAATTTCGAAGAGAAATAATAATCAGATTGATCTTGCGTAGGGATTTCTTTCCTCACGTACAGTTTGATGATGACTGACAATATTGTCAAGTTTGTGCTTCAAGGAAGACGAAGACGACAGCGCTTACGCGCATCTGCACGCTTTTATGCAGAATTTATAATGAAGAAGAAGAGTAACGCTTTGGCGCGTGGTAAATAAAAAAAGACTGACCTGATGCTACTTTATCAACCTGTTAAATACTACCTCTGTCTTCACGTCGCGACAATATTTTTGTACTTAGCTTGCAGTACTTGGCACAAGATCTCGGGTGAAAATATTTCAGCAATGTTGATTTCTCAATATCTACAAAGTGAAGGCTTTTACCGAAGCGCGTACGTTTGGGAAGTGACATAATATAAAAGAAGGTGATCCACAAGAGAGAGAGAAAAAAACTGGAGAATGCGTTTCGGCTCCCCTGAGGAGGCTTTGTTCGCACTTTAGTCAACAAGCCTCCCGGCGTTGTGAGCGAGGCTGCGTCAAGGTCACCGAAATGTCTTTATTCTGCATTTCTTTTATTGTGGGTGTCATCCTTCCTAATTATCATGATGCACTTCTAAGGACAAAGTAAAAGGAACATTCGCTATAGTAATAAAATAAAACGTGCCAGCTAAAAATAAATCACGTGAATGTTTATTCATTTATTTGTTTTGAATACCTCGAAGGCCCCAGCTGGGGTATTACATGAGGGATAGGTAATAATTACAGAATAAAAAAAGTGATTCGAGGGAAATCTTGAATTATTGCGGGTCAGGGTGGTGCATGGTATTTGTAGTCCGCACGGGGCGATTCCAGTTCCGTGCGGTTGTCACAAAAAAGGAGCGAAGATGTGCGGTGCTTTGGGCTCGGGGAGGATACACTGCGCTTGAATGGTTTGTGCGGCTTGATGAGCGATGGACTGGCAGGATGACTCTAAGGGAGCTGATGGCCTATTGACGTTGTGGTTATGGCCAGTCAACTGGGCGCATGGCGTTTTTTTTGTGCTGGCACGGACGTTTTACCTCCAGCTTTAAAAACTTCAATATTATGGAGGCAGGGGGGAAGGGGGGAGTGTTGCATGCATGGCTATGCCATTATGCACAACATTACCTTGTCCAGGCAAGTTAGTGCACTTTGCGAGTGTTCACTAATCATGCAAATGACACAGAAGAAAGGAACATATACAGAAAGATTGGCTCTTACTTTATTGTACAAGCGGTGCTCTTGTTGTATCTTTCGTGTTATAGTAGTTTGCTCACTTTATCGATAAACACCGTGTTTCGGTCACATTACTTCCTCTGTCGATTGATTACTAGACCCGAAACCAGCCAGTAGTAGAAGCCTTGCTGGTATCAAGATGGTTAATGTATACTTACAATATAAGCAAAACAACGTGAAAATGTCATGCATTTGTAGCCGTGTTCATAACACCCCAAAGACGAAAAAATACATAGGGTGTTTTAAATGTGTTTTATTCACGAACATTCCACATTTTAAATTGGCAGAGTAAACAGGGTGTTCACATGGGTGGTTTTAACGAGTACACCCGTATTAAACTCCCTAGGTTGTAAAAAAATTTGAAGTGTACCAATCACTTCAAAAACGCCCTCAATGACAACATTGTTTCTTTCGCGGTTATCGGGCGCAGTCTAGTTATTTCATTTCGTAGCAACACTTTGCTGCCACATGTACGCTTATTGATGCTTGCTTATCCTCTTCTCCGATGCGTGAGAAACAGTGTCGTCATTGGGCGAGTTTCCGAAGTGAATGCTAGACGCGCTGTTTGGTGAGTTGCTTTCGGTTTCAGTAGATAGATTAGCCAAATTTCATCGGTCCACGGTGCCTACCAATGGCCCGCCGTTCAGAAATTTCGAAGTGGTTATGACCCATTCACCGGAAAGACTTCAATACCTGCCTTTGACTCGACCGCTTGCATTGGTTAGTCAAAACCCTAATTATTTTAACTTGTGTAGTTACTCCTGCGGTCTTCATAAGTCTCGGCTACAGTAAAGATGACGCCGCTGGCAGCTTGCAGGAATCTTCTTTCTGTAAATTCTAAAAAATAGTGCACACAATTTTTCAAAACCCTCTATAGTATGTGCAGCGCAAAGAAGCGAAGATGAGAGATGACAAACGAACGACATAAACTGGCACTGTTTTCTAGTTGATTCATTGAAAAGCGTCAAACCTTCTTTTATACATGAGTACGTATTTATACGTGAAAAATAACAGTAGTCAGTCCGCAGCCACAATGCAGCTCACCGACAACGTCCACTTATTTACTCTCAGTCTGAGGCACCCTTTTTGGGTATGTCCCACTATGCCCTGTTTCAGTCAGCCGAAATCACGTAAAACTACCCCCGGCGGCAAAAGCGCCGACCCGACGAGCTTACGGGGCCACAGCAGGAGAAGTGTGATAACGCTTGAGCCTTGATACATGGACGATGTCCCGGGACAGCAGAACAGAAAAGGTTGATGGATTATGCGGGAATATTTTGTATGTAGTGTCGGTTACTCATCTAAGCACGCGGTATGGGCCCGTGAAATCAGAGAGAGGCTTCTCTGAAAGGCCTGCATGTCACGTAGGGGACCAAAGAAGAACGAAGGAACCTATCGGGAAATGTTCGTCGCGATGCCGCTCGTCGTAATGATGTTTCTGCGAGTCTTGGACAAGCTGATGAGCATGGTCATCTCGGGCAATAGCATCGCGTGCATATTCAGAAGTAGACTGCGCAGCGGCTGGCAGGAAGGTATCCAACGGCAATGTTGGTTCGCGTCCAAACAGAATGTAAAATGGCGAGTACCCAGCAGAGTCGTGCCGGAAGGGTTTTTATGCGAACGTCACGTAGGGTAGTGCAAGGTCCCAATCACGATGAGCAGCCGAGACGTATTTCGATAGCATGTCTGTCAGGGTGCGGTTTGAACGTTCTGTGAGCCCGTTTGTCTGGGGGTGGCACGATGTCGTGAGTTTATGTTGGGTAGAGCAGGAACGCAGGATATCGTCAACGTCTTTCGAAAGAAACGTACGGCTTCGATCTGTCGGCAGTTCACGAGGGGCTCCATGCAATAAAATGAGATCGCGTAGCAGAAAATCAGCGACGTCTGTAGCGCAGCTTGTTGGCATGGCTCGCGTAACTGCATAGTGGGTCGCGTATTCTGTAGCAACCACGACCCACTTGTTTCCGGAGGCGGATGTTGGGATGGGCCCGAGAAGGTCCAAACCAACACGGAAGAATGGCTCCGATGGGATGTCGATGGGCTGAAAATACCCGGACAGGAGTCTCGACGGCAACTTGCGGCACAGGCAAATTTCACAAGCGTTGACATAACGACGTACAGAGCATGAAAGGCCCGGTCAGTAGATGCGGCGGCAGACACGGTCATATGTGCGAGAGACACCAAGGTGACCCGCGGTTGGCGCGTCGAGGAGCTTGCGTAGGACTGCGGAGCGCAGGTGCTTTGGTATGACCAGAAGTAGGTCGTTAGCATTGGGCGATAAATTACGCCGATATAGGGTGCGGTTCTTTAAGGTAAACATGCAAACAGAAGCGTCTTGCGGCGAAGATTCGAGCTGCTGTATTAAGCAGCTGATATCCGGATCACAAAGCTGCTCGTCCCCGAGATAAAGCAGCTGGGAGATAGAAAAGATGCAACCCACAGAACCATTGCTCGTAGAATCGCAGTCGGCCACAAGGTAGCGTGACAAACAATCAACGTCTTTTTGCAGTTTTCCTGATTTATACACGGCGGTGTAAGAATACTTTTGGAGGCAGAGTGCCCAGCCGGCGAGACAACCTGTGGGATCTTTGAGAGAGGTGAGCTAGCAAAAAGCGTGGTGGTCGGTGAGAACTATAAACGGCCGGCCGTATAAGTAGGGGCGAAATTTCGCGACTGCTCACACCAGCGCTAGGCATTCGCGCTCTGTGATGAAATAATTACGCTCCGAGGGGGACAGCAGCCTGCTGGCATAAGCTATCACGCGATGCTGCCCACGTTGTCACTGACCCAACACAGCGCATATTCCGTAACAACTGACATCGGTGCGGACTTCGTTTGGTACCGTAGGGTCGAAGTGAGCCAGAACAGGAGAGGAAGTGAGTAAAGTAGCGAGGTCAGAGAATGCTGCTGCTTGCGAGGGACCCCAGGTAAACGTCTCATCTGGTTTGAATTACTCTGTTAGGGGCTGAACGATTTCCACGAAGTTCTTGATGAACCGCCGAAAGTAGGAGCAGGGCCCCACAATGCTGCGGACATCTTTGGCGCCTTTTGGTACAGTAAAGCCCTTCACAGCTCGAGCTTTTTCTGGGTCAGGCTGTACGCTGTAAGCGTCAACAATACGCCCAAGTATTGTAATGCGGCGGTGACCAAACCGCCACTTGGAAGAATTCAGCTGAAGGCTGGCGAGCCGGAATACATCAAGAATTTTGGACAGTCTCTCAAGGTGCGCTTCAAAAGTAGGAGCAAACACAATCCCGTCATCCAGATAACAAAGACACGTAGACCACTTGAATCCATGGATCAGGGAGTCCATCATTCGCTCAAAGGTGGGGGGTGGGGTGCTTACGTAAGCCGAAAGGCATGACCTTGAAATGGTAGAGGTCATTAGGCGTTACAAAAGCCGTCTTCTCTTGGTCCATGGGGTCCACAGCAATATGCCAATAATCAGAACGAAGATCGATGGAAGCAAAGTAGGCGGCACCATGGAGGCAATCAAGGGCGTCGTAAATTCGTGTCAGAGGGCATGCGTCTTTCTTGGTGATGTTGTTAAAGTGGCGATAGGCCACACAAAATCGCCACGATTCGTCCTTGTTTTAACTAATACCACCGGGGATGCCCAGGGAGTGGAGGATGATTCAATAATGTCTTTCGCTAGCATCTTGTTCACCTCTTTCTGATTGATGCTCCACTCAAAAGCAGACACTCTTTAGGGACGACGGTGAACAGGGTTGGCATCACCTGTGTGTATGTGATGCTGAACAAAGGACGGCTGCCTTAGAGGTTGGTCGCCAAACCGAAAATATCCTGGTAGGCCTCGAAACGATGCTGTAGCGCTTCAACTTGCGAAGGCGAAAGGTCAGTGGCGATGATGTCTACAATTTGACGGCTGCCAGACTGTGCTGCGAGTGGTGTGCGCTGCGTTGAAACAAGGATGTCTAAGGCGAGCACTTCAGTTTGTGAATCGAGCAACGAATACAAGTTGGTCACAGAAATGCATTGTAAAAGCGCTTGATTCATGTTGCCGAAATTTACAAGTGGTAGGCAAGTTCTGTTATCTGTGATGCTGAGCACTGTGTAGGACATCATAACATTGTGCGCAAGGAATACATCGGTGAGAGGCGTGGCGTAATAGTCACCATCGGTCACAACTGTTGAGCACAGAAAATCGATGTACGTCACAGTTTTGGAGGGCAGGTGAACGAAGTCGCTGCATTGTAAGCGGCATGTTGGTTGGTACGGGGCGTCACTAATTTGTGGCAGTTCAAGGCGGAGCACGCCAGCGCAGCAATCAATCACATCAGAATAGGCGGCAAGAAAATCGAGCCATAGTATGAGGTCATGGGCACATGTTGCAAGCGCGGTAAAAAGGACGACCACTTGATGACCGTCTATGGTAAGATGAGCTGTGCACATACCAACGACAGGGACTGTTGCGCCATCTGGAACTTGGTTGCGCCATCTGGAACTAATAATAGAGACCTGGGCGCCCGTAATATTCAAAGCTTCAACAGGTGCGGCATCAACATATACTTCAAGGGTGTTCTAGTTCAAACGTAAGGGCAACAGAGGATTTTTGAGTAAGGTCGACAGGGCAGCTTCACCTCCAGAAGCTGCGCAGCCTAGTTTTCCGGGGACATGCGGCGGTGAAACGATGGCGAGGGAGAGCGGCGACGCGTATTTGAACGAGAAGGGCGGCTTTGAGGCAGTGGCGACGACGGGACAGGGTGGCGTAGTCCTCAGGGGCAGTAAATGTTGTAGACTCAGTGTGGGTCGGATAACGATGGTTCGGTGGACGGAATAAGTTACTGTAAGTAGGGTACGAGCCAGAAGGCATAGATGGCCACTGGCTGCGGCAGTAATGAGCGATGTGTCCCGCACGACCACAGCGGAAGCAGATTGGCTTATCATCAGCTATTCGCCATTCAGACGTGTTTCTGCTTCGAAGAGAGTATGGGCGGCGACGTCTCATGTCCACAGAAGCTATTGAGGGATCAGTATTATCCAGGGTGGGTGCAGTGTACAGGATAGCCAGGCCAAAAAATTCCTGGCGGACAACAGCCTGGATCAAGGAGACAGCTGGCGTTGAGGCGTCGGGCAACGTCACGTGTTCAGTTTGTAGCCGCTAACGACGTTAACTCCTCATTGATTCCTGTTGATTCTGGTGTCCCGCAAGGGTCTGTGCTTGGTCCCTTACTATTCCTAATCTATATTAATGATTTGCCTACTAATGTCTCTTCGAAAATATGCCTGTTTGCAGATGACTGCGTCTTGTATAGAAAGGTGACGGATGCCGCAGACATTTCACTAATTCAGGAAGATCTTAATAACATAACTAAATGGTGTCAATTATGGCGTATGGAATTAAACGTTAGAAAATGCAAAAGTATGAGGATTTCCAGTGCTGAAGTGACTTCCCCTACTTACACACTTAATAACATCCCACTAGAATGCGTAACATCGTACAAATACTTGGGTGTCCATATTACCAATAACCTTTCATGGAAAACTCATATTGATTACATAGCCACCAAGGCCACTAGCACATTAGGATATTTTCGCCGGAAGTTTCCTCAAGCGCCATCTTCATTAAAACTACTACTGTACACAACTTTCATTCGTCCGAAGCTTGAGTATGCATCGTCAGTATGGGACACCGGATATCAGAACCACATAAAATTACTAGAAAAAATACAAAATCGCTCAGTCCGCTTCATTTTAAACAATTACCAAAGAACTGCGAGTGTTACTAACATGAAAGACATTCTACACCTTCCATTGCTATCACATCGCCGAAAACTATCTCGACTCTATCTTTTCCATAAAATCTACTACCACAATTCATATTTACATTCTATGCTTCTTCAGCCACCGCCGTACATTTCATCCCGCATCGACCATCGCCAAAAGGTAAACATTCCACACAGCAACACCGTCGGCTTTTCACACTCATTTCTCCCCACAACGACCAGAGACTGGAACAATCTGCCTGCATCACTCACAAGCATAACTAACACCAATAATTTCAAAATCGCACTTCAAAGTTTCATTTCGAGTTAACATCGTTCAGTGTTTGTTTTCATACCTTTAATTTTTTTTTTTTTTTTTTTATGCTTCTCGTATTCTAGTTTTGCGAGTGGCTACTTTTTGTACATTATTTTTTTTTTCATTATATCTCTTTTGGCAGTGCATCCAATGATAAAATCTTGTAATTCTTCCAGGACAGTCCAGTGTTTTGATTGCTGTGTTATTCATTTTGGTTCATTGGCCTTTGTTCTTGTAACTGATATTTGTTTAAAGCGTCATCGTGATAATTCATTTCTGTATTTTTAAAACTATAACCAAGTTTTTATTTAAGTTATTATTACGTGTTAACTTTCTTCTTTGCCCCTCCCCTCTTCAATGTACGTTTGTACCCTGAGGGTATTTGAAATAAATAAATAAAACGTCGGTTTGTTAGCAGCCGGGTAAGCGGCCTCGAGTTCACGTGGCACGAGGTGCGTCACGTCTTCGGTTGTAGACGGCTGACAAGGAGTGGCTTCGCAAGGTGATGTTGCAGTTTTGTTTGGCAGGCACTGGAACTGGTGTGAAATGCGTGGACTCTTCGCCTGCTCGAGACGGCGGCACTCTGTGATCACGGCGTCGATAGTCGTCACATTCGGAAACGGGTTGCCAAAGAGGTCTTGAGCTGTTGTTTAAACATACCCCAGCTTGTGATTTTGTGCTCGTGGGACACAAACCTGATGCGAAGGGTCTTGTCAAGATAGGAAATGACATTCGCAAGCATAATGGTTGGGTCCCAGCCATATCGTTTGCTGACGCGCTCGTACATCCTAAACCACTTGTCCACATTCGCGTTGTCCTCTCCAGTAAAGGTACCGGGATCACGGGGTTGCGTTTGGGTGACGTACGGGGTTCCTGCCGTTGCCGAGGTAGGTGGCGAAGTTGTATCCTCAACCGGAGCCCTGGTAGCAGACTTATGGAGGCAACCACTGCGTAGCTCCATTGTCCAAAGAGCACCCAGCACTTCCACCAAAATGTTACGTGAAAAGTAACAGTAGTCAGTCCGCAGACACAACGCAGCTCACCGACAACATCCACTTCTTAACTCTCAGTCTGAGGCACCCTTTTGGGGTATGTCCCACTATGCACTGTTTCAGTCAGCCGAAATCAAGTAACAGTATTGTCAGCGATTGAAGACGCGTCAATATAAGCTTCAAAAAACTGCATCTCCTTGTCACTTAAATACACACTTCACTTGCTTATTCACTTAATACAAGATTTCCTGATGTGAACTCCTACTATTATTTCGCTTTCTGCTGTTGTTTATGCATGCTAATCGAAAGTTGTGTTATCGAAGTTTGAAATGTGTTTACACTTGCTGTAATGCGATCTGCAAGATGTTGGATACCTCCTGACTGGAGACTTGCAAAAATAATACGGCTTCTTAAAAAACAGGGACTAGGAATGCAGATAGATAACTTTAGGCCAATCGCTTTAACATTACACGTAGTTAAGGTCATAGAAAGAATACTTTACATTAGAGTTATGAAGTTCGTAACAGATAATGCGATACTCAGAGCGTGCCGGAATGAGTTTAGACCAGGTTACCCTATATGCTGGGCACATGTTGATTTAGAGGCTCGTATAAAGCTTGCTCGGCACAGTCGACAATATGCGGCCCTAGTAACCCTTGATTTAGCCAAGGCATATGACAGTGTTGAACATCCTATTCTTATCAATGCCCTAAAAGAGGTTACGTTCCCGCAGTACATATACGAATTTTGAAAAGACAGAAAATTCTATTGCTTCCAACGAGGTGCTTCCACGCAGAAGTATAGCCAAACGAGAGGTGTTCCTCAGGGCTCTGTTCTATCGCCTGTGCTACTTAACATTTTGTTAAGTTCAATACTACTGAGTGATAAGGTACAAGTATATATATATGGAGATGATATCGCGTTCTTTGCATCTGACAGCGATATTCATTTACTACATTCGACTTTACAGTGTTATTTGGCAACATCAAAAACCTGGTTTCAGAAAATTCATATGAACCTAAACGTAACAAAAAGTGCTATATTAGTTTTTCCATTGGACGCACCAGTTACTATTTCTCTTCAGTACCATCAAAAAATAATTCCCCAGGTTAACTGCAATAAATATCTGGGTGTACTGTACGATGAAAAACTGAGCTGGCGTGACCACATTGAATATATTAAATTTAAGGCTACACGCGCTGTTGAAATGATAGGTAGGCTTGGCCGCCTCCGTTCCGGTCTTTGCAGAGATACGCTGATCATGATTTATCGCGTGTACGTTCGTCCGATTCTTGAATTCATATGTGTACTATTCTCTGGTGGACCAGCATACAAAATAAACCCCCTGATTCTCTTAGAGCGGGAAGCCCTATGTAGTTGTTTAGGTGTGCCAAAATTCACAGCTAACAATGTTTTGTATCAAGAAGCTCGGATACCCACCCTTGCTTGCAGATTTCGTATTTTAACAGTAAAAACCTATTTAAAATTTTTTGTACCCACTTTAAGAAGGCGGCAGTTTGTATTCTTTGCCGAGCCTGGTGTCTTTTTCTATGAGCATTGGTCCCATGTATATAAACCCCAAGTGCTATTTGTTCAAACACTTCTAGATGCTTTAAATGTTAATATATTCGAGATCACATCATCTGTCAAACCAATCAGCCAAATGCAAATAATATTTGACGATATCTTCCCCATGAACGCTAAACACTCGCCCTCTAAATATTTGATTGGTTTATTAGAACAACACCTGTCTCAATTAGGTACTAATATAATAATTGAAACGGGTGCATCTATGAGTGGCGAGAATGCAGGTGTGGGTATTTTTTCTCTCTCATTATTCTGGTCATTTTTATTATGCCTCCCAGATTATACACCAATATTTGAAGCGGAATTATTTACCGTTATACTAGCTATTCGTAAACTTCCTGCAACTCATTCGACAGCTGTGATAGTGTCTGACTCGTATTCCGTGTGTTTATTTTTATCATCGTCGTCGTTATCAGCAGTACTAGAAACTTTTAAATCATTGATCCCAGCAAACATTTGTGTAGTGCGAATGATAAGGGTGCCAGGACATCGTAGTATATTCATAAACGAGATGGCTGACACACTTGTGCGAACAACTCTTGATCTTCCGATTGTGCCAATCATGCCTCCTACAGCTTATGTAACAGCCGTGAGGTTTAGAAAACTTTCCCTTCTTAAAGACTCATCCAATATCATGATACCGAATCTAGATTTCTCGCACCTGCACTTCACATAGAATAATAAATGGTGTCCCACGCGAAAATTGGAACTCTTGATAACAAAACTACGTTGCCGTGTACCACCTCCTAATTTCTACTTAAACAGGTCAGGTCTGGTGCCATCCCCTCTGTGCTCAAGCTGTAACGAACCTGAAAATATCAACCATTTTCTTATCACATGTCACCGTTTCAAAAATTAAAGAAAAAACTGCTTCGAAATTTAATTCAGAAAACTAGGAATATCACTTAATACTCCCAATATTTTGTATTTTGGGGCCACTTTATTGGGACACAGCGACAGGAACATCTGCGGGGCTCTCTGCGAATTCATATATAACACAAGAAGATTACCTTGCTGAGTCAGCGATCAGCTCTCGAATTTCACTAGCCACATTACCACTTAATATTTAGCTGATACACTGCAATTATTCAACTTTCAGGAGAATTTCATATAACGATTCCACCTCAGATATTCTACAAATTCTATTATTTCTCTTCCACCTTTTTTCCTTTTTTTTACATTGCACCAAATAATTTTACAGTCAAAACACAGTAATCATATCCCCTAGTCTAAAAACCTAAAGGTATTGACTTGCATTAACCACCGGCTTCTTGGCCAATCCCCCTAGGTGGGTGAGAGCCACAAAACAAAAAAAACAAGCAAGCAGGCAAGATGTCCCATGAATTGTTTTTACAGTAAAAAAATGTTTCCGTTGTTTGGTATTGCAACATCGGCCTAATGTAATCTTTTTCGCAGCTGAGTGTTCATGTGAGTCATACAATAGGTGCAATGATGCCCACGCTCCTTCTTGCAGCATTTGACCTTTTCTTCAACAGCACAGGGCAAACTTTAGCTAATTTGTATGGTTCAGGGAAGACTACTTTCACGCCATACTTGGAGGTAATCTGCAAATTCTGTGAGAATCATTGTATGTGTGGAATCGCCTGCAGTCTTCGTCTATCTTTTTCTTTTTGCTGGTCGCGTTTCTTTTTAAGGGCGAAACTCCTTAAGGCGTGGGTCTGTCCATTCCTTGTATGTATGTAGTAGTACATGGCCACCGGTGGCACATACCCGTTCTAGAGCGGGTATGTGCCACCGGAAATGCGAGACGGGAGATCACTGTAGTCTTGACAAAATGGACGCATGGGCGGACGGACGGACAACGAACGGACGCATGAATAGACGCGTGGACGTACAGGTGTATAGGAGCACGAACAGACAGATCGATAGAAGGACCCACGGACAGACGCACGGACAGATGGACGGATGCATGGATGGGCGCACAATGGTCACGCCGACGAACGCAAGCACGAAGGGGCGACGGACGCTTTGTCCCTCTCATAATCATTCACTCCGTAGATATGCTGTAATTTTTTTGTCCCGTAAGACTGATTCAGCATTTACAAGCGAAAAAAGAGCACCCGCAGCATCTTAATGCTGCAATTGAATATTCAGACTGCTTGAGCTTTTCTTCGGAACAGTAATTCTGCAAAAAGCAACATGGTCATCGTTACAGCGATTGTGTGGCTCACGTCACGTGGATACAAGACACTCCTGAACTGCGAAAAAAAACTTAAATTGGGTATACGGGCTAATTTTTTTTAATTAGAGCACAGGCACTTATTTTTTCCTGCAAAAACCAATTCATGTTGCCATCACACGTTACAACAAGTGCACTCCACACTCCCATCACGCAACTTCTGTCAAGCGTGCAGCAGCAAAACAGAAAATAAAATTATAGAAGCCAGTGGCATCGGTAAATGTCGTATCAAGCGTACAATTAGGCCAAGTGTGTGTCCAAGTGAAAAAAATGCAGTTTATGTATGTTCCATCCTGATGCGTTTTCAGTTATTCATAATAGACACTCACGTATAAAAGCGCGCAACGTGATTTTCAATAAATCAGTTTGAAGTCAGCTTCAGTCTACGTCGATCACGTGTCTTTTCCAGTCTTCGTTAGTTTGCGTCACGCATCGTATATATCAAGGCATGCACCAACTAGACAACCAATAGATCCTTCTAGAACAATAGATCATTTTCTACTCTTTCTAGCTACAAAGCGGAATGTCGTGACAGGGTCGAGGCTTCTTTAGGTGGATATTGATTTACCCACAGATACCAGCAATGGTTAGTTACCCACAAATAGCAGCAATCGCTGGTGGTTGTGTAAGTGGGAAGTATTGGTAGCGGCTTTTAGCTAGCCGACATTTAGTTCACAGCTCAGCTGTTATGCGCCAGTTGCCATCGAATCGCAGCGTGCGTACACCAAACACCCCTTTTTATTAGCGTGTATGTTCAAGAATATATTGGAACTTCTAAAGCACTCTCGAAAATAGCAAGTTATGCATTTGAGAAAGTACCCGTGCTGAATTGAATTATTTACAGGAATGTGCCAATTTTCTGGGCAGGGCTGGATGCTCTCAATCTCTGTAAACATTTAAAGAAAACACTCGCGGAACTTTCCTCAAAGAAGCATTGGCGAAACGATTCTCACTACGGGGATGCGGGTCTTTTTCAATTATTTCTTTTTCTACTTCGAAAAATTGGTGGAGGCAATGCAGAATCCCCTAGAATTTCTAAATGTGTCACTGAAGCAGGGCTGGTCAGGGGTAGGGTGCAATTGTATCCCACTGTCATACAACATATTCGGGAAAGAAGTGTTTGAGACAGATGTAAGCTGCTACATCATTCATTTTATTCATTGCACTTTTCAAATATATCTGAACATGCTTTGCCACATTGGCAAAAATATTTTGATACATGCACATTCACAGAGCAATTCACGGTTTGTAAACACATGCTATTACGTACCTCTGCCTCAATTATCTCGCGGGTTCGCAATGCCTGCTTCTTCCCATAAATGAACACTATGTTTTCAACCAGATCACACGTGGTTATATTAATGCAAGATCTACAGTGTGCATCTAAACGCCCCCCCCCCCTGCTTCTCTCTAATCTCTGACACGATATAATGATTCTGCAGGAGCCCATCATTAAGGCATTGTACATATTGGCCAACATTCTTGCAACAATTCAAAGGTAGCTTGTAAACTACAAGTTTTTTACTGTCAAAGAAGGCGGTTTAATGCACTTTTCTTGGTGGTTCACATCCTAGTCAATCTGCCCAAGTATCGCCTTCTATCGGGCGCAAACCGAACAGCCTGAATGCTTTCACTTTCACCTATGCGTTTGAGGTGAAGTAAAAAAACTTTGGTTGCGCAGGATCACTGCCACCTTATTATTCGACTGTGAAAAAATAGTATGCAGTGCCATATTGTTCAGAAGGTCTTCATCAAATCTGACCAGGAGCTGCGAAGGACTCCGGTTATTCCTGAGACGATGTACCTCCTTGTTGAAACTGTCGCTCATGAGCTCAGGACGAGACCTACGCACAACACTCGACATTCATAATTTCTCAAACACTCTTTTTTACCAGCTTCGAGCATGCTCAGGCATAATGGCGCAAATGTTTACCGGCACGCGGCTCAATGTTTCAGTGTACTCATTGGTCGCCCAATAAAAGATTGATGTGAAAAAAGTATGTGTTTTTGTTAGGTCATACCTCAGGAGTTAAAACAAAGAGGGAAAATTCATAACGAAAGAAATTGAATGCGCTAGTTGCTATAGCATTACAAAACAGGAAGACGGAGAGTCCAGAAAATAACCAACAGTATTCCAGATACCTCTTTTGTCAGTTTTGGGTGTGGTGGAGGGTATACTCGTCGCTTCAGCCTGTAATGCTGCAGTAACGATGAGTAGGTGTTTTGAACAACTTCCATCTCTTCAACGACGGGTCGAATGTCCTGTGGGCAGGGGGCAGCCCGGCTGACGTGCTCGCGGGCAGCGGCGTGGGCCGCTTCATTTCCCTGCAGACCCTCGTGTCCTGGCACCCTTTACCTCCACACATGTGCACCCTCCACCTCCACCTTACCCAAAACCACACCACACCCTCGACACCACACCACACCCACATCACACCCTCCACCACTCCCAAAACTGACAAAAGAGGAAAGCGTAATACTGAGACGCCTGCAAAGCAGCACATACACACATGGGGCCCTAATGCACCGTCTCTACCCAAAGAGATATAGCTGTATGTGCCCGCTTTACAACGTACCAGACACCCTGGCGAACTTGCGTCTTGCATGCCATTGTATTGCCAGACGTAATCTGCAACAACACACGACTGATAACGAAGCAGGACGGACGAACGAAGACCTAACCGAAACGTGGGAGGCGAAGCTCGCCCTCAAGGACCTGGAAAAGCAACAACAACTTGTCGCCAAGGCGAAGAGGGCAGTAGAAGACAGAGGGTTCCTGTACTAAGGAGAGCTCCCACCTCAGGGTGACACCGGGCATAGCTCGGGGCACTGTTTCAAAAAAAAAACGTTTACTTCTCTCTCTCTCTCTATTCCAGATACCAGAAATTTAAAAGGATGCACAAGCCATCAAGTCGATCACAAAGATTTCTGTACAGTTCCCCTAAAAAGAAGTCGCCTAAAACAGGGCCAACACACAGTCCAATGCATATTTCTTGTTTTTTTATGTATGGCAGCTTCCTACCGAATAAATATAGTCAAATAGTAAACTTAAAGCACTTCCAAAGATTCACAACATGACGCGCTCGTCTCTTTACTAAAACCAACACTTCCGAAACTACCTATTTAAATTATTACGCAATACAAACATACTATTTCTTTTTTCTACGTATTAATAATAGTATTTTTCAATTCTGGGTTTCTCATAAATAAGCGCACGGATGCTTATATGGAATGTCATGGCGACAGCAAGAACCCACAAAGGATGTCCGATTATTTGCTGCCATAATAAAGGGAGCGAGTTCTTATTTCCTTCCCTTGCCAGAAAATTGGAGACAAGTAAATTTTGGCGCGTCTGAGCCTGATGTGCCGTTTTTGTTTATTTCTTTTTTTGTGTGATGCGCGGTGGTCTCCTCTCACTGATTATATCCCGAGAGTCGGACCTTAAGTCAACTACTTAGCACCACAACGCTTCCGTTGCTACAGGCAACAACGACGCTGACACGATTACGAGCCTCCAATGCTGACAAAACAAATCGAATACGGTTCCCGCGTTTCCATGGAGGCGAAAGCCACGTCAATCTAGTTTCAGTTTGAATATTTTCAGGCTATCAATATTACCAGAGCCATTCAATAGGACATCCCTCATATTCCGACATCTACATAATCTGCTCTTGGGACGTGGAAACCCAACAAATATATTATTATTATATCGGTCATGCTTTCGTACCCAGGCGAATTCAGCTGGGCTACATAACTTTGACAAAGAGCACAAAGCAAGTGCAAGAAGTGAGTGTCACACGCAACTGATTTCACTCGCACAAAAACCGCAGAATACACATGCATTGCGCCCCGCCGTAATTATCTAGTGGCTACGGTACTCGGCTACTGAATCACAAGTCGCGGGATTGAATGCCGGCTGCGGCGGCTGCATTTCCGATGGAGGCAGAAAGGTTGTACACTCTAAGCCGAAAAATACTAAAGTGGGGTATGCCAGTGGTCCTTTAGTGGTCTAAATGCGCTGCCACAGATTTTGAACCAATTTTGGACTAACTGCGGGAGTAACTGCAAGGGCTCAACTGTTACCCCAAGCACTTACTCCACTTGGTTTAAATGTTGGCCCCAGTAGAATGCTCCAGCGGGACTAACAGTTGAACCGTCTGGACCAATGGCAAAAAAAATGGCGACACTGCGTTTGTGCAGTATATTTTATGTTTATTCCAATTTAATCAGCGCTGAAGATCATAGTATGTTATTCATGCAACACACACACACACACACACACATACGCACTATTATTTCAAAGTAAAACACCGCAAACACTGACTGCCCGCGCTGTACTACAGAGAACAGACTCTCGGGTATATATAGCACAGTATTTTTACCTCCCATCTAGTGCCAGTGGGCGACTTTTACTCGGCTTAAAAAAACAATAAACATTGACACCGTAACGCGAAAATTTACATCGGCTAATTCGTAGCACCGATGCGCACCGATCTTTTAATATGGATCCATCTAATATTCAACATGCTTCCAGCCCGAGACTATGAATTATCAGCTGGTATTCAATCATGTCGGCCGAACCAGCGTTCGCAGTGCTGGCGCACGAGTCCGCAAACACAAACATAGCAGCGGCGCTTGTGCGGGAAAGCCGGCGAAGCAGCCGCAGGCGCCCCGCCGATGCCATACCGTGTCGGCTTGCCGACGGCGTCGCTAGGCTTACGACGAGTACGGCTAAACGACCGCCGGCGATCGCAACATGCGGCTCGCGTGAAATTTTCGTCGTCGTTATTTTATAGTCACAAATGAACAATAGCTAAGTGCCCCATGTTCGCTGTGTCTTACGGAGTGATGTAGATATCTGCATACTTACAGCGACGAGACCGTTCGCAGGCACGATTCTTTCATCGTGCTGGTAAAGGCACAACCTGTGTACCGCTGGCCGCACAATTAGTCGTATCCGCGATCGCCTACACGTTGGATTTTTGATAACGATTGTCGCATGAATAAAAAGACATAAGTTTGCCTGAGCTACTATTTTTGTGAACTTGTACGCGACGTTTCCTTCGCTTGTGCCGGCAATGCACTCACACCGGCAGCCCGCTTGATACCGATGACGTACGAAGCCTACTTTTCCTATATATCGCTTTGAACTTGTGGTCACTGTGTGGGTACACGACCGCTGATGAACAGCTTACCTTTATTTGCATTGTCAGTGTTCACCGTAGTTCGAACTTATTCAGCACATTAAAGCGAGTTCTCGGCATTGCCCGTGTTTGCGGAGACTTTCACTTGGCTTCGGCTCGCCCGTGCCGGCATGATCGAAACGCGAGGGCACTTGCTGTGTGCACTGACAGCGTGTTGTACTACTTTCCTCTGATAACATCTTCTATTCGTTTCATAGTGCTTCACTTTCACAGTGGCGTATAGCCTATTTAACTTGTTTTCATGATCGCCGACCACGCCGAGCATTGCAGTGCAGCATCGACAGGAGGCGATCGCGGCGCAGTTGCCCTTCCCGTTGGTCCCTTCATTGCCGGGCGTTTGCGCAAGACACGCATTGTCACACATTTAGTCCCTGTTGGACGAACCGTTCGTTCATTGGTTTAACGACTGCATTTAGTCCAACTTTGCCGAATTTCGGCTTAGAGTGTATACCCTTGTGCTCAGATTTGGGTGCACGTTAAAAACCCCGGAAGGTCGAAATTTCTGAAGCCCTCCACTACGGCGTTTCTCATAACCATATAATGGTTTTGGGACGTTAAACCCACATATCAATCAATCAATCAATTACACAAGCATCGCTCATGCGTTATAAAAGACGCCGCGCAGCTAGTTGGTGAGGAGGAGGTAAAACTTTATTAGACCAAGGGATTTGGGCACTTACGTCCCAGGGTCCCCGCACGACCCCACTGCGCTATGCGTTCTTGAGTTCATGCAGTTCCATGACGAGGGCGGCCCGGTCAGTGGCGATTTTCTGCTTGGCCGGGTCCGTCGAAGGCAGCAAGGTCTCCCATTCCTCCCATGTGGTCAGTGGCTCCGGGCTCCGCGGGGGAGGGTCCGCCGGGCATTCCATGAGATTGTGGGTAAGGGTAGCGTTGGCGTGAGTGCATTGAGCACAGGACGGGGCGTACGCTCCCGGGTAAATGCGGGAAAGAAAATAGGGGGAGGGAAGGGTGCGGGTCTGAAGGCGACGCCATAATATTTGGTGGAAATTTTGAGGGATCGGTGGGGTGGTGGGTATAGCTGGCGTTCGGCGCGATATGACTGGGTCATCTCGTTGAACGAATGCATGCGCTCCCTGGAAGAGCCCGACTCCGATTCCGCCGCCGCCCGGTTGATGAGACCTCGGGCGTGGTCATTGGCGGCTTCGTTGCCGGGATTTCCAGAGTGCCCAGGCACCCAGATCAGCTCCACATGGCGGGCCGGGTTTTTGGTGGGCGAGCTGAGAATTCTGAAAGCGCTCTCGTGGACTCGTCCTCGCGCGAAATTTAGGATCACGGTTTTCGAGTCGGAAAGGACGTACCGGGCATCAGTGTGTGCGAGGGCAAGCGCGATCGCCGCTTCTTCCGAGGATTCCGGGGTGGATTCAGGAGGAAGGGGGAGAGTTGCAATGGGTTGGAGTGTGCGATCAACGACTGCAACTGCCGCGTCGTCGCCCGTGCAAGCTGCATCCACCCATACGGCGTCCTCTTCTGAACCGTAGTATTTGTGGAGAGCTTTTGCACGGGCCTTGCGGCGGGTCGAATTGAAGGTAACGTGGGTGTTTCTTGGCAGAGGTTTAACTATTATCTGTGTGTGTATGGGTCGGGGGATTGGTAGAAGTGTGGGGTCGGCTGCTGGTATGTGAATATTGAGGGTGTTAAGTATGTAGCGTCCGGTGAAAGTCTGAGCTAAACGAGTGTATTGCGCTCGTCTGTGGGCCTCAGTGAGTTCGTGTGTGGTGTTATGGAGCCCAAGCTGAAGAAGTTTAGTGGTCTGTGTGTTAGAAGGCAGGTGTAAGGCCACCTTGTAGGCTTTACGAAGCATGGCATCCAGGGTGGCTATTTCTTCTTGTCGAAGTCGGAGATACGGGATTGTATAAAGGAAGCGTCTCAGTATGAAGGCATGAATGAGACGACACAAATCGTGTTCCTTCATGCCATAGTGTTTTCCAGAAACTCTGCGGACGAGGTGCGAGAGCGCATCCGTCACCCGCTTGAGTTTCCGGATAGTGAAAGTGTTACGGCCGTTATTTTGGATGTGAAGGCCCAAGATTCGGATTGTGTCGACCTCTGGAATAGGGCGCCCGTCCAGAGTAACGGTGATGGGGCAGTGGGAAGAGTACGTGGTGAAGGGCGTATGAGAAGCAGCTCAGATTTTTCCGGGGAACAGGAAAGACCAATGCTTTGTGCGTGTTGTTTTGTAATGTTTGCGGCGGTTTGTAAGGTTTCCTCTATGTCGCCATCACTACCGTGGGTGGTCCACAGTGTGATGTCGTCTGCATAGAGGGTGTGGTGAAGGTGAGGGATATTGTGAAGAGCGCGGGCTAAGGGAATGAGTGTGGCATTGAAGAAAAAAGGGTAAAGGACCGAACCTTGCGGAGTGCCTACACCACTGAGGGTATATGGAGGGGATGCATGGGGGCCCATATGAACCTCGGCCATGCGTCCTGATAGGAATGCTTGTATGTAGGCGTACATACGAACGCCCACATTGAGGGGGGAGAGAGGCGCCATGATCGCTCGGTGTTCTACTCGATCAAAGGCCTTGGTTAAGTCCAGGGCCAAGACGGCTTTAGTATGAGCGGGGATGAGAGGATCAAGAATGCCGGGCGTCAGTTGAAGCATGGCTTCTTGGGCGGAGAGACACGGGCGGAAGCCCACCATGCTGTGCGGGTATAGGTTGTGGTCATGCATGTGTTGAGTCAGTCTGTTTAAAGCAACGTGCTCGAGAAGCTTCCCGAGACACGATGTGAGTGAAATGGGGCGGAGGTTTGATATGGTAAGGGGTTTGCTAGGTTTAGGGATGAATACAATCTTGGCATGGTGCCAGGATTGCGGCAAGGTGCCTTCCTTCCAGCATTTATTAAAGTAATCTGTAATCTGTGCAATCGATTGATCATTCAGATTACGGAGCATGGAGTTAGTTATCCCGTCTTTCCCCGGTGCAGAGCTTGTTCGGATGTTCTGGAGGGCCATACGGACCTCTTGCTCCGATATGTCGTTCTCCAGGGCTTTATTCGGGGCTCCCGTGTAGGGCGGGAGAGGGGAGGAGGTGCCGGGTGCCGTGTGTGTTGTGCGTAGTTGGTCCAGAAGGGTGTCAGGGGAAAGCGTGGAGTTGTGAAGTAGGCGTGTAATGTGATGTTGTGACGTTGTGCGTGAGTGTGTAGGGTCGATAAGGTGCCGTAGGAGGTGCCATGCGTACTTGGTAGAGAG
This sequence comes from Rhipicephalus microplus, assembly GCF_043290135.1. NCBI lineage: Eukaryota > Metazoa > Arthropoda > Arachnida > Ixodida > Ixodidae > Rhipicephalus > Rhipicephalus microplus. Next base: position 119,575,537 of record NC_134708.1, read on the forward strand.
GTTGCCAGCTATGCTGTTGCACACCTGACCCCAGTTGGAACGACACAACTCCTCGGCGTGCGCAGTTATTTGTGTCTGTAGCGTAGCCAGTCGGCGTTTTAACGTTCTGTTATGTTTCTGTCGTTTCCATCTCTCCAGTATGTTGTGGTGCGCCTCCCAGAGGTGGGCTAAGCGAGTGTCCAATGTAGGGTTGTTGGGTGGTGTGGTAATCTTTTGTGTGTGTGCGGTTATATCATCTAGGAGAGATGAGACCCAATGATCAATGTCTTTTATCGGGGTATTGGGGAGTTCCCGACGAGCGGATCGGATAGCGTCCCAGTGAATCAGATTGTGGGTGAGGAGTCGAGGTCTGTGTGGTGTGTGAGGTATTTGTATGGCGATAATATAATGGTCGCTTCCAAGTGTGTGTTGTGTACGAGACCATGAGATATCTTTGAGAGAACGGCTGAGTGTGAGGTCTGGACTAGTGTCAATTGTTACGCTAGTGCCGATTCGGGTTGGTGTGAGAAAGTTGTTATGTGTAGTGAGGCGCAAGTCTTGAATGGTAGTCCAAAGCCTGCGACCCCGTGCTGTGGTGTACCGATAACCCCAGTCTGTATGCTGAGAGTTAAAATCGCCGCCTATGAGTAGGGGGTTTCGGCCCGCAATGCGGCGAATTCTCTGCAATAGCGCATCGAGAGTGGCCATGGCCTGGCGTGGGGTGTGGTAGATATTGGCTATAAAAATCGGAGGTGTGTTAAGTTTCGTGGGGATGAGTTCTTTGAGGACGCACGGAGTGTATGAGGTGATTGTGTGTTCTTGGTAGGTAAGGGTGCGATGAATAAGTGTGGACACTCGGGGAGTGTCAGTGGGGTCTGAGTGTACTGCATGGTAACTTGGAAGTTTGGCATGGTGTTGCGTGTTCTGTAACAAAAGAAGTTTGGGTATGGCAGGGAGGGCAGGTATTAAGAGCTGCAGCGGTGCGCGCTTGCACCGAAAGCCGCGGCAGTTCCATTGGATTAGTGATAGGTGGGTAGAAGTATCACGACCTGCCATATTGGAGCGTGGGCGGAGCTAGGATTGGTTGTTGTTGCTGTAGTGGAAGTGAAATAGAAGGAGCAGGTGTGTGTGAGATGTAGGAAGAAGACCCCTCATGTGATGAGCTGGTAGTTTCGAGCCTCTGAAGGCGGGTCTCAAATTGCGTAAACCTAGTTTCTAGAGTTTGGGTTAGGCGTGTGAATAGTGCATCCATCTGTTGCTCAAAACGAGTAGACAGCTTCTCGAATATCGTTGAAAATTTAGCTTCGATGCGCGCCTCCAACGCTACCAATTTGGCGTCAAATTTGGCTTCCAAGTTTCTTAGATCAGCCTGATAATCGTCGACTGAGTCTGAACTGCGTTTCTTTTTAAGGGGGGTGAGGAGTGTGTGGCGGGGCTGTTGGGTGACTGCGCAGTGGGTGGGATGACTTGTTCTGGGGACAGCTGTTGCGAAGGAGGTGAGGGGGGAGTAGGGCTTTGTGTTAGAAGGGTCGTGAGACGGCTTGCCTCCACACGCAGGGCCCGGAGCTCCTGGTCACGGGGGTCCGGGGCAGGCGGAGTGTTGGTTGCCGGTGGTCTGGTCCCATTGGGCGTCTTCAGCTTGTCCGCCCATGTAGGTTGGTCGGAACTCTTCGACTGCCCTTTTCGTTGGCTGGCATGTGGCTCAGAGCGTTGGTGCTTGCACCGCGTAGTGAGTGGTCTACTCCTTCCTGTGATTGTGGTTTACGTGGTGACTTAGGCCTGGTTACTTTAGGTAGGTGCCGGTGCTTACACTCCCAAGTCCCCGACAGATGTGGGCCTTCGCAGATGATGCAGACTGGAGTACACGTTGGATTTGCCTCCTTCGGGTGTAATTGGCCACATCTGGGCACCTGTGCGTCCTAGGTTGTATGCATACATCCGTGCGGTGGCCTATGGTCCGGCAGTTACTGCACGTCTCGACCCTTGGTGTATAGGGCGTGCACAGATGCAGTCCTCCACCATAAACAATCTTTCGTGGGACGGTGGCTTGTCCAAAGGTAATGAGAATCGATCGCGTGAGTCCCATTCGTCGAGCGTCTAGTATAGTTTCGTGGGGGTTGCGGGAGATCAAGTCCGCGAGTAGTTTTTGTGGTGATTCCTTCCAGTAGGCGTTTGTAATAACACCCCTGACTGAGCCATCGGTGGGTGCGATGTATGCCGTCATGGCATACTCATGCTTGTCGTAGGTGATATGCTGTAGCTGCACAAGCTTGAGCGCGTCCTTTTCATTCACCGCAGACACTGTGCAAGTGTTATTGACAGGGTGAATCCGGAGGGTCAGCGTAGATGGGTCGGTCAGCGCAGCGGCCTGCATAAGAGCGGTGAGGAGGTAGCATGGCTGGAGCGTCGTAAGGTCAAGGCCTCCCTGGGAGCGGAACACCACTTTAAATCCATCGGGTGGAAGGGGCGGTAGTTGCTTGATCTTTTGGGCGGTTGTATGGAGAACGCGCAGCTGCGTCGAAGAGCTCTGTAGCCCGGGAGTTGTGGCGGTCTGCGGAGTCTCGCGCGACTGGCTCGGCGTCTCTCGTACAGAAGGATCGGCGTTCGTACCGTGGGTCGCGTTTCGTGTTTCCCGGAGGTTTGCCTGGGCTCTGAGGACTTGGGTCCAGTCCCGAGGGTCATACTGGCTTGGGTCCATGTCCGTGCCTTGTACTCGAACCTCCATGCTGGCCTAAGGTGAGGAGGCTGCGGCGCGACGCGTCGCAAGGCCTAGCACGGCGGTGGCGCGACGGGGCCTGGTTTTTTGGACCTGGTGGCCCTCCTGGGGCTCACCGAAACCTCAAGAGGGGTTAGTGGAGAGCGCTCACCTGTATGAAGGCGTTCGTGTTGTTGAGAGCACTCGAGATACCAGCGATTGGCAATTTTCGCTGTCGCGGTACGGAGCCGAAGCGAAGTGCTGCTGCACTCCAAGACCCCTAGCGGCCAATCCTAGTTGGTGATGCATCCCTAACCGAAAAATACTGTCGCGGAACATGTAACGGCGACAAGACAGACAATAATGCGACAGTAGGGGCACTGATAGCACCCGTGCTGACCTTTTCTGCCCTCTTTTTCACTTTACTGCTATTATAACAACGACCGTGCTGTCATGTTCTTGTGCGTCCTCTCCTCGCCAAATGTAGCGTAACGATATTTCAATTTACTCATGCGAGGAAACTCAGTCCTCTCATATCATCCCACATCAAACACGAGGACATGAAAACAATGTCACGCCATTTCAAATAACAGAACCACAGAATGCAAGCGCAACCACAGAATATCTTGCGCAAAACTACAGGCTTGTCACTTACAAACGAAATATCTGTCTTTTTGCTCCAGCAAGATTTCACTTTCTCGCCGGCCGCACCATCTAATGTTTTGGTCCTAACGGAAACAGAACCTAGAATTATTTTATGAAGGGGGAGGAAAAAGGGGTAAAGCCTAATTCTTCACAAGAAAGTGTGTTCATGACAAAGAAAAATGGTCCGGGAATGCCATCCCTAGAAGCTGCAGCAGCTTAAGTCAAGGCTAAGGCCTCTCCCATGCATAGCCAATCAACCAGGTAATGTGTTTCCGGCTGCCACATGATATTTGTAAGCTTCTTAATGTCATCCACCCACCTATTTTTTTGTCTCTATCTAACGTGTTTGCTTTCTCTTGGAATCCTGTCAGTTACTCTTAATGATTAACGGTTCTGCTCGCTAGGGGCGCTACGTGCCCTGCCCATGTCCATTTTTTCTTGATTTCAACTATGATATCGCTAACGCCGTTTCCTTGCCTGAGTCACTGTGCTGTCTTCCTGTCACTCAAGTTACACCCATTACTTTCCCTTTCATCACTCGATTTGTCAATTTCTATATAAGTTTACCGCTCTATGTAAGCCACCCTGCCGCGGTGGCCTTGTGACTAAGGTACTAGGCTTCTAACCCGTAAGTCGCGGGATCAAATCCTGGCTGCGGTGACTGCATTTTTGATTGGCGCAAAGGTACTGTACGCCCGTGTGCTCAGATTTGGGTGCATGTTTAAAAACCCCACGTTGTCAAAATTTACGGAGCCCTCCGCTAAGGCGTCTCTCATAATGATATTGCGGTTTTGAGATGTTAAACCTCACATACAAATCAATCAATTTAGGTAGGTCTGCAGCTTACTGCTCCACAGGTAAGTAACAGTAAGGGGCACCTATTTTATTACACTTTCCTCCTGAAGAGTTGTGGTAGAGTACTATTCTTGATTTGAGAATGCTTGCTGAGTGCACTCCATGCCATCTTTATTCTTCTGGTTATTTCACTGTCGTGGTTCTGCACCGCTGTTACCATCTGTCCTAAGAACACATATGCCTTTACAACTTGCAGCGTCTTGCAACATTGTCTCGCTACCGCAATTGAATTTTTCTCATGTATGAATGTTGCCCATGTTTGATGCCTCTTCACGTTGCCGGTTGCCTGTGAACTCATCCTTATGTGAATTTATGTGTACTTTTTACCATTTTACTTTTGCAGGCTGTCTTTCATTGTGAATATTATAAAGATACTTTAAAACTTAGTTCTCCCCTGTGCCATTTGCGCACTTCATACTGTATAGAATGTATAGCTTACTATTTGCTGAGAATATTTTAACCCCAATTGAATTCTCTTTAGTCGGTCCCACCAACAGATTTTACTTCGAGATTTCCGAATGCATATTTATGTATTTACCTGCAAATGAACGTACTTATTTTGTCTTTTAATAAAATAAATAAATAAGTCTATGAAAAAGTGTTGTCTGCCTAGTCAGTTGGACATTTTCTTGTGCATAATAACATTAACATCTACTCTTCTCCTTTCCGTGTCCAGTTCAGTAATCATGAGCTGTACGTATTTCTTCTCCTGAGATATTCGCAAAGGCGATGTCATCGAAGAATTGCAGGTTACCGAGATACTGTTCCTTAACATTATCTACGACATGTCATAACCTAGAACTCTGAAAACGCCGTGCAAAGACGCAGTGAGTAGCATTATAGAGATTCTGTCGCCCTGCCTTCCGTCTTTATTTATTAGAATTCTATTGTTTCTTCAAGGAGAGAAATGGTGGCTTTAAATCCACTGCAGATTTCTTCGGGTGTGTTTATATGAACAATACAGATTTTCTGATTCTGCAGTGCCTGCATGACTGCTGATATTTCGAGTCGAAACAAATGCCTTCACACAATTTTGAAAAATTCGTATAGGAATTGTATTCCTTGCATTTCTCTGTCACTTGATTGATGATATGAAGATGGTCTATGGTTGTGTAGCCTGCACAAACTGTTGCTTCACCCTTTCATCGATTGAATTCTATAGTCGCCTTAACTCTTCTAGCTGATATTTTTGTGAATAGCTTCTAGACAAGGGACAATAAGCTGATCGGCCTGCAAATTTTAAATCTTTCACGTCCTCTTTCTTATGAATCAAAGTGATGTTGGCATTTTTCTAAAATTCTCGTAGCCGAACTCATTACGCAGCACTTCCTATACAGGGTGGCCACTTTTTCTAACACGTCTCTCTACCATTCTTTAACAGGAGTAATGTTACCTTACCCTCACCAGTGGCTCGCCCTCATTGCATTTTCTCTGGGGCTTTCTTTATTTCCGCTGTCATTTCTCTTGAGATCCCATATTCATCTGGGCTAATAATGCTTCTTACAATATCACGCTGGTGGTCTCTTCTAATGTGCAGATCTTTGTAGAACCCTCCCACTGCCTCAACTACTATGAATGTTAGTTGTTACAATGTCGTCCTTGTCGTTTAATGCATGCAATTGACTTTCGCCTCCGCACATGCTTCCTTCACAGCTTCAAGACTTCTTCTGGTCAGTAGAGCATGCTAAATTATCCCCATTTTATATCTCTGTATGTCTACTACACTGTCAAAAAATTTTTGTCAAAATGACGGTGAATATACCGGCAGCTCTATTTCCAAGCTTATGGCCGTTGAAATGACGACATGCCGTCATTTTCAAATGACGGCACAATTTTAACATCTTGATGTGTTTTGTCATTTCAAAATACAAGCTAACCATCAAATTGACAACATTTACATCAAAATAACGACAGGCCGTCATTTTCAAATGACGGCACTTTTTTTCGTTTTGATGTGTTTTCCGTCGTACCAAAATACAAGCAAACTGTCAAGTTGATAACATTTACGTCAAAATAACTAAAGGTAGTCATTTGCAAAGGATGGTATTCTTTCATCATATTGAAGTTTTTTAATTACCTTCGTACACAACTGAACTGTCCGATTGACATCCTTTGACCGTCCAACGCTGTCAATTCTAGTATAAAGTAATTACCAATTAGTGTCCTTTAACGTCTCTTTGTCAAATAAAACTATTATTAATCCATCAGTATAGCACTTTCTTTGTAAGGTGACAGCAGGCGCTCAATGCATTGTTCATAAGACTGATGAGAACAATAAGATAATAAGATAAGACTGATGAGACTGATGAGAAGTTTTAGTGTAGTCTACGTCGCCATGCCACTGTCATTCGACATGGCTAGCACTGCATAAAATATACAATGAAAGCTTTTGTGATTACTTACACATTTATTCTTCTAAGTACTTTGAGAAGGTTGAGCCCCCTTCGAGCTAATGCGCTGACATTGCCTTTACCACAACGTTTAGTCGGGATGATCTGCCCCTAGTACTAGGGAACGAAAATAGAATGAAAAAATGAATCTATGCTCCATAGGCTGTGCCCATCACATACTTGGCCTTCAGAAGTGAAACACCGGAAATGTGTCATTTGCACTAACTTGTGTGATACAGACACTGCATTATGAAATAAAGAACACCAAACAAAGATTTTGTGCAGCTAATATAATTGTTTTTGTCATATCCTGAAAATAGGGGAACGTATAAAACAAAAAACAATAATACATTGCAGCATGGTGAAAAAGTTGTACTTTTTAGAAAAAACGCTAAACATGCAACATATTGCAACTTTTTGCCATGGTAAAAAATAGATATAAATTGAGTAGTCTATCAAAGTGTTGAAATAGTAGCACCTTGACATTAACGAAAACACTGTATCATTATAGTTGATTGAACTAGCAATATTACATAAATTATTTAGCGCGACACAGCTTCACTAGGGTACATAAAGATTGAAGTGCCATCTACCTTGGCAACCCAAAATTCCTTCGCAAAATATAATGGCTCAATAACTACAACTCACATTCACATATACCTGCACAATTCTTTTTAGGCATGATTGGAGATGGTCGAAATGTAGTGGGAAAGAGGGAGAGAGACAGTATCTAGTTGGAGCACCTGAAAGACGACTACGACGAAGAGCTGAGCTCGTGACAATGACTGACACCTCTTGAACCAGGCAGTTGGTTTTATTCAATAAACCCCCTTATAATTTGGTGGAGGTGCGGGGTACGTTGGGTAGAGGGTTACTCCGGCATTGCTGGCACTGCAGGTAAGGTGCGACTTTGTAGTTCCAGCTTCGAAGACTACCCAGCACTTGTAGAAAATTGATCGGATACACTTGATATGAAATGACCCAATACATTTGACATAGCCACCAAAATGGTTGGGACAGCTGGCTTAATATGACCCTGGTGTTACCCTTAGATAAACACTTAACACCTGTCAGTTTAAATACCTTTACAAACAGATATTACACGAGAAATAAAAAGAAAATAACGTTCAGCCGCAACAAACTATCATATGCTTCTTTAAAAACACGTCCTTATTAGAAAAGCAATTGGAGTGCAGATTGTCGTTCACGTTTGCTGGCATAGGCACAACGTTATGAGAGAAGCCATTCATGCGTTAAATGGCACAATTTAATTGTGAACGTATTCGACAGAAATCTGTCTGACTGGGTCTTTAGACCTTAAGTGGATGGTGAACATATTTATTCATATAAGTGGAACAACGCTGAACTTTTACATTTTGAGGTAGCCGCATTCTCACATTTTAAGTGCATCCTACCTGTGATACATTAGTGGAGCTGGTTGGGACTGCCTAAAGTCCCTCTCCTCATCTGTGTTTAACACAGCTTACAGATCAAGTCAGGCCATAGAAAGAGAATCTTTCGATTGGAAACCTTATGATCAAGCAATGTCGCTTGAGACGGCCTTTCCACAAGCGTACTTGTCTTCTTGAAGGCTGCAGCCTCGAGGAAGACAAGTTTACTTGTCAAAACGTTTGCTCCAGTGACACTCCACGTTCTCGAAATTTCCTTCTCTATCTGTCCAAGAACATTTGCCTTGAATAACAAGCTAAACTACACAAGTCATGTCTTGAGCAAAAAAAGAAAATTCTGTATGACGTACTCACCAATGCCAGCTTGATGAGGTGTTCAGTCTCTCTTCACCTGTATGCTGGGAATTCGCAAGCGAAAAATGAGTTAGACTCGGGAGAAAAAAATGTAAAATCCAGACGTACCTATCTAAATCACACATCATAACTAAACTTCTAAGGGCCACCTTGCTTTGTTTAACATAAGCAGCTGATAATGCGGTTCATTTTACAAGCCTACACACTGTCCAAGGGGAGAAAATACATTACAAAATAAAAGATAAATAGAAGACGGCATATAGACTTCCATAAAGGCCTCTTTCACAACAAGGCGAAGCAACTGTGGCTTGGGTGCATGGGGAGAGTTGGCCTGGACATCAAATTTGAGGTATGAGTTTACAAGACATAATTTAGGATCTAGTCTGTCTTTACAAATAAAATGCACGTGTAGCCAGAAATGGTAAAACAAGTAGACTAAATAAAAAATATTGCGACATATTGAATACATACCTCGCTTGGCAGTGTGAAAGTTGCAGTGACATTTATGACCAAATATGCTTGAAGTTGACCCGTCTATGCCAGAAAGTGTCGGTTGACCCTTCATACCAGGCCTGTGAACCAAAGACGAGTGAAGCTACTAGCAGTCAGTGAATGATGTCTATTGATGTCTAACGTGCACCCAAATGATGTAATGATGTCTAACGTGCACCCAAACCTGAGCACACGGGCCTACGACATTGCCACCTCCATCGGAAATGCAGCCGCCGCCGCCGAGATTCGATCCCGCTACCTGCGGGTCAGCAGCCGAGTACCTTATCCACTAGACCACCGCGGCGGGGCGACGCCTGAAAATCGCTGCACGTGTTTAAGCCATGGCGCGAAAGGAGCTCCCAAGGCGGCGCTGTCGGGCTAACTCCAACGGTGCATGCACGTTGCTCGAATGCATACTGCAAGTAGAAAATTCGCACAGACGCGCGAAAGAAGTCAACTCTACAAATCGCGGAAACTAGCGCTTGCTTCTTCGCAACTCGCAAACTAGTTGACGTGTTAAAACCGTGGACAGCCGAAGGATGCAAACAGACGAAAGAAGTATATAAGCACACTCACCTTGCACCTGGGTTTAGGCTGGAGCGTCGAGCAGAACGAGCCTTACACGGTCCCTCGGTTTTTCCAGTACACCACGAAAGAAATATAACAAAATGGCGCACCAAGCTGAAGGCTTTTTCCCGACGCGAAAAAAAAAATCAGCACAAAGGTCGCAGAAACACGAAGTAATAGGTTGGCAATGCATGCACCGGCTCCCTCAGCTGTCCCTTTCACTCTCTAGCCCAGTCACCGTTGCCTCCTCTCCACATTCTCGTGAAGAGGTGACCTCAAAGAGGTGCGAGAGAGAGTGATGTGTCACATGACGTGTGGTAGCCAATCGAAGCGCACTCCAAGCTTTTCTCGCTTTCTGTCTCTCATCCTTGCTTCTCTCCGCTCGCTAAATGACGCCGGTGCCCCCGTCTTTTGAGTTAGACGCTGACTACTCCTCAGAATTGATGAAGATATGGTTGTCAATATGACGGCCTGTTTTCACAGTGTACCTTACACGCATTTGATTAACTTTGAACACTCTGCCAGCTCTATTTTGTCTATTAAGTTTGAGGCTTTCATGGTTTATTGTCTCTAACGAGGGACTTCTCCAGAAATAGCTTGCCAGTGTTCTGTCTAATGACTGTACGTGCGACTTCTATTGCACACTTCTTAATTATACTAGTCAAATAATCGCTCATCGTGTCAACCCCAGAATCGTTTCCTCTGTTACAGCCGTAAGCATACTTCGAAGCAGAACGCCGAGTTCCTATACTTTCCCTCTGATCGCTAGCTCATAGCTTCTTGCGTATGAGTGCATTTCATTTTTTTTTTCATCTATTTGTCCCTAAAGACGCAAGAACGGGTATTACATAGGAGGGTGTATACAATACAGTGTACAAATAATGACGTAAACCAACTAAAAGAAAAAGCAAGCATGAAGAAAGAAAAAAATTTCAATGAAACGCAAACATATTGCAAACACAATGTAAACAAAGGCGAACACAGTTCAGTAATGAAAGGTTCAGTAAAATGAGTGATCAATTTGGTTATTTTCTCAAGTCTAAGTGAACTCGGGACTACACAAGGCGCCTATTTATTCTCAGAAAATAAGAATAAAGTTTAATGCAGCACAAGAAACAAGTTACTTTGCCATGGAAAGCAAGGTTTTTTTGTAGAGTACCCATTTAAGCTGATTATTCTTGATCTGTAGAGGACTGCGCTGAAAGACGGGCCGAAGAAAGGGCACAAATGTGGTTTCTGTCTTTTTGCCTTTTTTTGAGCGCTAATTTTCGCGGAACAAATAATGCATTACAACCAAACAATATTCACCAAGAAGGATCATACAGAGTCATTGATAAAAAAGGAGTGACAAAAGAAAAAGAAAAGAGAGGAGGATGCAAGAGAAGTGGGCTAGGATCTGCGAATGGGCAGCAATACAAAAAAGCAATATCGGATGGTTTCCCTATCTAACTTCTCAGTCTCACACACTGTCAAACAGGCCTGCTAGAACGATGTGAGCTGTTTTTCGCAGCATTTCTTAAACAAAAAACAGACACATTTGGGGAAACAACTCCATAAGACAACAAAGAAACATAGCATGGAAGCTTACATGAAACAAGATATGCACAACCTTAACAATCATATTAGCATCAATTCTAAGATATGGCACATCTAATAGTATTGCAATAAAGGTTTCTGTAAAAGCAAAAAAAAAAACTAACGTGCAGCCTGGTCGAAAAGATCGGTTCATGCTGCAATATACATGCATTGAGGTTTCACTGCAAATGTAGCGATAGCTTGGTAGAGACTGATAAACCTAATTTGCAACATTGCTTGCCATCCTGGCTTTCATGGCACGGTGAAACTTTGCTGTGTAGCATGTGCTTGGGCCTGGCATAGAAGAATGCGCATTCGTGTCTCAGTAGAATTGCTGGCAGCGAGGCATGCAACAGTTGCGCATGCGGGAAGTCGCTTGAGCACCTTCTACGTCACTGACCATCATACCGGACTCAAACCACGGTATGGAAGCCAAACTCCATGAACTGGAGTCATGGCCGCTTACCGAAAATAAGATCCTGGGACCTTCGCTGCCGATCTCGCATGTGCGCAAGGCCACGAAAGCTCTCTTGGGATTCTAAGCACCACTGGCCTTTACGAACGCTTGCGAACGAACATCCCGAGACCGTGCTGTGTAATCTCAAGCTTACTTTATTTCCACCTTTTTTTACTCTTCTTGTTTTGTCTCTATCTTTTTCCTTTCTATTAATCCTTCTTTACCCCACACCAAGTGTAGGGCAGAAAAACCAAGCCGCAGCTTGCTTAACCTACCCGCTTTTCCCTTCATTTCTCTCTCTTTCTCGTGGACAATGACTTGCATCCTTTCAATGGCCTAAAGGGTCAAGCCATCAAGCCACTCTTCAGCCGCCCGGCTCGCCAATTATCTTTCTACTTTTTCTGTGTCAGGCGGCTGCGTTCTGCTGTAGCTGTACTCATTGGGAGTGCTCAACTTTCATGTTTAAACATGCACTGATTCGCCCAAAATGCAATTTAGGTTATAGTCCCTCCTCTTGCATGGCTTATCACTTAATTTTTCAATTTTAATTTTGAGATTTTTAGTAAGGACATGAGTTTTATTGTTAATAATATTGTTATTGTGATTATGATTATTAATATTATTTATTATTTGAAATTACCTTACAGGCCCCGATGGAAGCATTGATTGGGGGGGACGGCAATACACAAGACAAATGTACATAGACATATCAAATTGGAAAAAATACAAGAAAAAAGAAACAATTTTAAAATAATAAACAAAAAGCATTACAGTTCGATAGCTACATGTAAAGAAGACGCACACATGCGAACAATTAGCGAAAGGAAGCGTTTTTTCAGCACAACAAACAAAGTGGTTGCAATGCACAGGTCGCGCACATAGCTGTGACAATCTTGAAAGAAGTTTATATTCTGAACAAATGAAAACTAATACCATGCAAGATATAAAGAAAACGATACATATCATAGTGACAATACAGCGCGGTGCAATTCCTGCGCGAAGAAACAGCAAAGAGGCAAGAATTCGCGTAACTGCCAGTCAGAACAAGCTTAGCTGAAGTAACACATCGGAAATTCACTGAGTATAGTATGGGAGGAAAAGCTTCCAAAATTCATCTTTGTGCCACGATAAGACTCGCTGAAGTTTGTGAAGCGGCCCGTTAACATATGACGGAAGTATCACGGTTTCTTTCGGCGGCAATGTGATGATAATCACCTGATAGGCGTTGTGTAGCTTAGGTGAAAGCTGAAGGCCAGGTTCAAACGTCTAAATTTCCTTTGAAGGTGTGCTTTAGACAAAAATTTCAAACTTTGCAGTGTTTTTCGAGGCATGAGGAGCTATTTAAGGGAAGCGCCAGGTCATCTATGCACGGAAAAACATGGCTCACCTAAACGTGGCGCCAACTCTCTGCGACAAGAACTGGGGCCTCCCTTAATGAGAAATAGATGAGAAAATTTATATCACCTAAAAAATGCTACTTATCAAAAACGATTCTTGGTTATACTGATACATATACCAGCTGGTACATTTTGGTAAAATTTCTGTATCACGCTACAAAACATGCGGCTTCTCGAGACATTTCAGCATCACCCATAGAAACACATGAGGTCCCACTGAACACTCTGCGAAGCCAGGTGATTTTTAGTGCAATACTGTAATTTCACCAAACTATTCAAATAAGGCTCTGCCATATAGATGTAGCAATTCCTTTTGACAACTTGCTTCTTGCGCGTACTTCCTTTTTAGTTACAACAGGCCGCCGCTGTGGCCAACTGAAGATGCCAGTAAGCGTAAATATCCTCAAATCCTGCTCATTCGCCCACTGATACCTGTTTGTTAATTACTCAAAATGATTTTACTCTGTTCAACAATAAAAATGTTCTTACAATTACTTCTCTTAATTTGACTTGGAAATATGACAAATAAATATTAGAGCTCCGTTTTCTTTGACTAATACGTAGTGCTAAACATCGCGAACCCGCAATATAATTATGAGAGACGCCGTAGTCGAGGGCTCTGAAATTTCGAACATGTGGGGTTCAATCACGTGCACTTAAATCAGAGCACACGGGCCTACAGTATTTTCGCCTCTATCAAAAATACAGCCACCGCAGCCGGGATTTGATCTCGCGACCGGCGGGTCAGCAGCCGAGTACCTTAGCCACTAGACAAACGCGGCAGGGTCGTGAAGCTCCTTGTGACGTGCGAAATTACGCCCTGGCTCTTCTTTAGGTAGAATCAAACGAACCCCCCCCCCTCCTGGTGAGAGCCTACTGCCGCCACAGCACTCACAGCCACCTGTGGAAATCAATGGAGCAAGGAGTGTTCAAATGAAAAGCAAAATAAAAGCCTCACAGCATGGCCAATAACATGCCTATGCCACTATGGGAGAGCATAGCCAGACACCTACGGGTGCAATGAGAATCACTACTGTGATTCGGAGCATGTGGGGCCCCACACATGCGCGGAAGGAATCTGATGCTCTTACATCGAGTGCCGTTCAACTGACGTGCAAGTGTCTGTGAGGATGAAATGGCGTCGATATCGCAAAGTTTAACGGTTAAGGAGTACCGAGGCGTTGTCCGATTTTTCACAGTGGAAGGTGTTAAACTGGCCACCACGCATCGCTTCTGATTTGCATGTGCCTGATCCCCTGAGAAAGACACCTGAAAGGGAAGCGCTTCAACTCAAAGACAACTTTAAGCCTGATGTCACAAAAATTGTCTCGTCACGACCACAAGCATAACCCGCCCTTTCGTTCATATAAGGCAGGTAGTGTGTACTTTCAATAAATCCTCATATATATCAACGGGGTTGTTTTCGACCTTTTCAATCTGACACCTTTTGTACGTTCTAGCTCCCACCTATTTCTGCAATAGCCTGTGCTAATGCACTACTTTGACTAAGCTAAATTACATTGAATGTAATCAACCTACTTTGGCACGGCTCTGCTTCACAGGTGAGGTGATGCTGGAGAAATGCTCCTTCGCGAGGACCAAGGAGTGTATCAGCTCTCTGTGCCTACACGACATCAGCCTGGCGGCTTCTCCGGGTGCTCTGGTGGGCATCGCGGGGCCTGTGGGCAGTGGAAAGTCCACCTTGATCCAGGCTATCCTCGGAGAACTGCACACTGTGCGTGGTACTGTAACGGTCAAAGTACGTCACGTCCTTTGTTTAGGTTATAAGCGTTGCGTTTGGTAAAGCGAGCACGTAAGTGAACTTTATTGCGAATATGGACACTCTCGGCTAGATTTTGCCTCTCGCATCATCGTCATTCACCGTATATGTATACGTATAGGTATATATGAAAACATAAGAAAGAAAAAAAATGGCAGATTAGGTACAGTGGGAATAGATGATATGCGAAGCATGAGTGAGAAATGTTGATATGTCAGTTTATAATCAGCACAGCCTTACGAGGTGGATGTAAGCGATGCCGTACATAACTTCCGTGTCATGATTACCATGTTTGGATGTGTCATCTGCCTTCGTCATCTCTTCCCGTCACGTGATACTAAATGTAGTATATTTGAAGCTATCGAAACGGCCGCGAGCACGCTATGCGCATCGTATGCTGTCGTGTTCTTACATGACAATCGTGTCATGTTTGCACTAGTCATGTATTTCCTCATCCAACAACGTCACGTAACACTCAATTTGGAATATGTGGAGCTAGCAAAACGGCGGCGAGCGCATCATGAATTGCGCATTGTACTCCAATGTAGCGATTACGGGTGCGAGCGCTGGAGACAACGACGCTACGTTTGGAAAACGCGAACACTCTATAGTCTGACGCTAGGCGCGACCAGTGTTCATCAGCGTGGCCCGACGGTGACCAGCGTGAAATGCGACGTGCTGCATTTGGCGCCGATGCTTTACCTAGACAACACTGCGTCTCCCTCTTTCGGGACGGAGGGACACCGGGTGCGCTGAAACACGCATGCGTCGAAGCAACGCAGCGGGGCGAGCACCTGCGAGTATATGAGAGGACTGCCGCATGGCGTGGCAACGCCTCCTTGACGTGACGAAAAAAACGCCGGCAAACCCGCACACCGCGTCACGTCGAAATGTATTGGCGCCTTGACCGTGGCTTGTAGTCATGTTATCACATCGCACACATCTCATGATTATCATGTTGACACCAGTCACATACCTTCGCGATTCATTGGCCTCAAGCAATACCAAATTTGGCATATGTGAAGCTAGCGAAACGGCCACGAGTCCATCATGAATGTGGCATAGAGTCATGGCGCTACATGACACGCATATTGTGATTATTATGTTTCGATGTGTCATTTATCTATGTCGTCTGTTCGCGTACCATAATAACGAGTTTGGTACATGTAGTAACACAGGCGCGCGCAGCGAAGCAGCAAGGACGATGGTCGGGCAGTCAACGACCGCGTTTATTGTCCGCAGCGTGGTTATATACATTGGCATTAGAAGAGGGTGAAGGGAAGGAGGGAAAGAGGAAGAATGAAGGCGCACAGGGCCCAAAGGAAATGATGCGCGCGCAGCTGGCTTTGCTGGCGTTACAAACGAAACAAATACAACATTTCTTTCCTCTTAAAAGTGGAACCGTTGTACCGGGTTCACTTTTTGTCGATCGCCTCAGCGTTGGCTGATGCGGGACCACCTCAGGCGAGTGTTCATCCGTAGCGACTGGAGGTTCCGTAGCAGCTGGTGGGGAAAACTCACTCCGACCATCCGCTGCCGGTAGCTCTGGGCTTCGCTCTTGCTCATTCCGCCTGGACGTGCGTTGCAACGCAGGAGACGGGACTGGAGTAGTCACGCTGGCAGGTTCAGCGTCCGCGCCTTGAGCCGTCCCCGCAGTTGCAGACTCCGGCGTCGATTCGCGGCGGCGGCGAACTTGGTCGATATGACGCTGCACTAACCCTCTTGGTGTGTCCACTACTATCATTCTCGCCCCCGACGCAGCTTTTACGCGTCCAGGCGTCCATCTTTTGCCGGCACCGTAGTTGCGCACGTAGACGCTGTTTCCTGGCGAGATGGTCTAATCGTCAGCACCCGGCGACCAGTTCTCATCCCTGGGCGGCAGGCAGGTGTCAAGACGGGACCGCAGCTGGTAACTGAGAAGCACCTCCGAGGGTGACTTTCCTTCTTTTTCCGGGGTCCTCCTGTAATGGAATAGCAGGCGCATGATGTTATCTTCTAGTGGGCCATCTTGCATTTTCCGCAAACCATCCTTAAGGGTTCGCACTGCTCTTTCCGCTGCTCCATTCGACTGAGGATGGAAAGGCGCTGTACGCAAGTGCACAATATTGTTTCTTGCTACAAACGTGGCGAACTCCTGGCTCGTAAATTGCATGCCATTATCGGACATGATTGTGCGTGGCACTCCGAACCGACAACAGACTTCGTAAGCAGCGAATAGTACCCGCTGTGTTCGCATGCATCATAGGTATTGCTTCAATCCACTTCGTGTGAGCATCTACCACCACAAGTATCATCTTACCGGCTAATGGGCCCGCAAAATCGATGTGGATCCGGGACCACTTCTCGGCCGTTTTCGGCCAACTCATCGAAGGTGCTGCGGCAGGCATGGGCAGGTTTTCTACACAGCTTACACACCGCGCCGACAATTCCTGAATCTCCCTGTCCATCCCTGGCCACCAAAACAGTGACCGTGCCACCGCTTTCATTGACGAGGAGCCTTGGTGTGTTTCATGTAGCAGCTGCAACATCCTTTTCTGCGCCTTCCGTGGTATGACGACTCTGTTGCCCCAATAAATTAGCCGGTGAGCCATCGACAGCTTCATTTTGCGATCAAAAAAAGGCAGCAAGTCGGGCAACATTCCATTTGTTGTTCGAGGCCAGCCATGCAAGATGTATTCCGCGACACAGGCTAACAACGAGTCCTGGGCAGTGCGCTCCTGCAACTCGTGCGTCGTCACTATACCTTCGTCCAGGGCCTCCAACGACAGGACGTACTCGGGAGGCTCCCCTTCGGCTACTGGTTTCGCTGCCGCCGGGGCTGGTAGTCTGCTGAGGGCATCTGCTGTCAGTAGTTGTTTCCACGGAACGTACTGTAGCTTGTAGTGGTAGCCTCCTAGGAACAGTGCCCACCGTTGAATGAGCGCGGCGGTCATCGGCGGCGTTTGGCGGTCAGGCTTGAGCAGTCCCAGCAGTGGCTGATGGTCGGTTACCAGGGTGAATTGCCGACCTATGAGGTAGTCACGAAAACGAGAAACGCGGAAAATCAGTGCCAAGGCTTCTCGCTCCAGCTGAGAGTAGTTTCGCTCCGCTTTTGTTAACGTTCTGGAGCGAAAACCGATTGATCTGTGCTCATTTCCCGCCGAGTGAAACAGAACAGCACCCACGCCATAAGGGTAAGCATCACATTCGAGCTTCAGTTCTCTGTTGAGATCAAAATGAATGGGAAGCTGCGCATTCTTCAACATTTCTTCCGCTTTCTTGAACGCTGACTGCTGCGGTTCCCGCCATTCCAACGGGCTCGTTTTTCCATGAGCTGATACAAGGGGCTGAGCACAGTCGACATGTTGGGCAGGAAACGTGCGTAGAACGTGAGCATGCCAAGGAACGAGCGCAATTCGCTAACGTTACGCGGGCGCGGGGCTTGCATGACGGCATCTACGTTCTTTTCAATGGGGTGGAGGCCTTGCCGATCTATACGATGGCCAAGCTAAGTCACAGAAGGTTGCCGAAGCTTGCATTTGTCAATCCTAAGTTTAACGCCGGGCTCTCGGAACCACTCCAACACTCTCTTGAGCTGCTCTCCATTATCACTCTTGCCTTCTGACACTAGCACGTCCTCGAGGTAGGCTTAAACACCCGGCAGCCCGCCGGGTACTGCATCCATCTTTCTTTGAAAAATGGCCGGTGCGGAAACTATTCCAAACGGAAGTCTGTTATACCAAAAAAGCCCTCGGTGCGTGTTAATGACACACAGCCCGCTGGACGCTTCGTCAAGGGGCACTTGAGTGTATCCATCTTTTAAATTCAAGATGCTGAAATATTCGCCTCCGTTTAAGCTTGCGAACATGTCCTCTATCACCGGAAGAAGGTAATGCTCCACCTCACATGCTGAGTTAAAGGTGACCTTAAAGTCACCACATATCCTCACGCTCCCGTCCTTTTTCAAAACGACCACAATAGGTGTAGCCCATTCAGCATGTTGCACGGGCGATAGAACACCAAGTGACACCAGCCGATCAATTTCACGAGAGACCTTATCGCGGAAGGCGTAAGAAAGAGATCTGGGCTTACAGAATTTCGGTGTCGCTGTCGCCTTGAGTTTTAGGCTGGCTGTTGAATTTTTTTGATTAGTCCAATGTCTGTTTAGAAAACATCCTCGAACTCGCCGAGCAGTCAGTTCAGCATAGGGTCGCTTGGCTCGGCGCTTGCTGTAGGGTCCGGCGCAATCAGGTCTCTGGTGGAAACGCCCGTATTGCTAAGCAAAGCAATGAGATCGCGGCCACATAGGCTGGGTCTTGCACAGTCAAGCACGATGAGCGGGCAAGGCACTTATACATATTTATATTTCACTGGGAGTTCGAGTTCCCCCCAACACCAGCTGTCCCGCGTAACATGACAGCTTGATTCGTGGTGGTTGTAAGCGCGGCCACTGTGCGTGGTGTCGATCGTACACTTGGCGCGATACGACGCACACCGGGGAACCAGTATCTACTTCCATGGCAAGTCTACGTTGCCCCATCGAAACGTGCGGCGTATGGGTGGTTCCAAACCGTTTTTGCTTCCCGAAATCAACGTCCAAACGTATGCGCTATCCAGGTCGTCGTTGCTAGACGCGCTTTCAACTGTCAGTGCCTTTACACTCGCTGCCCGCCTTCCCACCTTTGCATCAGTTGGAGCACTGTAGCATTTCTTTGCCAAATGACCGCGCCGCCCACAGTGATAGCAGCGTGCGTTAACCCAGCGGCAGGCGTTATCGTCGTGCTTCGTGCTTCCACATCGGCCGCAGTCATGCGACGCGCCTAGTTTACGATTACCTCGAGAGGGCGAGCGACGATGGGCTTGCATCTTTAACACAGTCGGCGGCTCTGCACTCATATCTTTTGCATCGCTGTCGGTTGCCTCGGCTGCAATGGACATTGATTCAGCCTCCTCGAGGGTTAAATCTTTATGTGCCAGTAACTGCTTGCGCAAGTTAGTTGAGCGTACGCCGCAAACAATCCTGTCCCTCAACATCCGGCTTAGCGCACTTCCTAAGTTGCAACTGTCTGCTATGCGCCGTATTTCGACTAGGAATGCGTGCACCATTCATAGATAGATAGATAGATAGATAGATAGATAGATAGATAGATAGATAGATAGATAGATAGATAGATAGATAGATAGATAGATAGATAGATAGATAGATAGACAGATAGATAGATAGATAGATAGATAGATAGATAGATAGATAGATAGATAGATAGATAGATAGATAGATAGATAGATAGATAGATAGATAGATAGATAGATAGATAGATAGATAGATAGATAGATACGCTCAAAGTAGCCGAAGGTTGCTAAAAAGTGCTTTGCATTTCAAATGGTATATATATCTAGAAAGACTTCGGCGCCAAAATCTCCTCACACTTACACCTTATCGGGCAACCGTTAGCCCTCACATTTACAGCTTACTGGGCAGCCGTTTTTCCTCACACTTGCACCTATCCGGACGAACGCTTGGTCCACTCAAATACTCCTTTCAGATTGACATTTTATACTCAATTCAAACATTGTTTCTTCAAGTTATCTCTGCCAGACTTTACACTTTTCTCGCCTGTTTTTCTGCGCAGTGGGAACAAATGGTGCGGGAAATAAAACGCGAAAAAATATTTAGCCACGTGTGTGTCACTGCTTTCGCAGTCACTGCAACAACGAAAGACAAAAGTGAGACATTCAAATAGTTCATTTCCTCTATACATATGAAAATTCTTTGTTCTTTAAGCTAATTATTGGTAAAACGTACAAGTCAGCCTCATTGTCACAACTTGTACAGTCCACTTGAAGCTCCTTTTACGGATGCGATAGGTGACATGCATTGCGGTCGCCAGCGCACACAACCCTCTTCATGTTGTGCGCCCACGGCTGTACAACAAGATAATCAAAATAGTTAGCCACACGTGACGAAAAATGAGGATCCACGTGCAAGTTGATGTAAAAACATATGTGAAAATTATGACACGCAAATAACCTTACCTTCCCATCTCTTGCAGTCCTTGCAAAGCTGCTCCGACAAAAGATTGATATGTGGGGTTTAACGTCTCAAAACCACCATATGATTATGAGAGACGCCGTAGTGGAGGGCTCCGTAAATTTTGACCACCTGGGGTTCTTTAACGTGCAGCCAAATATGAGCACACGGGCCTACACCATTTCCGCCTCCGTCGGAAATGCAGCCCCCGCAGCTGGGATTCGACCCCGCGACCAGCGGGTCAGCAGCCGAGTACCTTAGCCACTAGACTACCGCGGCGGGGCGCTCCGACGAAAGAAATAGACAACAGGCATTGCAAACGCCAGCGCTCACAGCCACAACCTTATGCACGGTGTGTACCCATGGCTGCACTTTAAGGTTGTAAAAATAGTTATTCGCACGTTACAGAGGATGATTATGCATGAATATGACAAATACGTGCAAGGTGAGAGAGAGCTTACGAGTAAACTAGGACATGCAAATAATTTCACCGTGATGACACACATCGTCAAAGACGCATTTTGATTTCCGTGGCGCAACAGCTTAAGTGTGGTAGCTGCAGCCGTAACTCCGAGGCGTCGCGAACCACCGTGCCGCCAGCGAGGCAGCCAGTTCTAAGCGAGTGCTGCCGTTCGAGACCAAACACGGCGTTGCACGCGGAGCATCTGCCGCCAGCGAACCTCGGAGAGGAGAGCGACCGTACGCTGGGCCGCCGCCACGAACAGCACCGAGTTGGCTTGAAGCGAGCGCATAAAAAAAAACACCGGCAATGCGGCTCTTTTCCACAAATTCGAGCGAGTGCAGCGAGCCAACGAGAGTCCGCCGTCAACGACCAGCGCCGAGCTGCTGGTGACCGATTTATGGAGAAGCCAACTATAATGGCTACCAATTGTCACAGACTCGGTTCCGAAGCTAGCGAAAGCCCTGTCAGACTGTGCCGGTGCGACAGCACGCGACATACTACAACCAAGCTTGGTACGAGCAACCTTAACGTGTTTTAGACGACTCGCAAAACAGCGACGAGGTCTCCACCCAATATCATCAGCCCGGAGCTCATCACGGCGGCGAACAGAGGCGAGCATTCGACAAGCGAGCGTCCCTAAGGCCGAGGAAAACGGCGGCGAAATTTCCGGGTGGTCAAAAAGCAGAGGCGAACTACAGACGCCGAAGCTGACCTTCATGGTACATTTCGTGCGTGCGATATACAAAACGACCGAGCCCGTTTCCGGCAAGCGCGATCTGTATCGCACACCATGGAAGAAGGAAAAACTCAGGAGAGGCCCTATCCTATCCCAATGCATTGCAAGAAGTGTGGCGGACGTGACGTCAACTTTATGGGGCGAACAAACTGGAATGGGGCAAACAAAACAGTAGACGATTCGCAGCGTGCTCTCAGCGCTGGTTCGCTTCTGCGCGGACTTTTAGCCCCGGCGTACACTTAACGCGTATTGTATAGTTTGCATGCAGTAAAAGTTGTGAGCACAACTTTCCGAGACTGTTCGTGCGGGGCAGGCCCGAGCGCGGCATGCTGAAGTACTTCGTGGGGTGTTTTGTGCAACAGTGCAGAAGGCACTGGTATGTGTCGTAATCAAAATCATTCAGCCCCTGCATCATCGTATTCGAGCTCAACCGGCAGTGACTTACGCGTTCTACTCGCCATGAGACCTTTCCTTTTTTCTTTCTTAGCCAGATTTTCCGGTCTTCGGGCCGGTTAGCAGTTCTTTGCTCGCATATAATGTCACCGTGGCAACGTACGATTTTTAAAGCTTGCTTCACAGCTATTCCGTGGAACGCCAGTCTAGTACTTGACGTACTTCACGTCGGCAAGAAGGCACTGCTGCATTCTAGTGCGCACACAACACGCATACGCATTTATTCCGATAACTAGAAAAGTATCTTGCTCTTCCGTATGAACAACACAACTTCTAAAAACACGACACGATAACTAGAAAACTAAAAAATTGGCAGATACAACGCACAGTGGGAATCGATGATATGCAAAGCACAAATGAGAAAGGTTGATATGCCACTTTAAACTCAGTACAATGTTACGAGGTGGAAATGAATGATGGCTTACATGACTTACGTTTCATGATTATCATGTTTCAATGCGCCGTTTACCTTCATCTATTTACGTCACTTTATACCAAATTTAGTATATGTGGAGCTAACAAAACGACCACGAGAACATCATGAAGGAACCAATATACTCGAATGCAGCGTTGACTCGCGCAAGCTTGGAACAGCGACGCTATGTTAGCAAAACGCGAGCACTCTAAAGTATGACGCAATGCGCGACCAGCGCCCGTCAGCGCGGCCCAACGGCAACCTGTCGCGAAATGCGACATGCTGCATTTCTTGTAGATGCCTTACCGAGACAGAACTGCGTCTCCCACTTTTCGTGACGGAGGGAAGCTGAACGCGCTGAAAAGCTCACGCGTCAAAGCAACGCAGCGCGACGCATGCCTGCGAGTATGTGGCAGGACTGGCGTCGGGCATGGCAATGGTGGCGTGATGCGACGAAATGAACGCCGGCGAGCATGCACACTATGTCACATCAAAATGTATTGGCCCCTCGACTATAGCATGTAGTCATGTTCTCACATGACACGCATCTTATGATAATCATGTTTGCACCAGTCACATACATTCGTCATCCATGGGCTTCACGTAATACAAAATTTTGCATATTTGAAGCTAGAGACACGGCCACGAGCGCATCATGAGTGTGGCATGTAGTCGTGTTGTTAAATGACACGCATGTCGTGGTTATCATGTTTGAACGTGTCAATTACCTATGTCGTCCACTCGCGTCACGCAATGCCGAATTTTGTACATGAGAAGCTAGCGAAACGGCCATGAGGGCATCATTAGCGTTCCTTGTAGTCATGTTGTTACATGACACGCATCTCATTTGTGTCAAGTTTGCACCAGTATCATACATTCGTCTTCCATTCACGTCACGGAACACCAAGTTCGCTACATGTCAAGCTTGCGAAACGGCCGCGAGCGCTCCATGAGCGTAGCATAAATTCATGTTTTTACATAACACGCTTCTCATGATTATCATGTTTGCACCAGTCGCTTACCTTTGTCATCCTTTCACGTACCGTAATACCAAATTTCGCACATGTGACGCTACCGAAACGGTGGTGAGCGCATCATGAGCGTGGCATGTAGTTATGTTTTTACATGACAAGCATGTCATGTATTTTATGGTAAGATCTCTTGCCTGTGTTTGCCATGCAATAATGTCATACCATACCAGTTTTGCAACATGTCATGTGACCGAAACCACCGCAAGAGCTGCAGGACCATGAAATGTAAATCATGACATTTATAGCATACATATCATAATTTTCATGTTATGACTCGTTGAATACGTTCCCAAAACAGTCATGTTATGCCATACCAAGTTTGGTATCGATACTATTATCGAAACGGCCAGGAGAGGTAAAAGTTCTAGATGGCAAGTTAGATAGATAGATAGATAGATAGATAGATAGATAGATAGATAGATAGATAGATAGATAGATAGATAGATAGATAGATAGATAGATAGATAGATAGATAGATAGATAGATAGATAGATAGATAGATAGATAGATAGATAGATAGATAGATAGATAGATAGATAGATAGATAGATAGATAGATAGATACGCTCAAAGTCGCCAAAGTTGGCTCAAATATGTTTCGCATTTAAAACGAAAGTTCGCGTGTGTTTTCAGTTGACACGATGAGTAAGAACGAACGCAGCATGCAGCTGAGAGCACCGCATGCAAATACCATGCATTATTGATCAACAGTGATGCAAACGTAGTTGAAAAGTGCCTCCAGGTACATCCGGTGGTGCACGCGCTTCGCACCAAGTATATGCTACAGCTGGGCATCACACAGCTTTCCTAAAACACGCAAAAGAAGCAGCACTCGTGCATTGACGTAGTACGTAACCACCGGTGGCACATACCCGAAATAGGTATAACATTTGACTTCCAAGGTGGTGCCGGTGAGAGATTTCTTCTGGGCATTTTTTAACAATAAAAAATAGTGCTCAATGTACATGCCAATGGCTCCTAATGGGGAATGAGAGACAGGAGCATTCGGCTTTTAGTCAACGCGCACGCTGCGATCCCCATTAGCAGCCATTGGCATGTACATTGAGCACTATCGGACAAGAAAGCGTTGCTACATTATACGCGCTGGGTGTAACCTCTTTAGTTTTAGAAAGGTTTAGCGAGCGTTGAGCCGCAGGGCCATGAATACAATGAACTAGCATATACCATGAATGAATTCGAGGTGGTTAAAGGGGGGAAGCAGATACGAAGCGCAAGCCGTAAGGAATTAAAAGCTGAATCCTTCTGTCTCTGATTTCACATTAGCAGCCACTGGCATGTACATTGAGCACTATCTGACAGGAAAAGGTTGCTACGTTATTCTCGCTGGGCATAACCTCCTTGGTTTTAGAAAGGTTTAGCGACCATTGGGCCGCAGTGTCATGAATACAGTGAACTAGTATATACCATGAACTCAAGGTGGTTGAATGTGGAAAGTAGACCCGAAGCGCAAGCCGTAAGAAAGTGTGCGTGTGCTACCTCTCGTTTAGTCCTTGGAATGTCCACTTAATGGTGGTGCTTCTGTATGGGGAATATATGATAAAAAGATGCGAGATGGTGGTACTTGGAGTGTTGAATAGATGGACGAACGGACACACAGACGGATGCATGGATGGACGCATGAACGGACGCAGGGGCGGATGCATAATTGAACGCAGGGACGGGTGCACGAACAGACGCATAGACGGTCACACAGACGGACACATGGAGGGACGAATGCTTCGCCCCACTCTCCATCATTCACTCCGTGGATATGCTGCCATTTTTTTAGTCCTTGGCCAGCTCCAGGTATACTGAAAAAAAGATGGTTCGTGACTATTCTTCGTCAACTATAGACGCCTGAACATGTAACTAAAAACAATGTATACTCTTCCACGAATGGACGATGCCATGACTGCCTACATTCCGCTTCATATATCTATCTCATCTGCCAATTTGCGGTCAAGCTACTGACAAATACCTATGAATACACAAGATAAAGAGAAGACAGATTTCATTACGCCGGATCGTCTCTTTGAGTTTAGAGTAGTGCCCTTTGGTTTGTGTGATGCAGCGGCAACTTCTGAGTGATTCATGGACACGATTCCTCGAGGCTTTCGAAGGGAAATACGTATGCGCAATATTGATGACGTTGCCATTGTGGCAAGACATTGCACTGTGCTTTGACGATGCAGTTGAGTCTGATAGCAGTGTCTTGAACGCCATCGTCTGAATAGTTGGTGCCAAAACACGGGATCGAAAACCAAAGACTGACGGACGGCTACTAGTCAACTTCAGTGGTATTAACCGACTGAAGTTGAAGCGGACGTCGTGGCGAGCACAGAACACTAGTGTTAAAAACGAAGAAAGTGCTCCCCTCGCTAACGACTCTGCTTCCTATGACGAGCTCAATTTCATATATGAGAGCCTGAAGGCTAATAACAAAAGGAATAAAGATTGAACAACGAGATTGAGCAGCATATACCTGACGAGCAGTTTGAGGCTCAGTTTAGCGCCGTCTTACAGTATGAGGAAAGTACTTCACAGATTCTCAAAAGAAAGATCGTTTGCTAAGGACATCGACTGGAACTGAAGAATCAGTTGCCCAAACAGTCACAGCACCATCAGATGGAACTGGAGGTAAATTGCCTAAACTGACAATAGCTCCTTTTCCTGGGGACATATGCAAGTGGACCGAACTTTTGGAACGATTCGGCCAAAGTGTTCTTAGTAACGCTTTCAATTTTGCCACAAAGACATTTCGTTACCTGCGACTGAAGCTGAAAAGAGACGCTGCTTCAGTAATTGCTGGCCTTCAGACGACAGAAAGTTGCTACAACGACGCCACCAGCATGCTACAGAAGTGATTTGAGGACAAGGCGTGCCTGAAAAAGGAATATTTTGCATGCTACGGATGTTCAGCCTTGTCCGTTCATCAATTGGCACTAAAGCGCTATGTTGCTTGTACCAGCAAGTTCTGGTTAATATCCGAGGCCTGGAGACTTTGGGTGTGCACAAGTCATCATTTTTGTCTTTGATCTGCAACATCGTACTGCGTGCTCTTTCACGGGATATAATCGTGCAGTGTCATCGATCGTGTGCCTTCCTGTTGGTACATGACTCGAGAGGCGAAGCTACACCCGTGGGACTGGACTGCGTGCTCAACTTCTTGTGTATTGACCTGGAAAGCCTGGAGAAGAGTGATTTAAGAATGCAAGAAAACGAGAACGTAGAACACTCCCCGTTGCAAGTCAGTCTACATATTTATTTTATTTATTTTATTTAATACATACTGCAGACCATGGTTAGGTCCAGGCAGGGGGGCACAAGAAGATAAAATGCAAAAATACAAACAATACAAGCAAACAAGGCACTTATACAGGGGGTAATTCATTCCACTCTTGTATCGTACGCGTAAAAAAAGAGTACTTGAAGGTGTCAGTAGCAGCAAAATATGGGGCGAAAGCATTCGGGTTGTGGTGCCTAGTAGGTCTTGTTTGTAACGGTGACAAGAACGGAGATGGGTCAATGGACAGTGCACCTTTACTTAGTGAAGAAAGGAAATCAAGACGGAAGCACTTTCTCCTGGATTCAAGGCTGGGGATTTTGTTAGCAAGCATTATTTGTGAGGGAGAATCAGTACGTGAGTATTTAGAGTAAATAAACCTTACAGCTTTTCTCTGAATTCTTTCTATTTTACGGATGTTGTGAGTAGTGTAGGGGTCCCAGACTATACAGGCATATTCGAGCTTAGGTCTAATAAAAGTAAAGTAGCTGAGGAGCTTGACGTTAGAAGGGGAATTTCTGAGTTTGTGTTTTAAGAAGCATAGCTTACGAAAGGCAGCTGAGCAAATATTGTCAATGTGTAAATTCCACGAGAGATTGCTGGTTAGTGTGACACCAAGGTATTTACGACTGGTGACTTGTTTCAATGGCGATGTTCCTAGTGTGTATTGATATTCGTACGGAACTTTCTTTCGTGTTATGCGAAGATACAGTGTTTTGTCGGCGTTCAGCACCATTCCCCAGTTCTTGCACCATTCAAGTATATTAGTAAGATTGGTATTAAGTTCACACTGATCAGCACAGCACGAAACATCCCGAAACAAGACTGCATCATCCGCGAACAACCGAATTTGCACACCAGTTGTAATTTCATTGACAATATCATTTATATACAGTATGAAAAGCAATGGACCCAGCACACTTCCCTCAGGAACTCCCGAAGTGACATCAAGATAGCCGGACCCTATTCCATCTATTATGACCAGTTGTTTGCGATTTGTCAAGTAATTTGCAAACCATGTGACCAGAATTTCGGGGAGGCCAATATTTCGCATCTTAAGAATTAATTTGTCATGTGGTATCTTATCGAATGCTTTACTGAAGTCTAGAAATATTGCATCTATTTGACCGGTGTTGTCTGAGGTGTGTGCAAACGAATGAAATACTGTAACTAACTTTGTGACGGTGGAGTATTCTTTCCTGAACCCGTGCTGGAAACCTGTTAGAATATTATGGTCGTTTAGGTATTCAAGAATGCGAGTGGCGACAATGTGTTCCAGTAGTTTGCAACAAGAAGATGTTAGTGATATTGGACGGTAATTTTGAAAACATAGGCGGTTGCCCTTTTTAAAGATAGGTACAACCAGAGCTATCTTCCAGTCTTCGGGGAGCTCGCCATACATTAAAGAAGTGCGAAATAAAACAACAAGAAATTTAGCCAGTGACTCAGCATAGCGACGAAGAAATATGTTTGGAATGCTGTCGGGACCACATAATTTTTTTGTATTAAGGTTCAAAAGCATAGATAACACACCAGAGTAAGAAATAAAGCCAACATCACTAGGACGATACACTGCGGTATGCGCCAACATACATGCGCAAGAATCAGAGAATACACTTTGAAAGTACTGGTTAGAATGCTGAGCAATTGCCTGCGGGTCTGAAATAACTGAACCACCCACTACAATTTCCTTCACCGGCTTCTTTTTTTCAGAAACATAATTCCAAAATTTACTGGGGTCATTTTTAATAAAATTAGGCAACAATGTTTTAAAATAATAGTCTTTGGAGCCACGAACCTCACGTGCCAAAGTATTCTTTATCTCTTCTACAACGGGCGATTGTACATGTCTTTTTTTTAAGCGTTTAATTTTTTGCTTAAGGTGAATTATCTTCCGGGTTACCCAAGGCGTGTGTTTATAGACTCGTTTGCGCCTGTTTGGCACAAAATTTTGTACGCAGTGTTGGCACATTTCTTTAAATTTATTCCAAAGGGCACATACGCCGTCCCCATCAAAATCATCAAGGGAAGATTCCAAATGCTCAATTATACATTCATCGTTAGCTTGTGAATAATCCTTGAAAGAGCGTGATGAAAATTTATCAGTACTGACAGACCGACCCAATGGCAGAGAGGTACAAACAAGATGATGATCTGACAAGCCCTTTTCTACTGTTACTGTACTCTCTCTAAAGTCGCGGTGAACGAATACAAGATCTAGTACAGAACTGGATGTAGCGTTGACACGAGTGGGTTCTTTAACTAATTGGATCAAGTCGTGAGTAAGCAATATATCAAACAAAATATGTATTTGTTTGTTGGATTCATAGTCTGTCTGTAACCGCTCCCAGCTGACTCCTGGGAAGTTGAAGTCACCAATCAGTATTATTTTGCTATTTTGGAACTGGAGCATGTGATCCCGTAATTTGGCAACATAATCAATTCCGGCATCCGGAGGTCTATAAAGAGCATAAAGAATGAAACTGAAGCCCCAACAAGACAATCTAAGACATTCGCACTCAAGCCCAAAAGGATTATCAACAAAGACGGCTTCTATTGATCTCTTGATC
The DNA here is from genome assembly GCF_043290135.1 of Rhipicephalus microplus. Taxonomy (NCBI): domain Eukaryota; kingdom Metazoa; phylum Arthropoda; class Arachnida; order Ixodida; family Ixodidae; genus Rhipicephalus; species Rhipicephalus microplus. Next base: position 119,605,089 of record NC_134708.1, read on the forward strand.
AAAATGGCAACCCCGCCCCCCCCCCTAGATTCCCTATCTTTCCGGTATATATTGTAACCAGGGGGGAAGGCGTGGTCGTCACTTACATCACTGCGTAACCAGGTTTCAGTGACTACCGCAATGTGAGGGTCATGTTGAAGTAACAGAATTTCAAACTGTTCTGTTTTGTTATTGACACTTCGTGCATTTAAATTGATGATTCGCAGCGGTCGTTCCTTGCAAATGTTTATGTTATTTTGTGCGCCGTGTTTGTTAAAGGGTATGGAATGGTTCGTTTGGTGTTTACTCTTGCCTAGTGTGATGACCCTATTGCCAATGCATGGAGCCGTGTCATTGGGCGGCTGCTGTTCATGGCGTCGTTTTTTTTTTTTTTTGTAGTGGTACTCGTTCATTTTTAACGCTCTCCCAGACATAGGCTTTGTCGTTTATGTACAATTTGGTAAATGCTAATGCAACTTTCTCCCTTTTATCGCGATTCGGTTTGGCACTTTCCCACAGTTTCTTACGTACATTTCGTACTTTTTTTGAAAAATCCTCCCCAATTGAAAAATTAGTATTTTTCAGTTTATGATTGATTGATCGATATATCGGTTTTAACGTCCCAAAACCACTATATGATTATGAGAGACACCGTAGTGGAGGGCTCCGGAAATTTAGACCACCTGGGGTTCTTTAACGTGCGCCCAAATCTGATCCACTTTCACAATGTCATGCCAGCCTATTTCATTGTTTGCGCTTTTCGGCAAACTTTTGCGGCTTCCTCTTCTGTATTGGCACCAGTCACTAAGCCATCCACGTAAAACGACTCTGCAAGAGTTTGTGTTTGTGCCATGGCAGCCGGCGTTCTTTTTACGTGGTAGAGAGCAGTAGTTGAGAGCAAGAATGGGTAACATGTAGCTCCGAAAGGCACTCGCGTCATCTTCTACTCTTGCAGCTTGCCCTTGAATAAATCTCCCTCTGCGAACCACAGAAAGCGGAAAGCATTTCCGTCGTCCTCCGAAATCGCAATGTGAAGGAATGCCTTTTCCACGTCTGCGATCGCTGCCACCGGGTGCATTCTGAAGCGTAGCAGAATTCACACGTGGTCTTGGTAAAAGTTGTCCAATTTTTCAAAGCAGTCATGAAGGACTTGCCTCCTTTGGCATGTGATGAAATGTCAAACACCACTCTAATTTTCATCGTCAGCGCTTGTTCACAGATGATTTCCTTGTGTGGCATGTAATATAACTTTGTCACATCTGGAGGTATATCGCTGACTAGTTCAGCGTGTGATTGCAAAGTCACGTGTTGCACCCATTAGGGAGACAACGCGGCCGCAATTGGAGTTTGTGGGTGCCTTAATCGGCGCAAGAATGTTGGCAAAAGTGAAGAGTGGTTTAATGAATCTTCAAGTTGACGACACGATGTGGAGAGATTCCGTCAGAGTTCCCATGCATAAAACGTGACGTTAAAAAGTGGAAATAGTTCATAGCCCACGGAGTCAATGAAAGTAGGTGTACAAAAAATCCCTCAATGTGGAGATACTGCCCTGCACCAGCCAACTCGGCTGACCTACTCACGCGTGTTGTGACGCTTGACAGACTGCTGTGCAGCTCAAAATGGTTGCATGGTTCTGAGTGGCTAGCTAGATGGATGTCTGAACGGCCCCTACAGTTCAGTGAACTGGACATAGCGGAAGTCACCCGAGGGGAAGTTGCAAGAGTCCACGTCGCACTAGTGACACGCTTTTCAATTTTCATAATCGACATCTGACAATGACAATCGAAAGCAGGCTTCAGCACCTACTCAGAGTCACTGTATGGGTTTTTCAGATTTACTTACCGCTGCAGAAAAAGGGTGGATCACATTCGACATTTCGTGGCAACATAAATCCTGAACGCTGAACAGTATTGAATAAGCTCTACTCAAAAGACAGGCTTTCTGCAGAGCTCAGTGCTTTGACCGAAGGCCGACCAGTCGAGTCTACATCTCGAATCGCTGAATTACGCCCTTGCATGGACCAAGACGCAAATCGTCAGGTTGGAGGCCGTTTATCGCTCACGAATTCCCCACAAGATATCAAGCACCCAATTTCAAAGCCGTCAAGCCACCACTTTTCGGCACTTTTGGCCAACATAGCCCATCTTCAAGCTCTACATGGAGGAGTAAGAAACACACTTTCCCAACTTCGGGAACACTACCAGAGTTGTCGAACTCACACTTAGCTGAAGAGAGTGCTGCATGAATGCAACAAATGCAAGCGTTTCAGCGTGGGCCCAGAAATTTCGGAGACTCCTCCATCGGCAAGTCATCCAGTTTCACGAACGAACCCATTCGGGGTGAAAGGAATCGACTCCGCGGGCCCTTTTTTCGTACGTACGGAGAAAGGGGACACCAAGTGCTACTTTGAACTTTTTACGTGAGCCGTATCTAGAGCCATGCATCTCGAGATTGTCTCGGAAACGACATCTGAGGCTTTCTTGCTATGCCTACGACAATTTAGAGCTCAGAGAGGACTACCTATGGTGATCTATTCTGACAACGCACGAGCCTTTCACAGGACACCGGTCGACATAAGGCGACTACACCTAGTGGTCTCTAAAGAGGACGTCGCTGGTCACTTCAGCACCAACGGCATTTCGTCGAAGTTTATTGGACCAAATGCTCCTTGGTGGGGTGAATGATGGGAGCGCCTGGTAAGATCCCTGAAGCTTCCACTGCAAAAAATTATCGGGAAAGCTCGTCCAAACTACGAAGAAATGTAAACAGTGCTGGCTGAGGTCGAAGCAGTCTTGAATTCTAGGCCTCGGACTTTCATCAAGACAGATGCAGGAGAACCTTGTACTTTAACACAAGCCGAACTTCTCCTCGGACAAAGGTTGCCTTCTACTCCGTATGCAACCGCTGACGAAGTGAACACTAATTCCAAGATAGCAGACACTATACGCAGACAACACTACAGGAAGGAACAAGTTGAAAGTTTTTTGAAGCGCTAGAAAAAGAATACCTGTTACAACACTTGACCTGCACACTTTGCCGACATGAGATCAACTAGAGTATTGAAGCAAGATGACGTTCGTGAATATCATGACCATTCTCATACGTTAGAGCCTAGTACTTTTGCTACGCCTTCCGGCTTTTAAAAACAAACAAAAACAACTAAAAATACTGTAATGAAAGAAACTGTTTAGTTTCGTCGTAATAACCTGCTCAGGTGTCACCATACTAAATAATAAATCAAACATATATGCTATACAGCCATTTTCTGATCAGATGCACTACCTTGTAGCCAGCCATAGCCTCCTATATTTTTTCATGCCCGCCGAGTGGGGAGCGGAGCAAGGCACCGCGCCCGTACCTTCTATTTCATGCGCTCGCCACCACACGGCGCTGTCACCCCATACCCACTCCCAGAGCTGACAATGCGACTACGCTGTTGCGCGCGTGCTTTTGGAGAGAAACTTGCGTTCGTATTAGAGATGGAGCTGTAAAATAAATGCGCAGGTTGCATTGGTGTTTCTTTATGAAGCACAGGGGTGATAGAAAAAAATGTGAACAGTGCGGCGCGATCTTTGCATCCCGCTGTGAAGCTGTAGAAATAAAAATAAAATATGCTAGAATAGTTTTATTCTAGTGGCTTTTAATTATCATGCAGGATACAACAACCCGAAGAGAAATTTGAAACAGCAGAGAATGTAAATGCCGCACTTTTCGCGTTTTTTTCATCTCCAAGTACATTGAAAGCAAGCAACACGAGACGTATTGTGAAAACTGGACCTTTTACTTAGGCCCCCAGCTGTAAGATCAAGCTCACAGTTTCAGGGTCTTTCGTGAAAGCGGCTTTATTTCGAACCATTTGGTGATGTCATGTTTGTCTGTCGTTTTCAGAGCGAAGTTGGTGAATATTGGGCGGAAGAACTTTGTCAGCAACAGTTTGAGGAAATTCTCCTGGTGCCCTGGCTTCGAACACATCAAAGCTTTGTGCTCGCGGAGGATTTCAGCAGCATTGTTTACAGCCTTCTTTAGAGGGTGATGCATACGCCTCCTTGTCGCTAGAAGAACTTCGACGAACTACTGTAGTGCGTAGAGAACATCTAGAGGTTTTGCGGACGGATAAAGAAGTCCACCACGGTCTTGGTGTTTAATGAGCGAGTCCGATAGGGTGGAGGCACTTGGCTTTGTAAAGAGCGCGAAGCACTCCTCACATTCAATGTTTTCTCATACGGCTCTTGCGAGGTAGCCACCGACCATAGCCAATGCGGCCACATCTAGAGTGGGAAATAGAGGCTTATCTCCGTTTAGCCGCTCTATGAGCTCTATACGTGCATCTGCAGGGAATTCCTCGCTTGTTTGCACCCTTGTGTTTTTATGTTGCGGGAGCATTGACAAGCAATTACTCTCTTCTGCTGCCATTATGTTGCTTGTACTCGACGCCGATGCGACACCGGTCTTGAGGGCTTTCTCAATGCTTGTGAGCACGGCACGGACGTCCATATGATCATTTGATCCTGCTGATTTCCTCAGCCAGCCAAGGAACGACTCTATAGGGTCCGATGATGTTTTCCTTTTCAAAACTAAGTGAAAAGAAATCTCTTCAAGAAGATATCTAATGCACTCTACCTTCGAACGAGTTGTGATCACAAGACCCTCGGAAGTCTCTTTGGTTAGGAAGTTGTTTGCCAGGCACTGACTTTTGAGATCGGCCAGGTAGTCGAGGAAACTTGTCTCCAGCCAGATTAGCTGTTCATCGCCTGCAGATTCAAATTGCTTGCAGTCTGCCTTCTTCTGATGTATGTTCTGGGTACAGTTATTCACGTCCATGAGCACGAACCAGCGGTGCACGGTGTCCATAAATTGCATCGTTGCTCCGAAACCCGCGAATCTTGCGTTGCACGTGTGTGGCCCGCCTGTGTGGCCCGCCTGTTTTTGCAAGAGCTTCAGTGCAGTTGTCACGGGAGGAGAAAACACTTGCACTGGTCTCTGCCCGTTCATTTTTTTCCCATATTCGTAGGGAATACGTGCTTTCTCGTCAAAAATTGCACTGGCTTTACAAGGCTGCCTCGATGCATTTTGTAGAGGCTCTTCAAATGGTTCGATGATATTTCGCTGCCTTTTCCGATGTGACGGGACAAAAACTGTGATCGCACGTTTTTGATCAGGTGGCACTGATCGAATGCAAGAAAGAGCTTTCGATTCGGTTTTCCAGGGTGCTCAGTGCAATGCTTGAGGATTCCATTGCACAGAAGTTGCATAGCCAAGACATTGATCTTGTGTTTGTCTGTGACAATGCGCACGACGATAAACCATATTTCTTCAACTTCTTTCAGAACGTGTCTCTTGAGCATGTGCAGCTCACGGCCTGTGCAGTTTCTCGTGAAAAAGTACGCCACGGGTATTTTGAACGAAGCTGAAAGGCCGTCAAGGACGAAACACAAGAGTGGGTTGGCCAGCACAGGCCCATTTGTTGTTTCTTTGGAAAAGTTCACACAATAGTTCACCTCACCGATGAAGGCATCTCTTTGCTTGTGATAATATAGCCGTTGTTTGACTCGCATTTCGTCTACAAATAGAGAGCATGCCCTCGCTTGCAACGAGTGATGAGAAGCGAGTTCTGCAGACAGCCTTTGCTTCACGAGTTCGGTCACGCCAACTTCTCCACGTGATGAGCCCATAGAGCGCTCGATGGTACTTCGACAGGGAAGCCGAAGAATACCTGTGTTCCTTACGTGTTCGTATGCACGAGTCGAGAAGTTACGCAACACCACAGCATGCCGTACTGTCAGCTCAGACCACGTTGGTTTCTTCTTCGCGAAACTCTGACCTTGTTCCACTAGTATTGAAGCAGCCAGGTTTTTCTCTTTCACTTTCTCCACAACTTTCAGGAATGCAGACACATAGTATTCTTCCTTGAGGTTTTGCAGTTCCTGCGTTTGTACTTGTCGATGGTGATCTTGAGCCGCTCTATTCCCGCGTTCAAATCTCGCTCCTTACGTCTCCACTTTCGTTTGACCATTGCTGAAACCGAGGATAATGACGACACCTGCACAGCTCTGTCCACCTGCATGGTCGCACTAATGCAGCGCTTGCTTGCGCTGTTTTCCAGAGGTAACGGCAGTTCGCTTGCGGTGCGAATCATCTGTGATAAATCTTGAGAGTCGACATCGACAGACGGCAAGCCATTGCGAGGAAGTGAAGGAGTCTCCAGTTGGCTCTCAACTGCTCTTCGTTTCCGCAGTGGTGTGTTCACTGGCGCAGCTGCCTCGCGTTTCCTCACAGACACGTCGCTTCTCTCTCTCTTTTTCGGAGACTGCAGGTACGGCAGATACTCTTCGAAAATGCTGGGAACAGCGTCTTTCTTGAGTTTGAAAATTTTGCAGCCCTCCTTGAGTTCGGAGGAACCGAAGTGTCGGTTGCATACAGTCGAGTAGCACGACAGCGTATTCGGTGTCCAGTCGTCCCGAGAAAAGACCTTTAGCCATTTCGCTCGAAGTTCCGGATCACTTGGTATCTCGTGGAACGATATGCCCGGCGTCCGTTGTTTGCTCGAAGACTTGCAGCGTGGTACGCAACAGTACGGCATCTCGTCGGTTACAGAGCACCCTTACTGATTCCACACTGCTGATAGAAAACCGCATTTATATGTGAAAAGTAATGCAGCATGAATATGCACCGTAAATCACAGTTTTTAGAGTAGCAAACAATATAGATTGTGACGGCGCTAGCAACTCACACATGGTCCCGTAGAATAGTAAACAAACGGTAGCTTCATTCAGTGGCACTGAACCTTAAGGTTCAGAACGCTGTTACAACAATAAACGTTCATGTAAATAATTCAGTGTAAAATGCTCAAGGAATTAAAAGCAACAATTTAAAGGTATGTATTAAACGTACTTCCACTTGCAGCGTTCCGAATTTGTGCTACGATAGCGTAGGGCTGCCTCTTACGCCTACACCAGAGACCACGTTAACATTAGCGGTCAGATTTGCAGCGATATTGCGTTCTTATTACGTTAAATTGCATATACCATTTGTTGTTTTGGAACCTTTACAGCGAGCACTGTACACATTCTCTGCGAGTTCTGTCATGCTTCCCTGACAGTCCAAACAAAAAAACATGATAATAACCGTTGCTTCCGCAAGACACAAGCTTACCTGCGGCAAACACGACGGACACGGAACAACTTTTGCTTGTAGAGCCACTTTTGTAGGTATTTCGAGGGCTTCGAGGTGCCTCAACGCGTTGCAGCGAAGCGAACTATGCTGCTATGCTGACTATGCTTGGTACGCTCCAGAGCATCTACGGGCAAGTATGGGGTGCGAGCGCCACTGGCGGAGAAAGTAGGCGTAAATCGAAGAGGAAGAGAGAGGGCGGCGGACGGCCTCCGCCACTCCACTGCGCGTGCATGAAAAAATGTAGGAGGCTATGAGCCAGCAATTTATGGCGGGGTCACTAACTGCACTGACTGTAGCGTTCCAACAGTTCTGGCGTTCCATTTTTTTTCATTTCCTAATTTATTGCCCTTGACTCTTCATTGGCAAATGAAGAACTCATATTTTTATAAGGTTACAGTTATTTTTATGAAATACAGAACAGATTGAAAATACATTAGCTCAGAAGAAAGAAAACTAAAGATAAATTCAGCCAAATCACTACCAAATTAGTTATTCTAAATGATAAACGAATTGGCAGATTCCCCGTACAGTGGGAATCGATGATATGCGAAACATGAATGGGTAAGGTCAATATGTCACTTCAAAATCAGCACACCGTTACGAGGCGCAAGCAAATTGTACATTACTATCGGCGTCAAATGAAGGCAGAACAGCTGCAAGCCTTCGCGATACTATAGTGCTTGCCGTCCAGTCATCCCCACGTACAGGCAATTTTTGTAGCGTGAGGCGAACCAACAAGCCCACATCGCCACTTTTGTCGGCCAGGTACAGGCACGCACATCTTGCTCGGCATCACTGCGCATAAGTGTGTGACTGCCAAAAGTGATAAGTGAACGGCCCGCACTATACCATTACGAAGGCTCGGCGCTGTTCGAATTTCATTTAACGCCGATAGCACATGACTTCCATCTCATGGTTATGATGCTAGGACATGTTTCTTACCATCACCATCTATTCACATCACCGAATACTAAAATCCGTATATGTAGAGCAAGCGAAACGGCAATGACGTGCTTTGAGCGCAGGATGCAGTAAAGTTTTGCATGACACGCATACCATGACTATCCTGTTTGGACCTGTCATTTACATGCGTTGTCAATTCACGTAAGGTAATAGCAAATTTAGTATATCTGGAACTATGGAAACGACCACGAGTACGCTATGAGCGTAGCATATAGTTATGCTTTACAGGACACGAATGTCATGATTATCATTATTCGACGTGTCATTTACCTTCGTCGTCGATTCACGTGACGTGATACCAAATTTGGTATAAGTGGAGCTAGTAAAACGGCCGCAAGCGCATCATGAGCGGCTAGGCTGTCATGTTCTTACATGATACGCATGTCATGGTTATCATGCTTGCACCAGTCATATACCGTCGATGTCCATTGACGTTACTTCGCACCAAATTTGGTATCTGTGAAGCTAGTGAAATGGCCACGATCGCAATATTGATACACAACAGCCGGCACAGTCTGGCTGCAAGAAAGAGAAAGACGACGTTGGTGGCTGGTTGATGAACTGTCGCCATCTTGTTCGCCGAGCACCGTGCATCGTATTTAGTTTAATAAATAAGTTACCCGTAACAATATTGGTGGAGGTGGACGACTCCCGCACCTCGATGGAGACGCGCAGCGGTCGCAACACCGGGGACTCTTCGTCTACTTCAACTGCCAGTGCCTCATCCCCACCGGTCTCTCGATCCGAGTCGACAACCTACGTCACCCTGCCACCCCTGCGCGACCTTGGAACTTTCTCCGCTGACGGTACCATCGACGTTGACTCCTGGATGCACCGGTACGAGCGAGTCAGTGCTACCCACCGCTAGGATCCCACGCTCATGCTCGCCAATGTTGTGTTCTAGCTCGACAGCACGCCGCGGCCATGGTTTGAAACCAACGAAGCCGAAATCACAAGCTGGGATGTTTTCAAATCAAAGATCCGTGATCTTTTTGGCGATTCTTCTGGTTGTCAGCTTGCTGCCAAGAAGACTCTCGCCACTCGCGCCCAGACGTCTACTGAATCGTACGTCTCATACAGTCTTGACGTCTTGGCGCTTTGTAGCAAGGTCGACCAGCGCAGGTCAGAAGAAGAAAAAGTTAATCACGTCATGAAAGGGATTGCTGACGATGCCTTCAACCTGCTGGTTTTTAATAATGTCACGAGCATCGACACGATCCTGACAGAATGCGGCCGTCTAGAACAGGCTAAAGCCCGCCGCGTCACCCACGGCATCACGCGCCTGCCGAACGCAGCTGCTACTTCTTGTGATGACGCCGTCCGCCCAGTTTCCCGATGTGACAACCTCACCCACAATATTCGTCGCGAGGTCGAGGCAGCCCAACCAGTAGCTACTCCATTTCCAGCGCCTAATCCTTCACCGACCACAATCTCACTGATACAAGCCGTCCTTCGTCAAGAATTATTGAACGTCGGCCTACACCCCATTCAACCAGTCTACTCTGCCGAGCCGTTTTATTGTCGTCCCTCCGCTCCTCGATTTGGTTCCCACTACTCTCGACAGCGCGATTTGTCCGAATGGCGTACGCTGGACGGCAAGCCCATATGCTTCAACTGCCGACGTGTCAGTCATATTGCTCGCCACTGCCGCAATCACTGGGCTCCGACGGCACACTATGGGCCTCCTACCCAGGCCACTTCGGTCCACCAGTTGTCATCGACATTTGATTTTGATTCCCCTATGCCGACCACATCCTCTGTTTCTGCCACACCTCTGACGAGACCTCGCTACGCCCGCTCACCATCCCCTGCTCGCCGTCAATCTCGTTCGCCCCCACAACGCCGTCCTTCCTCTCCGACCTATTCGCAGCGCCCCCGACCGGAAAACTAGGCAGTGCAGCTTCTGGAGGTGAAGCATCATTGACGACGACCTCTGCAAGAAATCCTCGTGTAGCATTACCGACCACCCGAAATCTGTTGAACGTTACTTTAGACATTGTACCCGAGCGCGCGTTGATCGATACCAGCGCACATGTGTCCATAATGAGTGCTGCTCTTCGTCGCTCTCTAAAGAATGTTATCACACCCGCCTTGAACCGAGCCGTTCCAGTCACCGACGGGAGAACTGCCGCAATTATTGGCATGTGCTGTGCCCGTGTGACTATAGCCGATAGAAGCACTGCTGTTCTTTTCACCGTTATAGAAAATTGCCCTCATGAAGCAATTCTAGGCATGGATTTTCTAACCGCTCACTCGGCCCTTATAGATTGTTCAACCGGCTGTCTTGACCTTGAAATGCCTCTACTTTCTGATCTGACCAACCCACCCCAAAGTCGCCTTTGCTGCATTGATTTCGCGCGCCTTCTGCAAAACTGTGTCACACATATCTACTTCTTTTCTACAACACCTGTACCAGACGGCGATTACATGGTGGCCCCAATTCACGCCGTGATGCTTACGCATGGCGTCGCTGTTCCGCACACCATTTTGACAATTGTTGAAAACCGCACATGCCTTCCTATTGTCAATTTTGCCCTCACTGCCCAAATTCTTCCACAAGGTATCTCCCTGGCCGAAATTACTGCTCTACAAGGCCATACGGTTGAACCTTTCAGAGTGGATGATTGCTGCACCTCAGACCATAAAGCAACTCTATCACGATCATTGGGGGTCGACGTTGCCCACATAGTACCATGAGACCTCGCTCCTGATCAAGTGGAAGCCCTTGGTCACGTCCTGGAGTCCTATAGTGACAATTGCGACTTCCCCAGCACGGCTTCAAGCCGAAAGAGTGTTGTTACTCATCGCATCAATACTGGTGACACGAGTACCATTCACCGACGTCTGTACCGTGTTTCCGCGTCCGAGCGCACAGTCATACAACAGGAAGACTAAAAGGTACTTGCAAAAGACATAATCGAGCCCTCTTGTAGCCCCTGGGCTTCTCCTGTCGTCCTGATCAGAAATAAGGATGTAACTTGGCGCTTTTGTGTATATTCTCGGCATCTCAACAAAATTACAAAGAAAGATGTTTACCCTTTGCCTAGAATCGACGATGCCTTAGACTGCTTCTATGGTGCTACGTATTTTTCCACTATCGACCTTCGATCTGGCTATTGGCAGATCGCTGTGGACGAGATGGACCGTGAGAAGACCGCATTCGTCTCTCCTGACGGGCTTTATAACTTCAAAGTTATGCCCTTTGGTCTCTCTACTGCACCGGCCACATTCTAAAGAATGATAGACTCATTGCTCCAAGGGTTTATATTGTCAACCTGCTTATGAAATTTAGACGACGTTATCGTTTTCTCGCCCACAGTTGACTCTCAACCCAAGCGTTTATCAGTGATTCTTGAAGTTTTTCGTCAAACCAGACTTCAACTTACCTCGTCGAAATGCCACTTTGCTCGTCGTCAAATAACCGAACTTGGTCACATCGTCGATGCCGCAGGAGTCCGCTCCGATCCCGAGAAAATTCGCGCCGTCACGGAATTTCCTGTTCCGAAGTTAACAAAGGACGTTCGCAGTTTTGTGGACTTGTGCTCCTACTTTCGACGGTTTGTTAAGGACTTCGTCTTCATTGCACACCCGCTTACAAACCTCCTGAAGAAGAACACTCCGTTTTTCTGGGGCGCTGATCAAGCCTCATCTTTTTTCCAGCTCACGACGCTCCTTACAACACCGCCGATTTCAGCTCATCTCGATCTATCAGCTCCAACCAAGGTTCGAACTGACCCTAGTCGGCATGGCATCGGGGCAATGCTATTGCAACACCAACGCGGACATGACCGTGTTGTAGCATGTGCAAGCCGACTGCTATCTACAGCCGAGCGCAACTATTCAATCACGGAGCGTGAGTGTCTCGCACTTGTGCGGGCAGTCGCCAAGTTTCACCCATACTTATACGGGCGTCCATTCCGGGTAGTCACCGACCACCACACGCTCTGCTGGCTGGCCTCACTCAAGGATCCCACAGGACGCCTCACTCGTTGGTCCCTACGATTACAAGAATACACGTTCACCGTATCGTACAAAACAGGGCAGTCCCATCAAGATGCGGATTGTTTGTCACGCAACCCTGTGGAAGAGGCTGCCAATACTGACACCTTTCCTGACCTTCTGTCTGTGACGCAGCTGCTCAACCTTGGCCACGAACAACGCCGGGATGCTTCTCTACGAACCATCATTGACAAGCTTGAGTCAATGCCTCGTGACGCATCTCTACAAGTGTTCCTGGTAAAAGACGGCATCCTGTATCGCCGTAACCTCGATCCATATGGCCATGACTTGCTCCCCGTCATACCAGCACATCTTCGTGCGACTGTTCTGAATGTTCTCAACCAACTTCATGACGCTCCTTTGGCGGGCCACTTGGGCATCTCTTGCACGTACGACCGTTTACGTCGTCGTTTCTTTTGGCCTGGTCTTGCCCGCTCTGTTCAACGCTACGTCGCCGCTTGTGAGCCCTGCCTGCGCCGCAAAGAGCCATCTTCCCTACCAGCTGGATTCCTTCAGCTGATCGACATTCCCATTGAGCCTTTTTTCGAGTTGGCCTCAACCTGCTTGGCCCATTCCCGCTCTCCAGCTCATGAAACAAATGAATTGCTGTCGCACTGACTATGCAACACGGTACGCTATCACACGAGCACTTCTGACGAGTTGCGCAACCGATGTGGTGGACTTTCTGGTTTATGATAATATTTTAGCACACGGAGCTCCACGCCAACTTCTCACTGACCGGGGCCGGACCTTCCTATCAGCTGTTGTTGATGAAATCCTGCGCTCTTGCTCTCCCAAGCACAAGTTTGCCACTTCGTACCATTCGCAAACGAACGGTCTTACGGAGCGCCTCAATCGCGCCATAACCGACATGCTTTCTAATTACGTAGCGGCCGACCACCAGGACTGAGACGTTCATTTGCCATTTGTGGCGTTCGCATATAATTCATCACGTCACGACACTGCCGGCTATTCACCATTCTCTCTTCTATACGGCCGAGAACCCACCCTATCATTTGACACCTTGCTGCCCTCGGTCACTGAGTATGCAGGCGAAGCCATCGCGCGAGCCGACCGCACACGCAAACTTACCCGCAGCCACCTGCAGGCCTCACAGGAGCACCAAAGACAGCTCTACGATTCCCATCATCGAAACGTGCACTTTTCACCGGGTTTCCTTGTCCTCCTCTGGTCCCTCACTCGGCGTGTAGGGCTTTCTGAAAAACTTCTCTCACGCTACACTGGACCATACCGCGTCGTTCGCCAGGTGACTGACGTTACATACGAGATCGTTCCAGCTGATTCAACGTCATCATCGCCACCTTCGAGTGACGTCGTGCACGTTGCTCGACTTCTACGGTTTACTCGACTTCTACGAATCACCCTCCTTCTACGGCATCCGAGTTGCGCAAGCACCGAGACGGTGCTTTTACCACCGGGGGGTTATGATACACAACAGTCGGCACTGCCTGGCTGCAAAAAAATAGAAAGACGACGTTTGTGGCTGGTTGATGAACTGTCGCCATCGTTTTCGCCGAGCACCATGCATCGTATTTAATTTATTAAACAAGTTACCCGTAACAATATTAAGGGCCCAATATATTGCGACGTGACGTCCACGCGCGCACACGCTGGGCGTAGAAACGCTACGCTAGCGAAATGCGAGCACCCTGCATAGTCTGATGCCAAGAGCGACCAGCGTGACCAGCGTCCGTCGGCATTGCCCGGCAGCAGCTGACACGAAATGCGACATGCTGACATGCTTCATTTCGCGCCGATCACTTTGCCCAGACAGCAATGCGTTTGCCTCTATTTGTAGCGGAGGGATGCCATGAGCGCTCAAACGCGCATGCGTCAAAGCAACGCAGTGCGGTACGTACCAGCAAGTATATTTATTTATTTATTTAATACATACTGCAGACCACAGTTGTGGTCCTGGCAGGACGAGCACTTGAATAGCACAATAATACAAAAATAGCAAAAGGGACAAAAAATTAAACGGCGGACATTGCATTGTCAATCCAACACACAATTAACAACACTAACAAAAAATGGGGCTATACAGTATCTAATAAGTATGGCTCAGCAATGGAATTCCATTCAGCCACGGTACGCGGGAAAAATGAAAATTTAAAAGTATCGGTATGCGCTTGGTATGGTGTTAGCGATCTAGGGTTATGGTGCCGCGTGTGTTTTGTGGTCAGGGCGGATATATACAGGGAGGGGTCGATAGCCAATTCATGTTTAGTAAGTGAGCAGAGGAAATCGAGACGAAATTTTTGTCTTCTTAACTGAAGCTTGGGAATGTTATTGGCAATGATTAATTCAGAGGGAGATTCCGTGCGACGAAATTTTGAAAAAATGAACCTGACAGCTTTCCTTTGAATCTTTTCCAATTTATCGATGTTATTTTTGGTATACGGGTCCCATACTACAGCAGCATACTCAAGTTTTGGTCTAACGTATGAATGGTAGCAAAGAAGTTTAACACTTGGAGGCGAATTACGAAGTTTGTGTCTCAAGAAACACAGTTTTCGAAAAGCGGAGGAGCAGATGTTTTCTATGTGCAAGTTCCAGGAAAGATTACTAGTGAACGTTACGCCTAAGTATTTGAAGCTGTTGACTTGGTTCACCGCGCATGATCCCAGTGTGTACTGAAATTGGAATGGAGATTTTTTGCGCGTTATGCGGAGGGAAACAGTTTTCTCTGCGTTGACAACCGTACCCCAATCCCTGCACCAACTGTATATATTGTCCAGGTTTGTGTTAGGTTCTATTTGATCTTGCATGCTGGAGATTTCACGGAATAAAATACAGTCATCTGCAAACAGCCGGACATGAGTGGTGGGTGTAACTACAGTGACGGTATCATTGATGTATACCAGAAAAAGCAACGGCCCCAGAACACTACCTTGAGGCACTCCGGATGTGACAGGAAGACAGCTCGAGGCATGACCATCAATCAAGACATACTGCTCTCTATTCATCAGATACCTAGACACCCATGCTACCAAACTTTCGGGAAGATTTATATTTTTTAATTTTTGAATAATTTTTTGTCATGAGGAACTTTATCAAATGCTTTGCTAAGATCAAGAAAAATTGTGTCTACCTGAACATTATTATCAAGGGCTTTTGCATACTCGTGTGTGACGGTGACCAGTTGAGTCACAGTCGAATAGCCTTTCCTAAAACCATGTTGGAAGCTTGTTAGAATCGAGTGTCTCTTCAAGGAATTCAAGAATACGGTTGGCTATGATATGTTCAATTAATTTGCAGCATGTCGAAGTTAAAGATATAGGACGGTAGTTATCCGGAATTTATCGATCCCCTTTTTTAAAGATAGGGATGACTCTAGCGATCCTGCAGTCACGTGGTAGTGTTGCAGTTAACAGGGACGCTTGGAAGATTACAACAAGAAATTTGGTGACGCATTCAGCATAACGCCGATGAAACACATTGGGAAGGTCATCAGGACCACAGCATTTTTTTGCTTTCAAGTTTAAAAGCATGATATGGCAGGCAAATCGGCGCCTGGCGTGGCAACGCCGGCGACGTGACAAAATGAACGCCGGCGTGAACGCGCTGACTGATTTCGAAGTGTATTGGCGCCTCGAGTGTGACATATTTAAAGATGTTCGCACATGACACGCATCTCATTATTATCCTGTTTCACCAGTTATATACCTTCATCAATCATTCACGTGATGTCATTCCAAGTTTGGCATATGTGAAGCTATAGCGAAGCGGCCACGAGGGCATCATGAGTGTGGCATGTAGACATGTTGTTGCATGACACGCATGTCATGAGTATTATGTCTGGGCGTGTCAGTTACCAATGTCGTCCATTCGCGTCACTTAATACCGAATCGGGTACCTGTGAAACTAGTGAAATGGCCGCGAGTTAAGCATGGTCATAGCATGCAGTGATGTTGTTACATGACACAGATGTCCTAATTATTATGTTTACCCCAGCCACATACCTTAGCCATTCATTCAAGACACATAATATCAAAATTCGTTATATACAAAGCTAGCAACACGGCCGCGAGCGCATCATGAGCGGGGCATGTACTCTTGTTGTTACATGACATGCATATCGTGATCATAATATTCCCACCGATCACATACCTTCGTCATTCATTGACGTCTTGTATACCAAATTTGGTAGATGTGAAGATAGTGAAACGGCTGCCAACCCATCATGAGCGTGGCATGCTGTCATCGTTTTACATGACACGCATGTCGTGACTATGATTTTCGCATCAGTTACATAGCTTCGTCACAAATTCACGCTAATAATACCAACTTTTATATGCGAAGCTAGCGAAATTGCCGCGACCGCGTCATGAGTGTGGCATGCTGTCATTTTGTTACAGGACACGCATGTCATGATTTTCATTTTTAGGCCTGTCGCTTGTAGTCTCTATGCCATCCTATCAAAACATACGAGTTTTGCAACATGTCATGTGAACGAAACCAATGCAACAGAAGCAAGACCAAGCAATGTAAATCATGACATTCCTGATATGCAAATCATGATTTTCATGTTACGACCAGCCACTTATGTTCATCATAAAGTCATCTTATGGCATACTAAGTTTTATATACACACCATTATCGAAACGGCCAGGGGAAATAAAAGTCGTAGGCGGCTAGATAGATAGATAGATAGATAGATAGATAGATAGATAGATAGATAGATAGATAGATAGATAGATAGATAGATAGATAGATAGATACATAGATAGATAGATAGATAGATAGATAGATAGATAGATAGATAGATAGATAGATAGATAGATAGATAGATAGATAGATAGATAGATAGATAGATAGATAGATAGATAGATAGATAGATAGATAGATAGATAGATAGATAGATAGATAGATAGATAGATAGATAGATAGATAGATAGATAGATAGATAGATAGATAGATAGATAGATAGATAGATAGATAGATAGATAGATAGAAGCACCGAACGTGATAGCAATAAATTGAATGTTCACGCGAAGAATGGCAAGCAGATCGAAACGTGCTCCACGGGCCCCGCCGCGGTGATCTAGAGGCTAAGGTACTCGGTTGCTGATCCGCAGGTCGCGGGATCTAATCCCGGCTGCGGCGGCTGCATTTCTGATGGAGGCGGAAATCTTGTAGGCCCATGTGCTCAGATTTGGGTGCACGTTAAAGAAACCCAGGTGGTCCGAACTTCTGGAGCCCTTTACTACAGCGCCTCCCATAATCATATAGTGGTTTTGTACGTTACACCCCACATATCAATCAAAACGTGCTCCGCAATTCTCACGCAAAAATTACGCACCAAACGCACCCACATGTACAGATGTATGCGATTGAGCGTCTCATTTGTTACTTTGCTGTGTTTCAAAAGCGCGTCCTTTCAAACGCTATTTTCAAATGCTAATTTTTCAGTGCACTTCGGTGAGTTTCAACGTATCTATCTATCTATCTATCTATCTATCTATCTATCTATCTATCTATCTCGCCACCTACGACATTTAGCTCTCCTGGTCATTTCGAAAATGATATTGATGCGAAACTTGGTATGGAATAACATGTTTGTATGAAGAGCGCATATGACATTTTGGGCAGCAGTGGCGGCAGACGGTTCAGCGGAGCACGGTCCTAACTGTCTTCTTGCCCATGCGCAGAAACCCCGCAAAGTGGACGTCATCCGCGCATCCATACCAGCCTGCAGTGCCCCGGGAATGACCAACTGAAACCAAGGAAAGTTGGTACTATCCGCATATCCACCACAGCGCTGCGCGGGCACTTGACGGACCAGCTGGTGATACGCCCCCCGCCCTTTATATACTCGGTCGCATCGTGGGACTCAACCACATTTTGGGCAGCAGTGGCGGCAGACGGTTCAGCGGAGCACGGTCCTAACTGTCTTCTTGCCCATGCGCAGAAACCCCGCAAAGTGGACGTCATCCGCGCATTCATACCAGCCTGCAGTGCCCCGGGAATGACCAACTGAAACCAAGGAAAGTTGGTACTATCCGCATATCCACCACAGCGCTGCGCGGGCACTTGACGGACCAGCTGGTGATACGCCCCCCGCCCTTTATATACTCGGTCGCATCGTGGGACTCAACCACATTTTGGGCAGCAGTGGCGGCAGACGGTTCAGCGGAGCACGGTCCTAACTGTCTTCTTGCCCATGCGCAGGTTGGTTAGTTTTGGTACGTTATTTATCGCTTGAAACTGCTCCTGCCGCTACTGCTGTCCTCGAGTTTTGTATTTTGTGACTAGACAAGTGCTGCAATGAGTGACGTATGTGAATCCTGTAAACAATACTTTTCTGAAGATGAGGATGTCATAACATGTGCAGAATGCCGGCAATGCTATCACATCGGAGAATGTATCGGAATAAGTGAACGTACCTATAAAAAGAAAGGGAAAGAGGCAAAGAAAGCCTTAAAATGTCAGACTTGCCGTGTGCCTTCATCTAGGAACACTCAGATGAATAATAACGCTGATCAATCAGCTTTAACGGAAGCCTTGAGCCAGCAACTTGCGGAAATTAACAAATGCTTGGCGCACTTGACAACTAAGGTCGATGACCTTACAGAATTAAAGCAAACAGTCACCAGCATTGAACAATCCATTCAGCACATGTCAGATACGCATGACAAGCTTCTTGAAATCAGCGCAAGGCACGATAGAGACATAGAAAGCCTCCGCAACAGAGTAGAAGCTGTGGAACAAAATTTTGACGAAAAAGAAATTCGCAAGCTAAACCTAGAACTAAATGACCTTCAGCAATATAGTCGCCGCCAGAATCTGGAAATTCATGGCATGCCGTTTATTGAAAAAGAGGATACCCTGTCACGAGTTAACGACCTTGCGAAGAGGCTTGACCTGCAGACACTATCTGACTGTGACGTTGAAAGCATGCATCGCTTGCCACCCCGTAAAGGGAAACCCCCAGTTATACTCATAAGATTCGCTCGACTGAGCTTGAAGGCAGCATGGCTTGCTAAACGTGCCGAACTAAGAGAAAAAAACAGTAATATTCAGCTATTTGATAACTTAACTCCTGCAAATAAGAAGCTCCTTTGGATGGCAAGGACTAGAGCCACCGAGATGAACTATCGATTCACTTGGTCTTCACAGGGAAAGATTTTTGTCAGAAAGAATTCAGAAGCACGCGCAATCCGATTTGCATCTGAAGATGATGTAAACAAGATTGTTTAAACACTTACTGTACCTATCGCCTTTTATGGCTTTTTTTCTGTTTTGATGATCAAGTCGATGCATTACAATGCTGTCTCTTTCAAGAATTTGATTAAGGACTCGAACTTTCTTTCTGAACGTGGTCTTTCCCTTTATCATATTAATGCACAGAGTATGAGGAACAAGGGTGAGGAAATTGAAAGCGAATTAGTACACCTCAACTATGACTTTGATATCATGGGCTTCTCGGAGACATGGTTTTCTTCACAGTCAGACGTGGTCAGTTTGGGAAATTACAATATGGAATCAGTATTCAGAACTGGAAAACGCGGTGGCGGTGTATCTTTGTATATCAAACAAAATTTGCCCTATGAGGCGTGGCCCGACTATTGTGTTGTGTGTAGTGATTTCGAAGCAGTTACTGTGATACACAACAAGGTTGTAATAGTACTGATCTACCGCCCCCCGAATGGTAATACTGACTCACTTCTTGAGTTTTTAGAGAAGCTTCAACATCATGCTAATTCTAATCGATGGTTCGTGATATCATTTGGTGATTTTAATATAGATATATCAAAAAATGGTCCTATTAAGCTAAAACTAATGGAGTTAATGTTGTCTCATGGCTGCGAAAACATCATTAGCACTCCTACCAGAATAACAAGCACATCAGAAACGATCATTGATCTCTGTTTCACTAATTTATCCCCTGACAGTGCATTAGCCGGAGTATTCAGCTCTGGTATAAGTGACCACTTACCTTTTTTTGCACTATTAACAATGCCAGAACTGCAGAATTTTCCAAAATACATGCGTAGAGATATAAACGATCCAAATATTCTCCGTTTTCGCTCTCTAATGTTTAACTGCAATTGGGATGACCTGTACCGAGAACCTGATCCGTCTAAGGCATACAACCTGTTTATGTCAAAAATGGTTAGTAACTACAATACTGCTTTTCCGTACGTTGTTGTAAAGAAACACAAGAGAGCAAGAAAGGAGTGGATTACGCCGGCACTTCTTAGGCGGATAAATGAAAAAAACAAACTTTTCCAGCACTTTTTGAAAACAAAAGAACAAACTGACCTCATTGAGTTTAAAAATTTTAGAAACAAAGTAAACAAAGACCTCAAGAAGGCGAAAATAGATTTCTATGCCTACAAGTTTTCTACAGTGATTAACAACTCAAAAATGGTTTGGAGCTCGGTTAATAAATTGATAGGAAGAAAACAAGCCACTGTCCCTAGCTATATACAGATAAACGATATTCACTTCAGTGGCAAGGCACTGGCAGACAAATTTAACCTTCATTTCCTTGAGGCAGGATCCTCAAGTAATATAACACAAGCGACTGACCTTAAACCGGCTGAATGCTATATTGAAAGCTCTTCCACTAATTCTTTGTTTTTATTACCCGTTACCGAGGAGGAAGTAGCCACTGTCATATGCTCACTAAAGAACAGCTCACCAGGAGAAGATGGCATCTCCGCAGCACCTATCAAGGCAGTTGCTGATTTGATTGTCGCCCCATTCACTTACATATGCAACAGACTCTTTCTGACGGGAATTTTTCCATGTGCCATGAAAATAGCTCGCGTAACAATAATTTTTAAAGGAGGTGATAAAAATGAACTTCAAAATTATCGCCCAATCTCTATTCTGCCGCTTTTCTCTAAGGTCGCGGAACGCCTGATATATAAGAGGGTATTTTCTTTTATAGCAAACAGAAATGTCATTTGTGAAGAACAGTGTGGATTCCAACCAGGTAGATCAACTCAGTCTGCTTTACTCCGTATTAAGGACAGCCTACTTCATAACTTTGAAAAAAAATTTTACACTGTGGGAATATTTTTCGATTTCCGTAAGGCTTTTGACTCGATAAAGCACGATATATTAATTAGGAAACTTCAACTGTATGGAATACGCGGGATTGCGCTTGATCTAATGAAAAGCTATCTTTGGGCCAGGAAACAATATGTACAGCTCCACAATTATAAATCTGATTTGGGCGTAATTAAGTATGGGGTTCCCCAAGGATCGATACTTGGTCCTCTACTTTTTATACTTTATATCAATGACATAGTTAACATTCAGTTCACACCAAACATAGTCATGTACGCCGACGATACCAATGCCTTCTTTTCTGGTTTAGATCTTCGCGATATTGAAATAACTGCAAATTCTTGGTTGGATAAACTAAAATCATGGCTTACAGTCAATCAGCTAGAACTAAACATAAAAAACTAAATTTATGCTCTTCAAACAAAAAAATAGGCCTGTAGATTATGCTATCTCTCTGATTTTCAATGGAGAAAATATTGCGCAGGTAAATAAAATTCAGTTTCTGGGTGTGTGTTTTCAAAGTGACCTTAGTTGGTCCCACCATGTGGACAACCTGCGAATAAAAATATCAAGATCGATCGGTCTAATTCGACGCTTACAGCATCTCCTTCCAGGGAGAGTTAAACGGCAGCTTTACTTTTCTTTTATCTACTCGCAAATCATTTATTGCATTTTAGTCTGGGGTACGTGTAACAAAACAAATACAGAAAGTATAATTCTTCTTCAAAAACGCGCACTAGGTTTGATAAGTACCTCGGTCCCCACTAATATGTCTCTTTTTTATATGTATAATGTACTCCCGTTCCCAGAGTGCTATAGGATGCAACTAGCCATGTTAATCTTCAAAAAAATTAAAGATAATTTCCAGATTTTTTCTGATGTGTACTTAAGCAGAGATCTTACGTATAATCTGCGTACTGTTGCGTTGGTCGGGCCAATGTGCCGGACTAACTATGGTGTACAGTCAATTAATAACCAAATCATTCTACTGTGCAACAGGATTCCTGAAATAATTGAATACGCTAAGGAGGCTAAAAACATAACACAATTTAAGAAGCGAATTTACAATGTAATAAACAGAACACAAGTCTACAGTGTATGTAAAGGAAATATGTAATGTATGTAATATTTATAGTATTCACTGTTTTTCAACTTGTATTGTATTTCAAAATATGTTATGGTGTTTTGTACTGTCCTGCTCTACCTGCCCGAGGTGCCTCACGAAGAGGGGCCAAGTCAGGAGACACACTCTCCTTTTGCCCCCTTCGTGGGCATTTCTGCGGAAATGTCCGAATAAAATAAAATGAAAATAAAATGAAAATGAAATAATATCAAAATCATGACATGTGCGGGATGAATGTCATAATTTACACTTCATGATCCTGCAGCTCTTGCGGTGGTTTCGTTGACACGGAATGTTTCAAACGCGATTTGGTATAACATGATTGCATGGCAAACAGAAGCGACAGACCCTAAGATGCAAACCATGAAATGCGTGTCATGTAACAACCTGACTACATGCTACGCTGATGATGCGTTCGCGGCCGTTTCACGAGCGTCACCTATACCAAACTTGGTATTACGGTATTTGAATAGATGAGGAAGGTATGTGATTGGCGCAAACTTGATAAACCTTAGAAGCGTGTCATGTACCAACTTGAATACATTTTACGATCATGATGCACTTGCGGTTATATCGCTAGCTTCACATGTACGAAACTTCGTATTACGCGACGCGAACGGACGACATAGGTAAATAAAAAACCCAAACATCATAATCACGACATTGACTGAGACGTGAGGTTTAGCATCCCCAACCCACCATATGATTATGAGAGGCGCCGTAGTATAGGGATCTGGAAATTTCGACTCCCTGGTGTTCTTTAACGTGCACCTAAATCTCAGCACGTGGGCCTACAACATTTACGCCTCCATCGGAAATGCATCCGCCACAACCGGGATTTGATCCCATTAGCAGCGGTTCAGAAGCCCCGCCGTGGTGGTATAGTGGCTAAGGTACTCGGCTGCTGACCCACAGGTCGCGGGTTCAAATCCCTGCTGCGGCGGCTGCATTTACGGTGGAGGCGGAAGTGTTATAGGCCCGTGTGCTCAGATTGGGGTGCACGTTAAAGAACCCCAGGTGGTCTGAATTTCCGGAGCCCTCCACTACAGCATCTTTCACAGTCATATGGTAGTTTTGGGGCGTTAAACACCACAAATCAATCAAGCAGCGAATCAGCAGCCGAGTATCTTTGCCACTAGACCACCGCGGTGGGGCATACGTGTCCCGTAACAACATGACTGCATGTGACACTCATGATGCGCTCGCAGCCGTTTCGCTAGCTTCACATATGTCGAATTTGATATTACGTGGCGTCTATGGATTACGAAGATATGTGACTGGTGAACATGATAATGGGGAGATGCGTGTCATGTGAGAACATGACTACATGCCACTGTGAAAGTTCTAATACATTTTGACGTGACGTGGTGCGCGTGCTCACCGGCGCTCATTTGGTTCAGTCACGCCGGCGTTGACACGCATGGCACCATTTCTGTCCTATACTCCCAGGCACGTGCCGCGCTGCGTTGCTTTGATGCATGCGCGTTTCAGCGCGTCCAGCACCCTTCCGTCACGAAAAGAGGGAGACGTCTGGGTAACGCGTCAGCGCGAAATGGAGCATGTCGCATTTTGCGCCTGATGCCGTCTGCTCGCGCCGACGGATGCTGGTCGCTCCGGTCGCACCTGGCGTCAGACTATAGAGTGCTCGCGTTTTCCTAACGTTGCGTCACTCTGCCCAGTGTGCGCACGTGCCAACGCTACACTTGACTATACCAGGCGCTACATGATGCGCTCGCGTCGTTTTGCTAGCTCCACATATACCAAATTTGGCGTTACGTGACGACAATTAATGGGAAAGTATATGACTGGCGCAAGCATGATAATCCTGAGAAGTGCGTAATGCAAGAACATGACTAGATACCACGCTCTTACTGTGCTCGCGGCCGTTTCGCTAGTTCCACATATACTAAATTTGGTACAACGTGACGTGAATCAATGATGAAGGTAAACGATACATCCAAACATGATAATCAAGACACGTAAGTGATGTACGACATCATTTACCTCCACTTCGTAACATTGTTCTGATTTTGAAGTGACATAGCAACCTCTCTCATTCGTGCTTCGCATATCGTCGTTTCCCACTATACGTGGGCATTGCCAATGTTTTTTTTTTTTGCAAACAAAGACTTTGAAACGAGTGCAGTATGTGCCCGCTAACTACAGCATAATTGTCTCTGTGAAAGCCCAAGGCATACAGTTCCCTCCACCACGAGATAAGCGTGCGCACGCGTGAGTGTCCAACGCTCCCCCCCCCTCTTCACAGTGCTAAGTGCACGTGGGAGAAGAGAGCACGGCCGCGTCGTGACGATCTCGCGAGTCGGAATCGTAGCGCCATCTCGCTGGTAATGCTGAAGTAAGGTAGTTCCATAGCCGAACATTTCAAGCCTGATGCGATTGCTGCGAAAACTCTCAAGTGGTTCCCCGCGCACGTGGCGAAGCTTGGCAGCGACCAAAGTTGTGACCTCCCACCGAACCACAACAAGCACGCCTACTTCGTCGCGAGACTGCTGACCTGCTGCGACACAGACGAAAGGGCCACCGATGTGCGACATATCGAATATGGTGAGGCACCCAAAGTCGGAGGACATAGTATCTCTACGATTAGGATAACAGATTTCGAAGCCTTACCGGACTGCAAGGACATCATGGTCTACTTGCTACTTTCCACGAGCTGCTAAACCATTAGAGAAAAACACGACGACGTTACCCACAACTCCACATACAGCTAGAAAGGTCTCAGGCATCTGATCTGAGGTGTCTGCAGACCGACACATTTGAGAAGGCCCGACACTTGCGTAGACTGTGTCCCTCACTCCACCCGTCACCCGTCCGGGATGCGGGCTCGAGAAAGCCGACATGACGCATATACTTTAGGAGTGTGAGTGTGGTGTTCGCCGCCACTACTTGGACGAGCGTGAGTGTACTTCAGGACGACTGTCTGAGCGGTGGCAAGCCGCTCTTCTCAGCCCACGTGCAGTGGACCAAATCTGAGCGGTCAAGTGAGCTAAAGTTATCGCCGAAGACATCGCACGATGCTCCGCGGACGACAGCTGCTAGAGGGCTAGGTCCAGCCAGTAATTTCTCGTTTTATCCTTAATAAAGTTTATTACGTACCTATCTACCTATTCCGAGATCGCCATCGCCAGCGGTAAGGAATAGATATAAATAGCTTTCCATTTCAATGGAGAAGGAGGTGCTCCTTCGTGGCTCAGTGGCAAACACCTCGCACTCACAAGCAAGAAGTCGGACGTTCGATTTCACGTTCTGGAATCTTTTATGGGTTATTTTTCTTTATAACGTTTCTTATATACAGATACGCGCACATAAAAATTGAATGACGGCTACGCCGACGCAAGCGGCAAATTCTAAACTTAAGTGTCCTTATTTCTAAACAACTGTTTGTTATCGGTGGCAAGAGTGGTCTCCATTAACTGTGTATCAGCTACATCGTTCTCAGCGTCATAACCAACCACGCACGACATTGTCTGCGTCGTGGGCGACGTGGTCCATCCAGCCGTAGCACCGAGCAGGCGCGCATCAGTTTCTCCTGAGAGCTTTCATATCCGTAGGCCACGAACAACTCTTGAGAACGCCGGCAGTGGAAACGTGAGCGACCTCAGATTCGCCGGGCCAATGGTGCACTTCAAGCAGAAAAACGGACCGGAAGGTCGCGTGCCGGCAGGAACTGCGTACAGATGATCCGGCAGCCTTCTGAGCCGCATTTAAAGGCGAAAGGGAATAGAAGGGCCGGTCGGGGGCAGATCCTGCAAACCATACCGCCGAATTAATTTGATTTGATTGGTATTTGGAGTTTAACACCGCCGAGTTAGCTCGCGATATCAGACGCTTGCATCAACGCCACGCCTAACATGCGGTAGAGTGTAATCTACAAGTGGCGTTGCGGGTCCAACAGTGTCAACATTTTATTGCGGGCATGAATTTGCAGGACGAACACGTACTCTCGGTGGGAGTTTCTTCAGTGATACTTTGGATTTGGCTGTGACGTCTGTGGCCACCTGTAGTTTGACAAAAACCACTTTGGTTAACGCCTTGCGAAACGCATATAACTACTCATTAAACTTCACCGTGATCGTGATCATGCAAGGCACAGTGTGCACGTGGCATGTGAAGTAAACGTTGTTGCAAACCCAAACCAAACGTGTGTCTAAATCCATTCAGAAGCACGAAGATATAGCCAATAGTTGTTGAAGGCCTCAGTGCCACATCGGGCTGAACCCACTGCTTAACACCGGGGCGGGACGTTTCAGCTTTCGCTTGTTAATCACTTGTTTAGAGTGCTTGTGCTGTGATTTTTTTTCTTGATGCATGTAATTGACACTGGTAATTGTTAAGAACTGCACACATCATAAAACATCTCATTAGGATTGCCTTAACATACAAACAGCAGTAGGTAATTCAAAAACCTGTCAAACACATACAGCTACTCCGAAACAAGGTAAAAAGTCTCAACGATGCTGCGAACTTGGGCATGAGCCCTAGAGCACTGGGCACTTGAACAGCATGTTCTCGGAAGGCAGACCTCCTCGACTGTCGTGGCTCAGCACTTCGGTCAATTATGCGGTTTTCCTTTGCGAATAACGTTAAACAGGTCATATAGAGTATAATTAGTGTATAATTAGCGACTGACGGATAAGGATTTTAGATTTAACTATTCAGTGTTCTGACAACCAGCTCTGCTGGTGCTATGATCCGCGTGCTCAGAAAGCTTTACTCCCATTTCATTCCGGTCATTCCGAACTAACCAAGAGAGCCATTGCGAACACTTGCCTCAAAAACGCATTGAACAATTTATGAGCGCACCTTATGAATCAGAGCTTCCATAATCAGATCACACGTTTGCAAGGATTGGGCTATCGGGATCATGTTTTACTTTCAGTTGCGGAAAAAAAGCTGAAAAGAATTTGGGAAGTTTATGCGAATCTAATGTTCATGTCGATTCACCGGCACAATCAAGACGCATGGCCATCATTCCATGGGTTCACCAGCTGTCACATAACCTAAAGAAAAAGGCACTTCGGGACAATATTAGGGTGCTGTATTCAGTACGTGATAAGCTTGGGAAATTGTGTGTGCTCACGAATCCATCGCGTAGGGAAAGGGTGTTGTGCACAAAAGGGCATACACACAAATTTGTGGAGTGCAATTCCTTCGTTATTTATCTTATGCTGTTCGCTTGTGGGAAAAAGTATGTCGGCCAAACCAGTAGGTGTGTGAGTGAGCGACTGAGAGAACACAATTACAAGGCGGATAAACTGCCGCCAGAAGGTTTTCTCACTCTTCACATTCACGCGTGTGTTTGGTGGTCTTTGTTCCAGAGTACAATCATTGTTGGTCGGCATAAAGATGAGATGACTCGGTTGTTCATAGAAGCCGAACTTATTCATGCTCTTGGAGATGTATGTATCAGCAAGCTTTCAATTGCTTTGTCACCCAAGGAACTGGAGTTCCTTCGCACGCAGTGATACGTGATTTTTGTGTGAGGTTTTCTTGTCCTATTTGTCGTTTTTTCTTGTAGGTAGATGACATTGTCGTGCATATATCTGAATACACGAGCTTATTTGCTTGCTCGCCTGACGGTTATGTCTTAAATGTGGCTTGGAGGTCGATAACAAACATGTTGCTAGTCGCGCTCTGTCCTCTCAGTCTATTCCTTCTTGTGTCCGTTTTTCGTCTCGCGCTACATAAATTTCTTTCAAATGCATCACCAACAAGCCCACATCGCCCACTTTTGTGACGTCAACATAAAAGAAACGTGAAAACAGCATACGAGCAACGTGACGTCAACATTGCTTTGTGACGTGTTGACTTTCATGCGACGAGCGCAGAAACTATATACTACTGTGCGTGCGTTCGTAACGAAGTCATCTGGACTTGTTACGGGAACCGCCCTGAAGCGTCTGGCTAGGAAAAAAGCTCTGGTATGGTGTGAAAACTTGCATTTTAATGGTCCATGCACAAAAACTGCTTACTAACAGCTCTTTATTAACGCATTCGTACATGCATAAACAAATAGTGTAGGAAAAGCCAAGCTATAAAAATTTCAAAACACGATTGTGAAAGTCCGTTAGACCAAAAACACACTTTTCATATCCCAAAGCTTCCAACACATGTGGTATACATACCGCAATTTTTAGAGCATTGAAAATTGTGGTTTTACTTTGTGTAACCAATGACTACAATGCGTAAACATGTCTTGACGGTGCAGTATTTAATCTGCAGCATTGCAGCAACCACGAGGACATGCAGTCACATAGCTTAGGCAGAAAGGAACATGTAGAAGTGCCTGAATGCCATATGAAAGAATAAAAAAAGACATTTAGTTATGAAGATTACTTCTTATTTATTTGTCGTTGTCACAGAGCAAGGCATGAATGGGAGTGTTACCAAACACATTTTAAGCATTCAGTAATAAATATTAACAAGGTATGTTGCAAGTTTCTTTCATACTTTGTCAACTGCTGGTTTGTAAAGAAACAGATACAGGTGGAAAATGAAAACACAACTTGTTTATACAAGCCCCGCCGCGGTGGTCTAGTGGCTAAGGTACTCGGCTGCTGACCCGCAGGTCGCGGGTTCGATTCCCGGCTGCGGCGGCTGCATTTCCGATGGAGACGGAAATGTTGTAGGCCCGTGTGCTCAGATTTGGGTGCACGTTAAAGAACCCCAGGTGGTCAAAATTTCCGGAGCCCTCCACTACGGCGTCTCTCATAATCAAATGGTGGTTTTGGGACGTTAAACCCCACAAATCAATCAACTTGTTTATACAATCTAAGCAAAAGTTTGACGAAAAAAGGCTTTTATCAATAGTATTTACATTATCAGTGAGAAAAAGAATAAGCAAGGAAGAAGACACTGGCGAAACTCCTACATGTTAAATACATAAGAGAACACGAGTACTATAGACAGTCACTGCCTTGTCTGTAATTTTACAACAGTGATGCATGCATTGTATTTAAACAATGTTTCCACTGCTGTTGACTGTGTATGTCATGATTTCATGAACAGAGACAATATAGCAGCAATGAAAAGCTGGTACACTCTACTCAGGTACAGTTTGTTTTGACGGGGCTGAAAGGTTTAAAACAAGAACCTGTTTTTACCAAAACAGAATAACGTACCGATATCTGTGTAGCGAAACATGTTGCACATCAAAAGAAGCTTCTCAGTTTCAAAGCAACTGACCTTCATGATTACTGCCTGACACAAATTCCGTGAAAAGCGGCTAATTAAATGTGGCCGATTGACTGCATAAAAATACGCCTTTGAAAGTTAAGGTAGCCGACACCCGGTCATAAATAGCGAAACGAGATCAGTGGAGAAACTGCTCAGTGTGATTCGCGCAAAACAGTGAGTTCCCAGTCACAACCAAGCGAGAAATATTCATCGCGAAACGAATACACAAGGCATGCAACTATTTTCTGTTCAGTTCATCACCAAATTGTTGTCCTTTTGTTCATTGGATGGTTAAACTGCCTTGACACAATTATTCTTGTTTATTCAGTCCAGATTTTATTAATTGGTATGTAGAGGTGAGCTCAAGTTATCTTTAAATTGTTATGCACTGCTTTGCATAACTGTCTAGTATTTTTCATTTATGAATTTCTTGTGTTGTGTGCGCTACTAATTGTAGTACTTCAACTTTTATGGATTTCCGGTGAATGCAGCTTGAAGTTGATACTTTGTAGCGAGTTGTTATGCGAATTTTTGTAAAGGTGGCAAAGTACTCTCACTTGTTTGCGGAAGTCATTTGGAAGGAAGTTGCTTTTTCTAAGGTATTCAAAACGAGTATTATGACCGAGTACCCTATTTCTCACAAAAATATAACACCATAATTGTCAACTAAGAATACACATACAATCATACTTGTGTGCACAAGAAAAGCAGCAGGCACAGAAAATGCAATCTTTTATAGTAGAATGACAAATGGACACCAACCTGCATCACCATCAGAGAAGCAACTAACAGCCATACCGCCACAACAGTTCACATGCCCAGTGGAGTTCACATATGCAAACTAAGCAGCATCTAATTCGCCACTTGAGTGAACAAGCTCGCCAAATCAGGATACGTCCAAGAGGGGTACACTGTCGACGATGTCGGCACAGAGCAATTGCATGGTAATGGCTGTGACGACTGTGGAACAAGCCATGTTGCGAGGCAATCGGTTGGCAATGAGGGCCAGCGCTATGAAGAGGAAGTGATTAGACCCATACTAGTAGCTTATCAAGCAAACAAAATAGATTAATGGGAACACTTCTCTAAACAAACGCAGAGAATCGGCTGAAGAAATCTGTCTGCAACATTCTATGAAAACTGTGCCACGAGTGACATAAAGCTATGTAACAATCGAGCAGTGAAAAAACACAGCAGTGAGGAAACATAAATAGTGCAGAGATGAAATTTGTGAAGCTTCATTGAGCTGAAATATTGGCCACTTACTCATTATTAATGGCAAAGTATCAACATTTCGAGCTTAATTGCGGTCTTAATTCAGTTCTTCAGCTCAAACATATTCAGTCTACCTAGTTGTTTTCAGAAAGGTAATGTTCTTTGAGGTACCAGCAGGTCACGGGTTCAAATCCCGGCTGTGGCGACTGCATTTCCGATGGAGGCGGAACTGTCGTAGACCCGTGTGCTCAGATTTGGGTGCACGTTAAAAAACCCCAGGTGATCAAAATTTCCGGAGCCCTCCACTACGGCGTCTCTCATAATCATATGGTCGTTTTGGGACGTTAAACTCCACACATCAATCAATCAATCAATGTTCGTTGAGGTATTCAATATAAATGATGCACGAAAAATTGTCAGTACTTCAAATTTGCCATATAAAATGGTGCTTACGAAACAAATGGCACTCACAGCGTAGTATTCCTTTCTGTCACTCCTTATCAGCTGCATTGATGGCAAAGTAAGATGAAATTCTTCTGCTCATTTTCTTCTTCCGGCACGTGCATATGTACTTAAAACAAAATAAAAAGTTTATCGAGAACTATAAAATAAAATGTTCAGCATGTTTTTGGTACACCACAGCATTCAGCCGAGTTAAAACTAAAAAGCAGATGTAAAAATGTTCTATAAGGCAGGCCACTTCATGATTGAAAATATAGACTCATACTTAACAAAGCAAAATATAGCAAAAACTACGTAAACGTTTCACCAAATATGCAGCTGGCATCCTCAGTATGCCCTGGCACCAAATGAGCGGAGGTTACACAGTTTTCTGCTTGTCTCGTATGTCGCTTAGTGTGCGGCCGCGGTTGTTGTCGCACACCAACTTGTCACACTAATGAATCACGACTCGAGAAGATTCCCTTTGGTGCACTTTTCTTCCCGAGCTAGCGTTGTCTCACAACTGAAGTCGAAGGCATGTCCCGTCGTCGAGCTGTGTTCGACGAGTTTTGTTTTTTAGTGGGTGGAATGGGTGACTTTTTTCATGCCTCCTTTGTGCTCTTTGAGCCCTGTTGGTCGCTCCCTGCCTATTTCACTCATGCGTGTGGTGCCGCATACATCACTGATCAGCACTTGCAGTCATATAGATGTTAAATGTCGTTGGTGAATTGTAACAAAGTCATAACCTGAGTAGATTTATCAACGACACATAGAAACACATGCAAAAGGGAACAAGAAATGTGGCGTGAGAAAACGCAAAGCCCATTGTTTCTGTACCTTACGTTGAAGGTTTTTCAGACTGTTCGAATAGCACTTAGTCCACTGGGAATGAAAACAATTTTCAAGCCTCTTGTACCTTGGTAAACGTGCTCTCTAAGCCCAAAGACTGCACCCCTGCGAATAACCAAAACAGTGTTGTTTACAAGTTCCTGTGCGGTTGCTGTGACACCAATTATATTAGCCAAACTGGGAGGCAGTGGTCAACGATTTTTATTGAAAACAAGGGGGACATCACAAAACCCACGCACTATAAGACAAAACTTATTAACCCTTTATTGACGAGACAATAAAATACTTGCAAAAACATTTATTTTCTACATATTTACAATTGTTGCAACAAGACTAAGCATATTTCATAAAAAGAAAAAAATTCTGCGCATAGTTTCTAAAATACAGCTTTGTTGCCTGTGGGCAACAGTAGACACGAGCCATAAGGTAGGCTTCACTGCGTGCTTATTACGGGTTAGTGTGGAATTTGTGCATGCACTCCTTCCCTGGAGTGAAAGAAAGGTGTACGTTGCACTTCCTGCACATGACTCGCGTGATTCCTGTGCAGTTTGGGTATTTACAACGGCCTTTTTTTTGCAGAAAACATCGGGAGATGGTCGATAGTGTCGAGCCTTATCTCCTTGCATGGAACAGGAGCTGATGGCCCGCGCCGCTTCTTCGCCTGCAATTCATTGTCGACTTTTGATGGGCCCAATGGTCGCTTCCTCGAAGGGGTTGATACCTTTCCCTGTTGCCTCAGCGCGCAGGCAATGTCTGCTTTGAATGTTAGCAGGGTCATTTAGTGCTTGCAAGGCACGTTAGCCGCGGTGGCATCTCGGCGGTAGAGGAGCCAGCAGTTGAAAACTACTACATCCAATAAATGAAAAAAGAGCCTCCTGTACCACTTTTTTGACCTTACGTGGATGCGGTAGAGTGCCACAAGCATGTTCAAAAGATCAACACCTCCCATGCATTCATTGTAGATGCCGACAATAGCAGGGCGGGGTATGCTCACAGTCGTTCGGGTCTTCTTGTCGAAGCGCTTCACGGCCTGCTCGGGTGACGCTGAAGCAAACGTGGACAGTAAACTCACGGGGCGGTTGTCAAACCACTTGACAGCCCTCAGGCTCACCCCTTCAAATGTGGTCGCCATTTCCACGTAAGAGCCACGCCCTTTCTTCTTCAGATCTTTGTCGAATGGAAGTTTGCATCCTTTTACGCAAGCCTCGCGTACTGTTTCTACGGAACTGATTCCAAACTTCTTGAGCACTACATGTAAGTCCACGCCGCAAAACCAGTTGTCAAAATACAAGATGTAGTCTAGACCGCGGGGCACGATACTCGCCATTCGCAGGACGATGTTGCCACCTGCGCCGATGTCGGGAAAACCTTGCTGAGGAAGAATTTTGCCTGTGTAAACTTCAAAGTTGGACATTATGCCGCGTTCATCGCAGAGAAGGAAAAGCTTATAACCCCATTTTTTGGGCTTGTCGGGCAAATACTGTTTCAATGAGCTGCGGCCTTTGAACGGCACCAGCTGCTCATCAACGCATAGCTTTTGAGATTTTGGTATCTCGTGGCATTTGGCGACCAGGTGGTCCAACAGGGGCCGCACTTTGTAAAGCCTGTCACGTTCGGGGTCATTCTGGTCTGGTGCTTCCTGGTTGTCACTAAAATGCAGTGACTGCTTGATTTCTTCCCACCTGTCTCTCGTCATGGTGTCGGCGACTTGACTGACTGGGAACCTCTGCGACCAGTACATGCGTGTTTGAGGCAGCTTCATAAAGCGACATAGTGAGCACTGTATCGATGAACTGCTCTAAATCATTGAATGTCATTGAAGTAACTTTGTTGGGATTCCTCTGAGCGCTATACAGGGAGGACTGCACACAGATGTGAGACAGGAATGTCACGTCAAAGAAGTTTCTGAAATAGGTGATGGGAGACTCCACCGGGGATGGGTAGGGTGGTACGTCTTTCCACTCAGGCATGGCATTACTCGAGGAGCCTCGGACAGCCTTCCATGTGGGAGAATCCTTCGAAGGCTTGGGGATTTCTTTAAGCGCATTGTCGATACTGCCCGCGCTTGGAGCTCCTGAGACCTCTTCATCCTCACTGTCAGCTGGCGGTGCTGTAAAAATTGCACAGAAAATGATTGCGATGTCAACAAAGTGCAAGAAAAAGCCAATAAAATTAAAAATAATAATTACTCTCGTAAATTTCATCAGTGCTCTCTGTGTTCAGTAAAATCTATTTTCTAGTAAAGAAAAAAGTTGCGGAAATACTGTTTCGCTAGCTGGCCTAAACAATGACACTGTTTGAAATACACAGAGCCAGCCTGCTGCAAAGCGTAAACGGAATGCCAGACTATCTGCGTCCCACGCAGAGCTGCCGAACTTGGGAACACCTAGAAGCGTCTGCTGTGAGAGATGCCGACAGCCTCAAGTGAAAGCGCCGGGCCACACAACCTTTTGTAATACAAGCAACCCCTTCCTTCACCTCATCCCGCTGCGCTTTATTATGCAAGAGACGGTACTTTATTCGTCAATCGAATGATAGCGTAGTTCCGACTGACACGACAAAATAAATACTTACTTGTCCGGGATAAAACGGCGTTTTCAGGCTCTTCGTCGCTCGATGAATACAGGTCAGAGTCATCACTGTAGTCAGGGGCACTTTTGCAGCAAATTTTCCATAAAATGCACCCGGGTCTATTCTTCGAAATCGTTGCTTTGTCTGCGTGTCCTGCGTGAGGTGGTGCAGCGATAATGGAAGCAGTGCAGGCAGAGGAGCGCGCTACCAGACAAAATTGCACAGCGCAACCTTAGCGGGATGAGAAACACAGCATTGTGCCTCGTGTTGCCTGTAGGCAACAAACACCTCACGCGCCCGTACGGGCCCAAATTAGCAGCGCCGTTTATATAATCTGACAACGAGGAAAGTGAGGCATTTTTCTAAGTCATTGCAAAAAGCCAGAGAGAGAACAACGAATGCTTACCCGGAAATAGATGTTCGAACGCTGAAGTCGCGTCGTAGAGCGCTTTGCAGAGATTTGTTTTGTTTTGTTTTGTTTTGTTTCCCTGGGAGGTTGGCTGTACACTGTACACTCAGGGGGATTGGCCAAGAATGTGTAGGGCAGTTTTTCTGTGATCATTTTGACTATGTGTAAGGAATTGGAATTATAATAAGACTAATGTAAATATAAAAACAACATAAAAAGAGCAAAAAAAATCAAGTTGAGCAATTTTGAGATTTGAGGTGTTATGATTACCACTCAGCTGCGTTTACTTTACTATGCCCTGGGGAGTAATAAATAATTTTTTTGATTGAAGATCACAAAGGTATACGCTTGGTTGCCTGAATATAATCGCAAACGTCATTGAAAGCATCCCTGTGGCAATGTCCCAAAGCTGAGGCGCCAAAGCTTAGCGCCGTTTCCGCCGTCAATCTAAGGCCTATTTTCCGAAATGGCATAACTAGTAACCTTTTTCTAAGTATCTCGTAGCGGCGACAATACAAAAAATAGTGATCTAGTGATTCCATTTCTCCGCAGAATGCGCAGAGGGGTGATGTTGTCTGACCAGCTCTGTGTAGATACAGGTTTAGGGGGGGGACACGACATCGAAATTTAGTAATTAAGACTTCGAGCTTTCTGGACTGACTCCAGTGGTGTTGCCATGGAAACATGAGGCGGTTATAGTTTGTCCATGTAGTTTGTCCATGAATGACGGAAGGAATTTGCCAGCCAAAAATTACTAGCCTCATGCATCGCTTAACAGATATATTGGTTACCACTTTCTTTTTCTTCCTCACATAACTACTTGAAACCTTCAAGAATATGAATAGAGATCGGGGTGACATCAGTCATGATGTGGCGCAAGCGTGGTGAGCCGACAGAGGGAAAGATGAGGCCAAGCAGCACAACATTCATACTTACAGGGTGGTCTCGCACTTACATAAACGAAGGCAGTGCTCAGATTTAGTGAAACATATGAGAGTTAATTCGTCCAGCTATGAAAAGAGTTCTGCTCACACCACAATTTTTTTGTAAGACAGATGCAAATTGCACCCGCTGAACTTTGAATAATGAATCTAATGATATCATATTACAGATGATTTCTAATCCAAAAAGTGGGTATTTAATTTGATATGCCTTAAGCAAAATTCACTTCAGCGTGAATAGTTAATAATATTCGCGCGCTTCTACAAAATAAACAGCACAGCACACATGATCAGGAATGTTAAGAGGCCTTATCAAGCGAGAAAAGTGCTTGTTACTGTCTACACAAGTGCTAAGTAAAATCATTGGTTGACATCATGGATCACCAAAATTTTTGAAATCATGAAGTCATCAAGTGACATCGCCGCTTGGTTTAACTTGGGAAGATCCCCGAGAAACTTACAAACTGCATGAGGAGCTGAAAGCGTTTGGCGAGTGAATATGGTCGACTGAGAAGCAGAAAAGGATGGCTGCTTCGGCATTCAAATCCTATAACAAAAACGAATATGGGATCTTGGGAGTCTTTTTGGGACAGAAATTTCACCCCCCACCTGTGCACTTACTGGGATTTCACGAATGCGACGGTAGACTTGTCAGAGTCTGATCAGTTTGTGCACATAGTACTGCAGATATTTTCATTCCAGTTTTACAACAGCAGCACAGTGTTGTGTTATGCGAAGTGATCACACGAAACTATTGCTTCATTAATGCCCACCTATGTGAATACTCATAGCACTAACCTGTGTTATGGTTATCGCGAAAACTCACGCACAGTCTTTTTTTTCAAGCTTCCATTTCTTTTGTTTCACACTTGAAATCGCCTCCCCCATCCCACCCCATTTGTGCTTTTACCATCTTGAGTGTCTGGACAGCACGCTAGCTGATTGGGAGCCTTGGCTTAGCGAGTGGAAGCTGCAAAACCAGTCCGGGTATTGCATTTGTCTTTCGGGAGGCGCAGGGCAATAGGCAGCTTACAAATTTGTGGCTGCACCCAGTGCGTACTCTAAGAAGTTTATTGGAAAAATACGCTTGAGTGCATCTACGTTTTCTACGAACGTCTCATTTTTAAGGTGTCTATGGTGGCCAATGCTGAGAGTAAATGCGTTATGTGCCGCAATCGACAGTGAAGGCCGGGTGCCTAGAAAGTAAGATATAACATGGCCTACATGAGCGAACAGATTATTTGCCAAAGCTTAGCTTACTAGAGGTAAATGGTGACCGTCTTGTCTATTTCGTGCAGTTAAAGCTTTATTCCTGCTACCTCTCTGCTAGACCAGTCACTGCCCACTACAACAAGCAAATGGCATCATATCAATGATGATTCGAGGACACAGTGATCATTCGCAATACATGTGTTACCGTAATTTGAGAGTAAGTATTACGCTAGCAAACGCAATCTTTATGAAGAAGTTGTCATACTGAAAATATTGTTTCCAAACTTCAGAAAGGGGTCAAGACACTTGACGTTTGTTTTGCTGCGCGAGGCAGGGAACGCTATAGAGTTCACGCAGCCATCCGCACTTTCTACTACAGACACAAATATATAGCTCATTCACTCACAGTTTATATTATAGTTACTGCGCATATGCAAGTTTGCTTTCCACCAACTTGCCCGCAAACTATGCACAAACTTGTCAATGGGCCCTTTTCAAGTCTGATAAGCGCCTTTATTAAGGTCACCGAAATCTTAACTGGGGGTCGTAGCCTCTCAAGCTATCCGCCACGTACTGGTAAAAAAATTTCGGGGGCTTAGGATTTTTCAGGAATGATTTGCAGACGATTCATGCTACCTCTCAGTTAACAACTGTCACCACTCTTTGCAACGTTTAAAGAGGCTGCTTGGCCTTGTGAACTCACCTCCTCTCCCAAGAAAAAAATGTGACGCACGTCATGTCGCCACCCTTCACAAGTCCAGACTAGTCTCTCGAAAAACGTCCAATGTTATACTACCCTTAAACCAGTGTCCCGTGGAACACACACTGCCAAACATTCCTCAACTCTCCTGCGAAGGAAAGACCACCAGGTAATGTCCTACGAGTCTCAAAAATAGAAGAAGGCAAGGTCAAGCTCTCTGTGTACTTCAGAAACGCTTTTGCAGTCCCCTGGCTGCAAAGGCGAGCAGCCAAGCGCGTTCTGGAATACTCGGCACAATTGCCAAACCACTTGGTCAGGAATGTGGCACGCTTTGTCCACTTCTTTCTTTCTGTTACTCCATCTCTTTCTTTCTACTTTTTTCAGCAGCCTCTTCGGCTTACATTGTGTATTGGAGACGTAGCGGGTAAATTTACCCACTGGGCTATACACTGAAGTCTGAACTCTGAAATAATCCATACATGTTTAGGCGGCATAGTCATAATTAGCGGCATCACTTTTGACAAACGTCCGAACTGACACGAGACAACTTCATGGTTCTTCTCACAGATGACGCCACCCCCACAATTGTTTGAAACATTTATTATTCGCTGAAAATATCTTGAGTCAAGTGCTGCTAAGCAAGCTTAGTGAGCACTGGTAATTACAACACATGAGATAGTCTTGCTAATGTGCAATAATTGTGATTAGCAATAAAAAAAGTGAATTTGCACAAACCTGGCAAGCAGAAAAATGAGCTAAATTTACTCTGTCTTACATTTTAATTAACGTAGGACAATGTTTGCTGCATAGAAAACCTTGCCGCTTCAATATTAAAAATTTCAGATTTTCATCTTGGACAGTTTTTCCGCCTCGTCGGGAATGCCTGAACAAGTGGATCCATAAATTTGTGAATTCAAGCAGTTATTATTTATGAGCTATTCATCATAACACGAAACAACTTCGCATAAACATTAGGCAGAATGTAGCCAGGAATCCCATTCACTATTGTTGTTCTACACAAAAAGAGAAAAAGTTATTCACTCACAAACCTACATTGTTCTGCTCATTTAGACTGAAGCCTGCATGACTTTTTGATTGTTTTACTGGCTACATTTCTTAATAAAAACTTTGCATAAAGCTTTATAAAGATGCTCAGAAAATTTCATTTCGTTATGTTGAACAGTTTTGCCACACTTCTAGTGCAACGAAGGCTTGTACAGAAAAAGCACTGGTCTTTGCTCGCACTGTTTTGAGTGCTGTACAAAACCGCTTCAGACTAGGTGACAATACTAGCTGTCATTAGAAAGTGAAGAATGTAAGCTTTCTAATGCAATACAATATATATCAATAGGCTGAGCGTGCAACGTCAGCAAACAGTGAATAAAATGCAGAGCGGGTGCTGCCGGAGTGGGACCGCCACCTTAATAAATCATTTTGTTGGGCTAGTTGTGACATGCTTGCTTAATTCTAAAAAGATGCATACCTTCGGGAAAAAAGTGAGGACAGAACAGAAAGGGCATCACTCGAATTTAATTTTATTGTCGGAAAATCAGCGAAATATATAAGCGTAGCAACCTTGCACACGCCCATGGCCTCACATGCTAGCCAAAAACATGCGATAGGATTTACAACAGAAGAATGATGACAAAAAACACTAAACGAAAAAAGATTCTCGAGAATGAGATACCCCACCATGTAGAGCAATAGATGTGATATTTCCATGCGTATCTCTCTTCTTTTCATGTAGTATGCTTCCATAATTTTGCGTGCTAAAGTGTCATTACTCTTTCCAAGGAAGGATACACTAAAAAACCTAGCCTCTTACTTGCAGGAACCACAATGTTCAGGTAAATGTGCTGGTTCTTAAACGACTAGATTAGGGAGCAAGAACTTCCTATGAAAAATGAACTTTCGCTATATTTGCCAGCACATTGTGGTTTCTGCAAATTTGAGGCTAAGTTTTCCAGTGTATCCGTCCTTCAAAAGAGTAATGATACCTTGGCACGTGAAACTGTAAAAGCATTCTACATTAAAAGTAAGAGAGATACGCATGTTAGTGTTACACCTCTGAGTGGTATGAATTTTTGGTTTCCTAGAATCTTTTTGCTTAGTGGCTCATTTGTCATCATTCTTTTGGTGTCAATCTTATTGCATGTTTTTTAACTAGCATATGAGGCAATGTGCACGCGCATGGTTGCTACGCTTATATATTTTTCTGATTTTTCAAAAATAAGGTTAGTTGCGAGTGACGCCTTTTCTGTTCTGTCCTCAATTTTGTTCCCCGATGGTATGCTTGCTTGCATATTTCAATAAGTACTGTGTTATTTTTCAATAAGAACACCCTTGCAACGCCAAAATTTTTCTGTTCGCCTGTCCATCTAGTTACAGCAAGGGTAAGCTCTATACAGAAAAAATACAAGAAATAAAAGTATCAAGCCATGCACCAGAATGAAAATATTAGAATAAGCGAAACGAAAAGGATGCAGCCTAACTGCTCGCATCTCTAAATCCCCGCAAAAGAAAATGCTCTTTTTCTCAAAGGTGCAACGATAGCATGCTTACACATCCGTTAAATGACCTTGCAATCTCCTCCACTTCTACTATCTTCCTGACCCTTAACCTGGACTAAGTGCGAAACACACACTGTCTTGAAAAATGAACCTAACCCATCAACCCACGCGAGTATTTCGAAGAACCTCTATTTTCCTGTTAATAGGCTGCAATGGTGCTCACAGAGTATATCATTATGTAAGGTTCCTGTCTGAGCTACTGACCCTCCTGCATGTCACAGAACAAAAGGAGCATTTAAGGGCTCAATTATCTTTCATAGACACAGCCTGAGCACTCATACAAAATATTTGCATAGGGTTTTTTTTCGTTGCAATAAGTAGTTAATGACACACAAATCGTGTATGGAACAGTTAGTTACCAAGAAAAGGGCTTCACGCTGCTCAGTCACGATTTTGGTTTCAGAGGGCACAAAAGAAGTGAGGTGGGACGTTACGCGGTTTTCATGCGGAAATAGCTGGCTACTTTATTACAAAACCACATGGACATGGTCACCACACAGACAACTTTTGTCAATGAAGGCTTTTGCGTGCAGCGATACTTGCCTCTGAGATGTAATTATGCATGACCCATAAAAATGCGCAGCCAAAGCAAGAACATCAGCCTTTGTGCTCCTATGCAAATCTGCCCCTCTTCTTTCGAAGAAGTCTGCTGGAAGAGCCCTTGCAAGGGTTGTGGAAGCCAACACAATTCTATGACGTAGAAGGTAGTGGGTTGTTTAGACATAAACCAAAGGGTGTTCTGTAAGTAATCGTATGACAAGCACGGTAAAGTTGATTTGAAGTGTGTTCCATCATGTATATCACTTGTTGATATTTTGTAGACAACAACCGGGCCCCCGCATATCAATCCCACAAGTTAACTCGCCTGCAAAGGCTGCTCCGAGCAAATGCAATTGGAGGGACAAAAGATACAAAGATGCAGCATCATATTCTAAATGAAATTTATTACAAAGCAGTGCAGATGTATATACAGTCCTTAAATGAGAACAGACAATGAGCCCAAGAAAATTATAAGAGAAGTTATTGGTAGCTTTTCGACTATGGTACAGCAATTACGATAAAAATGTTCAGAAATAAGGAGGACAAACAAACAACTTTCCACCCGCAAAGACTGAACCTACAACCTTCGGAAAATGTATTCGATGCTCTTATCAATTAGGTAAAGTTATGGCTGTCCTCTTGTCGTTAATATCGAGTGTTTCCGAGCACGTATACCTGGAAGTGTTAGTGGGCATGGTTCGTAGAACGTGACCTTTCTACGTGTTAGTAGCTGACAATAAGCCCTCCAACACTACCTAAAGGCTTTACGTCTGCAGGAACGAGACCTTCACTATGAATGAACAAAAGGAAATTTTAGGGGCTCAGGTTTCATTGTTAAAGGGATGGTGTTCAGCTCTTGTTTAAAACATGTTACACACTTCTGCCTGTGATCAGAGCGGCAGCCTTTTCAGTTCATTCAAGAGATGGATCTGCACAGGCAAGAAAGTACACTGTCACTACTTCAAAACTTTCTTCCTACCTTCTTTAGTCTGCGAGACACACTGTACATGCAATGTACACAGTTGCCTTATTCCTTTCTTGGGCCTTCAATGTGGCCAGCCACTCCTCTTCACGCCTAGGATCCCTCACAT
This sequence comes from Rhipicephalus microplus, assembly GCF_043290135.1. Classification (NCBI taxonomy): domain Eukaryota; kingdom Metazoa; phylum Arthropoda; class Arachnida; order Ixodida; family Ixodidae; genus Rhipicephalus; species Rhipicephalus microplus. The sequence goes on from NC_134708.1 coordinate 119,647,104, forward strand.
ACGTAAGCAAACTCGCAGCTACCAACAACAACGCATCTTGAGTGAAACCTGGATTTTAAAATGGGTTGTTTACTCGGATGTTTGCATCATCCACCTTGTTTGAGGTGAGTCGATTGCGACAGAGCATTCTGCAAAGGCAAGTGCATGTTCCGCCTTTTAGCCACTTTTCAATACCGCGACACAAAAGCAGCAATCGCTTCCAAGCACAAGGTTCATACCACCAATATGAGGGTTATTCTCTGAGAAACCGCCTTAAGTTAAAGAAGTTATTCATGACTTATTGAAGAAGCTGCTATGCTAATTGAAGAAGTTGGAGCACATCCTAAGAAAGCTTCAAAGGGAGCACGACATGCTACTTCCAGAATATTGATTCTGCCTAGTGAAACACCAAAAAAACATCCAAAACGCAGGAAGATCTTACAGCACCACAAGTCATCAACCTTTTATTATTTTTTTTCTGTCAGCACAGGCTAAGTAACAGTCGTTAGAAATCAATGAAATGATTAACCAAATATAAACACCCTGCCAGCGCAAAGGATCTACTGCTCTGCGTCAACGATGCTATCAAATTTCTTTGAGCTGCATCTTTCCCTGGAAAGTGTTGAATGTCACTGGCAGGTGTTTAGAAGTGTTTCTCACGCTGTTACTTGAGTCTACCTTTCGTCGCTTGGCCTTAAAGGTGTATTTGTAACTGCAGGGTATTAGTGTTGAATTGAGCACTGTATGAATTCTTAGATACCTGCACTTGACTAGTATTTAAAGGGACAAAAACAGATTTTTAGGTTTTAGTGCTGTACAATCTCCTGCTATGTGGATAACTTTTTACTGTTTAAATTGGTAGAATCTGTGGACTGCAAGTAGTTTGTCAAGACAATATGAAGGTTTTGCAGCACAAGCTCCAGCATCTTGTGGTAACACTTGAGATTCCCGAATGTTTCACAATTGAATCCTTGCGCCTAACACAGCTTTTTCCAAAATGGTGCTGAAGTCGGTTGTATAAGTCTCGTTCATGGAAGCCACTGCTGCCTTTCTTATTGGGGCAAACAAAAAGGGCCAAGAGGGCGGTAATGCATGTAGCCTTGCAGGGTGCTCTGTGTGAATCACTTTACCACAAGGTGGTAGAAGTGATTTCCAAGTAAGTGTCAAGGCTTCATATTGCAGGTTCAACTTAAGACTAGTTACCTCTAGCCGGGGATTTGCTTAGGCATACGAGGTATCCTAGGTGTAGAAAGGAGCTACAGACTATCTGAAGGGCTGCAAGAAAAGAAGACGGCTGTCGCACTTAGCATGCAAAGTGTTTCTTAGAAACTCTGCTAGAAAATAGGGAGAAAGTGCTGGAGTTGAAATAGTGTTTATCGCCCCTGAAACTTTCTGACCTACGCAGATTCATCAGTCAATTGAAAGAAAGGAAACACTGCCACACTCATTACAGGCAGAAGTATGTAATCTGCGTTACAGGCATGATGTACACAATCACTGACAGGCAGCAGGAGCTACATGAAAATGATGGGACGTAGTCTTAAGGATAGACTCCATGAAACCTTTATATCATACAAACAATAGTGACAAGGCATTTCCAAGTCTATGAGTGGGATAGTAAGGGTATTTGAAGACAGCATAGTACTTTCAAGTAGTCTTCATTTCGGGGTTTTTCTACTCTAATTTTAAACATTAGGTCATTCATGTAATGGTCAACATTTCAGTAGTTAGCATTTGAGTGTCTGGATTGGTTACACAATTATTAACAAAGTTCCATTCATTTATTTACTTTTCAATTATTTTCAAGTTTTTAATGCAAATAGATAGTTCTGCCGCACTTCACCACGTCGATAGGGTTTACAGGCTGCGGTTGTTTCAACTGCAAAAATAGAACCATACATGTTCTCCTCACAGACTTATTGGAGTAAAAATATATTAATGCTATAAAACGAAGAAACTTGTACAAATATAGTAACGCTGACTTGAGCCAAACGCAGAAGGCCATGATAACAGACGCGACGGCAGAGCTTACAGCAAAACTGGTGGCCCGAGGAAACATGATGAAGCCGCTGTTAAAACGAAAAAGCGGCTGCCGCTCATTCAAAGGGCTAATATTCTGCAGACGTAATCACACAGAGCAACCTAACAATGATTCTGATAACAGAATAGTTTATATCATTTTACATTATTTAGTGCATGCATCGTATACACTGCATTAATCGAGATATTGAAAGTGAATGTACGCAAAAATGACACATTTGTAATTTTTGGGCTCATTCAAAGGGCAATGATTTTAAGAAGAAAATGGTTGATAATATCGTTGCTTTATTGAGTGCATACATCGTATACACTACATAAATGGAGATATTTGAAGCGAAGATAGGCAAAAATGACACATTTAGGATTTTTGGTTGCATACAGTAGATTGCATCAGTGTCACACCAGCACTTTTGCTCGTCAGAAGGGTCAATTTGAAAGCATGGCAGTTTAGGCTAGTTGGTATTACATGACCGTATTCATAGCGCGAGGACAGAATAGCGACGGGTCTGATTTCTTGATCGCGATAAACAATGATCGTTGCTCAGCGGTACAAATCATTCTGAATCGAGTTTTTGCGAAAAGAATGTCAAACCGAAATCCGAGAGCCAAATCACGATCAAAAGTGCCTGCGTGACACCGGCAGTGAACGTGACTTACGTCACAATTAGTGCGACGAAACACGCGATGGCAAAAAGGGCTACAAAAGAAAAGACTGCAAATCCCGCTACTTACCCGATCATGCAGCGTGAGGAGTGATCGGGTGGAAGCCGTTGCCGTCGCCGAACGCCTTGCTGAGTTTTACACGGACAGGAGGGAGAACCGCAGAACGAAAAGCCGATAAATGCAGCCACGCCGACTCTATATAAACTAAAATTTCACATTGTTAACTACTGATGAAGGGACTGCGGCGGAACCCCCCATGATTCCGAGTGTGAAAGGCTATCACGTGACTATAACAGCCCATGATGCAAGGCGAGACCCGATGTTGACAATGTATAGCCTCCGAGACAAATAAAGTCAGTGCCAATGTTAAAGGTTATTGCTTGTTTTATAATTAGGTAATTCAAATATTCTTCGTGCAAATCGTAATATTATTTTCAATCATGACTGCATTTTTGTTTTGGTGACATCTGATGAGCGCAACACAGAAACCATCGTAAAAACGCATCATGAGGGGGCAAAAAAAAGCAAGTGACGAGTGCGTAACTGAAACTTCAGTTGTGCTGTACAAGTTATAGCCTTGTGCTACGGATATGTTAGTGCGTACACTAATTCGGTCCTTTGCAAACAACTTTTTTCTTGCTTTTTATGCTGCCTTACCTGCCTTTTTTCACTGTAACAAAACCCCTCTGAAAATGAGGTTGAACTCGACACTCATGCAAATTTGATTTCGTTCACTATTATTGTCATCATTATCGTAACACAGTGGCATGGAGCATCTTATTTTTGTGTGTTTCCTCTTTGCATTCTCGGTCAAAGGCGTCCAGGTAGGGTGGCTTAAGTCAAGCGTGAGGAGTCGTTCAAGTGTGACCGATAACGACAGCCTCTAGGGATAAAGGCAGAGTACCTACACGCAACAGCTGAGCATCATCAGCGAGCTCACTTGATGCGGATCTTACTACACAAAATAATGTCCACACCAGAGACATCTGAACGCGCAAGTGCATGATCGGCGGTTTTTGGGCGAAGTGGATGCTGTTCACAGAGCCATTTCAGCTTCATTTCACCGTTGCAAGTCAAGAAACTGCATCTATAGAACGGATGGTGATACTTCGACTTTCCGTAGCTAGCAGACCTGTTGCCTTATCCACAACAGTTTAGATTTCGGTCCTTCAACTGAGGTGACTTAACAACCAGAAATGAACACTTGATGCACACTCTACGCTGGCACGCAACAAAGGGTACACCCGCTGCACCCTTCGCTGCTTAAAGCGGCAAGCTAAATAACGTCTCGGCTCTTCCCCACTGCCTCAATCTTAGAAGTCCATGAATGTACCAATGAGCAGCAGCGCGACAAGATGATTAGACAATAGACCTCCCCAAGTATGAATCACCATTTGTGCGAACTAGCGACGATAGTCCATAATTGTCATATACACAGCTCGCCAAGTTCACCAAGCAGTGGCAGCTAGCACACGACTTCCAGCTCAAATCAGCTTTAGTCTAATTTAATACATAGTTGACAGTTTGATAAAAGCAGCTAAGCCTTCGTTGTGTTGGGACCAATTAAAAAAACGCTGCAGTTGATCAAATGTATTAGTCGTCCAGAGCTGCATAAACGTGGTGCTTCTTATTCATATACATCATGCCGGAACAGAAAGGGAAGCTCGCCTAACTGCTGGCAGGTTACCATGCCTACTCTGTCCGCAACAAACATGCTGCTTAAAAAACCTACCCTGCACTAGCAGACTTAGTAGAAAAATCAGAATTAGTAAGAAACTACTGCAAAGAGAATGCGTCGAAGCTTACTTTACTGAAAAGAGAAGACTCCATTAAGACTGCAAACATTCACGCCTCGAATCCCATAGATATAAAGGTGATGTTGTGGGGCCTGTCACAGCCTGAACCTACTGCATTGAAGTGAACGGTAGCATGTTAAGGAGAAAAGAGCACACCTTTGACATATGCCTCAGCCGTTTGTGACCAACTAGAAAAACACTGCAGTTGACCAAATGTATCAGTCGCCCGGCCAGCTGCATGAATATGGTGCTACTTCCACATCTGCTACATAGAAAGTTGCGTGAAGTCATGTGAAGAAAAAATGGCATTTCATTAGTAGCTTTGCCTTAATTGTGTGTCTTCTCACTCGAAATACTCGAGGAAGGGAATCGCAATGAGTAGATGCATTTGTTCAAGCCGACGTAAGCCTTACAGTCAAAGTTAAGCGTAAGCCGGGCCTTGGACTAATGACAAGAGGACTGCAGTGGTCTGGTGTGATTTGTGTGCTGCATAGAGTGTTGTGCAAGCTTGGCATCTCCTTGTTGGCGTCTCCCAGATTTTCTGTTTGGGATATTGTTTGCAGATTACTGTGCTTTTTCACGATACTGCAATTTGTGGTTTAGGATTTCGTACCAACAACACAGTGTTTTCAGCAGGCGTGCTTTCACTATATTGGTGTCTACTGTGTTTGTTGTGAGGGATCGTCCTTCTGTATTAGTGTGGCATTTCATGGCGGTGCATTTTGATGGTTATATTCGCTTGCAGACCGTGTTCTGCAGGCCTGGTGTTTGCTTTGTGTGCCATGAATGATAGCTTTGGCAGCCACAGAATAACACTCTTTTTTTACGATTGCTTAATTTTTGGCTGATGTTTACTTACACGCAGTTGTTAAGAAGACATGAATTGTTTTCATGACGAGGCGAGTCCCCAACAAAGCTGTTAAAGCACAGCACGTAAAATAGCTGCTCTGTTGCATTTTCATCAGTCACAGACACTACTAGATACTTGAGTACTTCAAACAGTTGTCAAGGCAGTTTCGAACCACAATGGGCACCCTTATTTTTTGTCCGAAAGCACAGCATGTCTATACATTTATTACCACTTCAGCCGTGCTCCTAAATCTTCTGCGATCGACCCGCCTCATCGAGCATTTTTGACATTGTAGTGTGTGTGTGTGTCTTTTCACTTCCTCCCGCTCTCTTTTTCTTTCTCATTCTGCTTTCCTTACCTTTCTGTCTGCCTTCCCAAGTGCAGGGTAATAAACCAGATACTTGCTTTCCGGTGAACCACCCTGCCTTTCTTCATACCATATATATCTCTCTTTTTCGGCCATGTTTTTACTTTAGTACTATATCCAGTTACTGATTTTCCTGCTTGCATCTTCTCCTCAAATTATTGCATTGCTTTTTATGTTCTCCAAGAGTAAGGGCTCTGTGAAACAGCTGTTTTTCTAGCTCCATTGTTCCTATTGTCCCACTTCCATAATTCTTGCCAATCGTAGGGTTTGTTGTGGCTGTTGCCTTGCATCGTGCAAGCATGTAGTTCTCCTTTTAGTAGATCTGTTTCTTGTGTCTTTATACTAAAAGCACTCTTCAAAATATGAATGTGATGATGCATCATAATAGAGGCAGAGTTTGATTTAACTACTGCTTGCTAACTTCATAATGTAATGATTCCCATGCTATCTTCACACCACACAGTAATAATTAAAATAGACAGGTAATTTATTCTTCAAAGCTGCATGCATACATGTTAAGATGAAGCCTGCCTGAAATAGGCTTTTTGTAGCATGGAAATTAGGGGTCCTAAAAGGCTTGCTCTTGCGCATATCTTTCTCACTTATGAATTCACTTTGTTTAGTGTATCTAGCTACAGACGTAAGAAGACGACGCAATGTCCTCCACCATGTGATTGTGTTCGTGTGTTTCTTTATTTTGCCAATGCAGTCACTTCGTGTGAAAAACGTATGGTGCGGAGCTATAGAGGCCTAGTCAGGTGACTCATGGTGGTGTTTCTTGTCTCCTGTACTACATAAATCATGCATTGTCAAATGAGTGAAAAAATAGGGTACAGCTGTTAAATAAATCAAGTTTATAGAAGGATTAGTGTGTGAAGAACATAGGCTGAACTGTTGTCTGTATTGTTCATGCTTCTTCTATTCTTACTCAACCACATTAACTAGTCACTTTCAGGCATTAATAAGATGAGTACACGAAGTTGAAAAAGTTGTCGTGTGTGTTATTCGATGTTTCAGCGATTATGTTCTCCATGTTGTCTCTACGTTCACTGTTAAACATGGGCTTGATGTCTATGTACAACGTTGATGCACTGTGAATATTTTATCTTTGTTGCCACATTAATACCATCAGGTTAGGGCAACGTGATAATTTGAATGTTATTTCCTTGTTAAAATAACAAGTTACGACAACGTCATTGTTTAATAGTTGCTGCAACATTAAAAACACTGTGTTATGGCAACGTAATACTATAAACGTCAGTGCAATGTTTTATTTTACCGTCTAACGTTGCCTCACATTGAATACATTCAAACCAAGTGGACTAAACTTTCTGCGTTACCTAGGATAGAATCAGGCTAACTTTTTTTGGGTCTAGGTGGCTAAGTGGTCAAGGTGTCTAAATTAAGCACATTCCAGTGATACAATTTGAAGTTTCACTCCTCAGGTTCACACCTCACCAACTTCATGCTATGCGAAGTAGGTGAGGTGTGAGTCTGAGGAGTGAAACTTAACTTAACATTGTATCACTAAAATGGGCTTAATCTAGCCACCTGCACCCAAAAAACTTAGCCTGATCCTATGTTGTGTGGTAACTTGTTGAAATATGCACCTGTTTTTCTTTATTCTTTTTTGCTCAAAATACACGTGTTATGCGTAGATGTAAGTAGGCACATGTACACGTGGTCTTTTGACGACTTAATTGATTTGTGAAGTTTAACGTCCCGAATCCACGATATGATTATCAAAGACGCCGTAGTGGAGAGATCCGGAAATTTTGACCACGTGGGGTTTTTTACGTGCACCCAAATGTGAGCACGCGGGTCTACAACATTTTCGCTTCCATCGAAAATGTTGTGGGCCCATGTGCTTACAAAATACCGAAAATACCGTGAAATACTCACGAAATGCCGCGAAAACAATGTTATGACGAATGCGTTTTATGCAAACACGAACGGTGCACTGTGCAAGTGGACAAATGAGAGCGTTGGTCGCGGCATGGAGAGGTGGGCTGCCATAAGGCATGGTGATTTTTCGAAATGAGAACAAAAAATCAGCATGAATAACTCAAACGGCAGCACCAGTCTGTACGAGCACCTTAACGCGTACACCTTCTACAAGCACTACTATACAGATTGATGGCCGCTCTGGAGGAATTCTTAATTGTGCGGTGGAAGCAGTTTTCCGTCTTAAAACTGCATCAGGGAGTTTTCCAAGTGGGCGTTTGTAGAAAGGGAGATGGGCCGCAGAGGCGTTACTGAACAGCCAGGCGTAGGCGACCGGCGGCGAAACGTATGGGAACTCTCAGCGTGTCAGTATGGAAGGTAGGAGTCGGTGAACGGTAATAATACGAGCGGGAAAGTGGTCGTAGGTAGTTCATGGCCAGACGGAAGCTTCGATGTTCTTCAGAAGCGTGACCGCGTTGCTCGTCTTGTTTGCGCCTTCGACAAAACCAAGCGATATTTGCTCGATAGCCACAGTAGTAAGAGATTGGCCGAGGAGGGCGCTGAGGGTCATAGTAAAGTGGTGCACGCAGTGGCGGTGACAATGAAGCCACAGGCGTATGGTCTGCTGGTGTGGGCACAGAGACGGTGGGTGTGGCAGAGAGCGTGGCAGCTTTGGCGTACGTGGGCATCTGGAGCACGCAGGGACCGTTGGAACACGTCGGACGCGATGTGTACGCGATATCTTCTGTAATCAGGTCTCGCAAGCCATCTTTTGCTGAAGGGAAAGTAACTTCCGCAGCGCAAAAAGAGCAGTGCCCGTGAAGCTCTTCATGAACGATGTCGCGAATGAGCGCACGCAAGTCGAGGGGTGCAGGTAAACGAATGTCGCTGGCATCGTAGCAGAGGCGAAGAGACTGAAGCTTGTCAAGTCGCTGACAGATGGTTGTCACGTCCTGGGTGGTGGCAGGATTTTCCGTGGCGAGGATGTTAAAGACGACGGTGTTGATGCCTTTAACAATGTGGCGTACTCGGTCGTTCTTAGACGCAATGGAGTTAACACGCTCGCACAGTGCGAGAACATCCTCAATATGCGAGGTGTAAGATTCACCCGGCAGCTGCGTGCGTTCAGCGAGCTTTAGGGCCTTAGCGTGAACGGTAGGGGCACCGAAAATTCGACGAAGTTGCTGCGAGAAAGTGTCCCCGCCGGGAAGATCCAAGTGGTGGTTCCAGAACCAAGTTTTGGCGACATTGGACAAGTAAAATGGGACGCTGCACAACTTCTGTGGATTGCCCCACCTGTTCAAATTGCTGATGAGGTCGTAGTACTTGATCCAGTGTTTTACTTCGTCATCTAGAAGACCGAAAAACACAGGTGGATCACGCAGGTGAATGTTGTTGGGCAGAGTGGGTGGTGGTGGCTGCATTAAGACGGCGACATTGGATGTGTATGGGTTTTCTTGAGCTGCCATGGCTGGGTGTTGTATGCAATGACCCGATTGGCGTTTCAGCGAGAACGGACGAGAGGACTTGGGGGAACGAAAAGCACCGTTAACCACTTGTGAGAAACCAGTTTATTCAGCCAGGCTCGAGCTAAATCGCACTGGTGATGATATAGAGAAGATGCAGATGTACAATTGATGCTGATGATGATAAGTAAAGAGAATGAAGATAGTCATACGCTTGTCATGGCCACAATATATATATATATATATATATATATATATATATATATATATATTATTCAGGTCCTAAATGAAAGAGTGGAGGTGCGTAGTTTAATCACATTTTCTTTGAATAAACCATTCACAATGTCCATATCTTAGGTGACAGAAAAATAAATCGCGACCACGCAAAAGCTAGCTTAGTGGTGAATAAACAGGTTCAGAGAAAAGCCTATTCACAATCAGATCGGTTAGCATTGTTCTGTCAATACTGTAAAAGTACTTTAAAGTAAAGAGTCATTTCTGAAAATTGAGAGTTGGGTCATTCCACGCCAAACGTCCCAGCCATTTTGGCGACTATTTCAAATGTATTGGAAAAAATTAGTGTGTATCTATTGCATTAAAAACAGTCAACTACTAGAATACTTTGGAGACAAAAAAATCTTGGGGCACGTGGCTGCCTTCTAAAGTTCCTGTAAAGTTGTTTGGGTGTTGTTTGTGGAAAATTTTTTTTTAAAGTGCTCCTCATTCTTTTTATATCAAGTGCTTTTGTTACGTATTCGAAGCTTAGTATTATTAGTACAACTTTACTGACACATGCGACTCCAAGAATTCAGCCAAAAGGTATTATGTTTGTACTTTTTATGTTGCAATACTGCTCTTTGAATGAACATCTGAGTGGTGAATACTTACTTCACAGAAGGTGTGCTTCGAGGGAAAAATTTTATAAGACCTCACAAGCTGCTAAAGTTTACGAGAAAAATTTATACAAATTTCACAAAATAATCATTTTTGTATATATTGAGGCGCAATTTGCTATATATGCGGGTCCCATTGAAAATAACCTTTATACTTAAATTGAAAGCAAATAAACAGTTATTTTCATAAGGTAAGCGTTATTACTACATTTTTTTTTGTTTTAAGAAAGAAAATAATTTTTGAACTATTCCACTGGCGCATATCTTCCCATTTGGTCATACGACAAGTGCCATTTTAAAATTCCCCACTGCCGTCATTGGAAAAATTTGAAAATTATTTTCTTCCTCAAAATTGGAAATGATAATACTTACCATATCAAAAGAACTCTTCATTTACTTTAGGTTTATGTGTAAGGGTACTTCAAATGAACCGCCACATGGTTCATATTGCATCTCAATAGGGACAAAACTGACATTTATGTGAAACTTCTAAATTTTTCTCCGGAAGTTTCGCAGCTTGAGAGGTCTAAAATATCTTTTTTTTTGCCAAAATATACCTCATGTGAAGTGAGTATTTATTACTCACATATACAAAGTGCAGTATTGCAATAGATAAATACCAACATAACACAATATGGCGTAATTTTTGGAGGAAAATGTGCGAGAAAATTGCACAAATATTGCGGAGCTGTGAACATCTTACACAAGCAATTTTATTTACATGTAAACTAAATTTGGTATGCAAAATAGGAGAAGTACTTTTACAACAGTATTTTCCACAAACAACACCTCAACAACATTCCGGGAAGGTCAAAGGGCAGCCACGTTGATAAACATTTTTTTCCTGGGAAATATGCAACAGTTGCACTAATTTCAATACAGTAAATCAGCACATTTTTTTTTACAAATGCATTTGAGATGATCGCCAAAATGGCTGGGTCATTTGGCCTAGAATGACTCAGAATCAACATTTTTTTTAATTCTTGCATATGCTTTTATTCAGCAAGGCTTGTTGTAACCTAAGCAAAAGAAAGGCGGTAACACACACGATTATCAAGAACTGCTAATTGAAAGGGGTGACCCACATCCTTTCGGTGAAAAAATCACAACTACTCATAACTAGTCGTAAAAATTGTAACTACTCGTAGTCTTGCGCTGTGCAAATATGTTGATTCCCAATCACGAACTAGCCCAAGCATCTGTCCTATCAACTGTCGCACAAACAGATGCACCAGGCTGAGGCCGCCCTTGTGAAGTGGAAGAAGCAGGTTAGTTGTTTGAAACATCGTTGGCGCAAACTTGAAAGAAGACAAAGGAAGAGACTCGGCAAAGTGCGCACTCGCCACTTACTTTGTTGAACCGAAGCTCATCCTATAAAATCCTCGAGCATGCGTACAACCACACGAAAAGACCAGCCAACTATAGTCCCAACATATTAGATAAAAAGCAAATTCACTATCATACAATGACAGGATTGGAACACTGGTACATTGTTCGCCTAATTGCCTAATCTACATCACCTCTCCCAATTTACATGCCACTTTGTCTTTGCTTCTTAGCAAGATTCTTCTGCAGCGCAGTAGCGGCTCAAACGAGCACTCCTTACAATGATGCGGCCCATGCGTACCCATGCTGTTTCTCATTGACAGTGCATGTTATCTACACAGGTAAGCAGCCTTTATAAACAACACTCATTGTACAAAGTTCCAGTACATACAGCTGTCGTCTATGGCAGAAATACATTTAGCACCATGATTTCACCAGATCATTTGTCCTAGTTAACTCTTACCGAACGACCCACAAATATCATGGAATGTCCACAATACATAGCCTGCTTCTTGCTTCTTGCTGCAGTACCTGAAGCAATGCAAATAAGTGTACCATCCCTACAGGAGGGGAGGGTGTACAGATGTTCTCAGCAACTGCACTAAAGCAGAATCGAGAAGAACTTTCGTTGAGCATATACTGTATATACGCAGTATTTCAAGCTGCAGGAACCATTCCTGCACCGTCGTAAACGCGTGCCTATAAGTACGGTTACATCCCACATTAGGATTTTCTACCGCCTTGTCGTGGAATGGAACGCCTGCCTGTGTAGCATCGATGCAACCATGAATATCAAACGTCACCGCAACTTGTGTTACAGTTGCTGCAGAGGAATGCGAGGCAGTCATGATTGGATTTCGTTTTATTGCTTCTGTTCATGGTAAACGTATGCCATGCATATGGCTCCATGCATACTCGTTACGATTTAAAGTGAAGCCTGCACATTATATCTTACTGCAAGAAGGAAACGCTGTAACTAACCGACAAGGAAAGTATATACTGTTTTCACGGAGATGTGCAGTGTAGCCTCGAAACTTCGACGCCCTCTCTCTCTCCATTAGTGGTTCAGCCACAGCCGCTAGTGTGCGGGCATATGTGGAGATTGCTGCGTTTTGCATGCGTGGTGTGTGAGAGCTGAATGTTTTTTTTATTCCGATACCAATTTAATGGGCAGTCTCGGTTGGTTTTTGCCGTCGTGCCGCGACTTCCTCAGTCACTCACTGTATATGTGTACATGTCTATACAGATCAAAACTCAAGAAAGAAAAAAAGAAGCCACGTGCATTCGGCGCCCAGTTCGTCGGTGCGTGGGAGATAAGCGCGCTTCGATGAGCCGACGATGAGTACTTTGCCATTGCCTTGCGAATGGGGAAAGGGGGGGGGGGGGGGGGGGCTAGATGCTCATGCACGTGCGCTTGTCATTCGGTGGGAAGAATTGTGTGCCTTCGGCTTTCGCCCGATGGTCCACTTTTGTTTCTTCACATTTTACGATAACGTTTCTACAAATAACGTTTGCTATGCTTCCCTTGACATAATTGCCAGTTAGTTAGCATAATATTGTGCAACGAACAAAACGAGCCTATGAATTTCCACTTATTTTCTTAAATTATGAATAGTCATCTGAGTGCGCGAGTGTTGCAGTGTGGCTTGTTGTCATAGCACATGAGAAGCTATCAATATCTAGCATATATCGCATGGAGTAACATGAGTCATCACGCTTAGGTCATGAATACAATGCTGCCGAGACAAACCATGAAACATTCCATCATATGTTATCGAGCCACTTCACAAACTTCACCGAGTAGATGCCTTTCCGTAGCGCAAGGATGAATTTTGGGAACTTTTTCGCCCTACACCATCGTTAAAGCAAATTGCTCGTATGCTACGTCAGATGTGATAGTTCTAACTAGCAGGTGTCTCGTCTATCCCCTTTTTTTCTTTCGTCACTCAGTGGACTCATTCTGCTGTATTGCCTGTATGAAATGTATTGTTTCTCATCTTCATTGCACATGGTATTAGTTTTTATTTTGTAAAACTTGAACTCGTTTAAAGATTATTGCAGCTGCGACATGTAACTGCTCCGTTTTTGTGCTCAATAAACGAACACTTTCGCTTACTGTTTGCATGCGTACGTCATCTTTACTTGTATATATTTATCTCTAATGATTTCTGTTTATTATATTGCAATTGTATATTTTCTGATGTATTTTTGCCAACTCCATTAGTATACGTACGTGTATATAGTTTATCATCGCCCTTACTCAATGCCCCCACCCCTGGGTCCTGTAAGATACCTTGAAGTAAATGAAAAAATAAATGAATGTCTTTTGCAATTTCTCAGAATTAAAAAGACAAATTATTGTCTTCTGCATACCTAACTATGAATGGTCCTGCATGCACCGCTTGCAGGGCGCGGTGGCCTACGTACCCCAAGTCGCCTGCGTGTTCAACATGACTCTCAGGGATAACGTGCTTTTTGGAAAAGAATACGAGCCACTCCGCTACCAGGAGGTACTCGAAGCATGCACTTTGTCTAGAGATATCTCGTCGTTCCCAGCTGGAGATATGACAGAACTGGGAGAAAAGGTGATTTTGTTCGTTGCTATCTTTTCTCGCTAGCCATTATTATGAATATGTCTGTGGATTGATTGAGATATACAGTTTAGCGTTCCAAAATCACTATATGATTATGAGACACGCCGTAGTGGAGGGCTCCAAAAGTTTAGACCACCTAGAGTTCTTTAACCTGCGCCCAAATCTGAGCACACGGGCCTACAACATTTCTGCCTCCATCGGAAACGCAGCTGCCACAGCCGGGATTTGATCCCGTGACCTGCAGGTCAGCAGCCGTGTGCCTTAGCCACTAGACCACCGTGGCGGGGATATATGTCTGTGGGAGAGCTTACCGACATGTACTGTCACCAATAGTGCTTTTGTGCTTATTCTTAAGAAACTTTTTTCCCTATGCCTAGCGATTCAAGTGAAGTAGAAGTACCTTCGCTATGAAATTGACTCACATTACGAATTTTTTGGTGTTATTCGTCCACAAAAACAAAACCATACTACTCGAGCCACACTACTCGAGCTCATTGTCGGGGTATTATCGATTAAGAAAGCATGCCGTGAAAAAGTCGTCACAGCAGAGCACACAATTGTGTTGTCTCGTACTACTGTTTTGGCTACAAACTTACAATTCTAACTACCTTTCGCGAGAGATATCATATCATTTATGTTAGATAAGAATAACAAGGAGAAAATTGTCCAGATTCATATGGCTTTCTGTTCGCGCGATAGTCATGCACCATTTCGGAGTTTTTATGCGGCATCAATTTCATGGAAACCCTCGGCCTATTTTACCATCGGCATCTTGTCCCGAATGTACATGTATGTTGATGTTGCAACGGGATCGTCATGCAGACAATGGGAATCAAACAAGACTGAACGCTCAGATGAAACTGTTTGTTTGGCCGACCTTGTTGCTGACCTTGTCGAAGAAGGAACGTTAGATTACAGCAATACACTGGTACACTTAGCAGCAAACAAAGCGTCGGCCGTCAATCAACTGACAAGCGGCGACACGCGTCAGCATTTATACATGTGCCGTCAAAAATTCCAGTCTCGTCAATGGTCGTCGCGCAAGCTCTAGAATAATTTAGACTGTTCGCGTCTTGCGAGCAGTCTTACCAGAACAATGTGTACTAATCGTGAACCATCTAGAACTATGAGGTGCAGTTCGCGCTGAGCATTCCTAACAGGCTGTGTGGGCGAACAACGAAATAAAGAGTAAAAAACGCACGTAGCAAGATAAACAAAAACAACAAAGTATAATAAGTGACACGAAAATTAGAAGCATATCACCGGAATTCCAACTTGTGACCCCGCGTGCCTCAGCGACCAGCAGGTTTGCCACCTGCCACTCGTTGTCTGGAACATCACCAAAGAGCAGTTGCTTTCGCGTGTTCAGTGCCACCCGCGAGACAGTGTGAAAATCGAACACTGAAGCAACGCTTCTAAAGTTTTTTTTCAACTGCTCCTGAGACCGCCACTAACAAGGGCCCTCTTTCTGTCGAACTTCACATCCCGCAGGAAACGCAAAGGGGTCACTGCACGCGCCGCAGTGTTCTGCAATGTGGCGGTTGTGGTGAAAACTTTATTATGTGAAGACCGAAATTCAAAACAAAACGTTTTTAAAATGAAAAATCAGCCTTGTCTGTAGCCTTCAGGTTGCTGGTCGAGGCGTCCGGGCCATGCCTAGCCGTAATGTTCTCCGCCCGAGTCACCAGCCGAAGTGTGGGATCCAGCCTGGAGCAGGACAAAGCAGCCCCTCCCAGTCCTGCAGACTTGTAAGGTGCCTAAACGCAAGTGGCCATTGTGTGGGCAGAAGTAGAAAATGTGATGATAGTTGGTGATGAGCTGCCGCGTAAGCGGCAGGCCAGCGAGTACGTCACGGGGTGAAAGAGGGCAAGTCGCGTGGAAATGTGGTTCTGAAGTTGGCGCTAGAAATGCATTGGCAATTCTGACAAAATTATTTCTGTGGTGAGACGTGTGAGGCGGCCGTGTAGTGTGGTGTCGTGGCACGTCAAAAGGGCTTTACGTGTATCCATTCTCAGTGAAGGCCGGCTGGAAATACATTTATATATATATATATATAAATAAATAAATAAATATATATATATATATATATATATATATATATATATATATATATATATATATATATATATATATATATATATATATATATATATATATATATATATATATATATATATATATATATATATATATATATATATCAACGACACCATGTCAGAAGGTGATCGTGTCCGGTACCTTCTGAAGGGTATCAGACCTACCGTTTTCAACGCCCTCGTCGCGCACAACCATTCGACGGTTTCCGACGTCATCTCTGTATGCCAGCGTCTTGCTCCCTTGCAGTCAATCCGCCTGTGACCCGACTTCTCTGAGAACCCCTGGCAAACAGTATGGAGCTTCGATCCATCACTCGAGCCATAATTCGTGAGAAAGTGCAAGCCTACAGTTTACCTCCTTCTAATAACGTTCCCGCTCAACCCGCCTCTAGCGATCTGCGTGGCATTATTAGGGAAGAAATGTCAGCGTTTCAAGGCACCCACCGTGCTCCACCATGCCCCCAACCCGCTTCGTATGCACAGGTCGCTTCAATGCAACCCTCGCCGTCTCAAGTACCACCACCTGTGCCTGATCATGAACATCTCGCACCTCTAGTCGCCCGCTACCGAACTCAACCTACCATTCTCCCTGGCGGGCCCCACGGCCTATTTGCTACTACTGTGGAATTGGAGGACACATTTCCCGGGTCTGTCGACGTCGGCAGCAAGATGAACGTCGTGGTTATTCCACTTTTGAATGAGACGACACATGTGCTCGAGGTTGCTACCGTTATGTCAACAGTCGTTCCAACCACCGATCACCATCTCCTGTGCGCATTTCCAACACGACCAACAATACACGTGCATCCCGACCACGCTCCCCTTCGCCACTCCGACGCTCTGTTTCACCACTTCGGCCTGTCTCTCAACTGGCTGCCCAGCGATCGGAAAATCAAACAGTGCAGTTTTTGGAGGGTAAACTGCATCGCGGCGAAATGACCCGAGTCCTCCTAAACGACCGTCAAACATGTTATTGGTAACTGTGCAAGGTGTGCGGGTGTTGGCTTTGGTGGACACGGGAGCAACTATTTCAGTTATACGTGCCGACTTGTGTTCTCAATTGCGGAAAGTGAAGACAACCTACCTTGAATCGACTTTGATTGGGGCCAATGGAGCAATAATTAGACCATCGGTCCAATGTACAGCGCGTGTCTTAATTGATGGTATTCCTCATCACATCACCTTCGCTGTCTTAATTTCATGTGCTCATGAACTAATTTTAGGTTGGGACGTTCTCTCATCAGCATCTGCATTAATTTTTTGCCGTCAACGTGTAGTCGACCGAGACCGATCACTGCAGCGAACGCGTCGACGAAAAACCATTGCGTTTCTTCACAGCTTCCGAATCCATACTGCTCCCGGGTCAGGAGCAACTCATCACCGTCACTTCTCCGAATATTGCCAATGGTGACGTCCTTATCACACCTTCCAGCAGCTGTCTAGCTCACGGCGTTGTAGTCCCCTCCAGCCTGGTGCTGTTCAAAGACAGTGCTGCGATAATCCTTGGCCTGAACCCTACCCCAGAGCCTGTCCTCCTAACCCAAGGTTCTGCAGTGTCATGTTATGTGGATACCCAACCGGTATCTTTGGTCTCTCTTGACGCCTTGACAGCTCAGCCACAACAGGCCCAGTCTGTTGCTTCCTCCTCCTTTGCTCCCGCGATAAATCCTGGCCTTTCTGCTTCTCAACGTAAGGCGTTGCTAAATTTGCTAACGAAACACCAGGCTTCCTTCGACGCTAATGCTTCAGCACTAGGACAGACCACAGTTGCGCATCATCGCATCGACACTGACGGTCAGACTGTTGTACACCGTCGTCCCTACCGAGTCTACTTCGCCCAGCGCCAAAGTATCGAGGAGAACGTGGCCGATATGCTAAAAAGAAACATCATACGAGCCTCTACCAGTTCTTGGTCATTACCGGTTGTGTTGGTACAAAAGAAGGATAGATCGGTATGATTTTGTGTTTATTACCGCGCGCTCAACAACATTACCCGAAAGGATGTATATCCGATGCCCCGTATAGATGATGCACTTGACTCATTGCAAGGCGCCCAATACTTCTCCACCCTTGACCTTTGGTCCGGGTATTGGCAAATACCAATAGACGAAGCAGACAAAGAAAACACAGCCCTTTCTACGCCGGACGGTCTTTACGAGTTTAACGTAATGCCATTCGGCCTATGTTATGCTCCCGCCACATTTGAAAAGATGATCGACACTTTTCTTCGTGGCCTCAAGTGAAAAACTTGTCAATGCTACCTCGATGATATCGTCGTGTTTTCTTCCACTTTTGCGGATCATCTGCTACGCCTAGATCAAGTGCTCACATATCTCTCCAATGCTGGACTTCAACTAAACACAAAGAAGTGCCATTTTGGCAACACAGCTATAAACGTTCTCGGACATCTCGTTAGTAAAGATGGCATCCAGCCTGATCCTGACAAAATTTCCGCAGTCCTCAAGTTTCCGCGACCCTTTCGCTCCAAAGACCTACCCACTTTCCTAGGACTCGCTTCGTACTTTCGCCGCTTCATTCGCAACTTTGCCACTATTGCCGCTCCTCTCCACCAGCTCCTTGCCAGTACCGGTTCCTTCGATTGGAATGATCAATGCGAAGCCTCATTTCAAGAACTCAAGCAGGCACTGATATCTCCACCGGTGCTGGTTTATTTCGATGACAGGGCACCTACGATATTACACACTGACGCTAGCAGACAAGGAATCGGCGCCGTACTCCTACAGCGCGACCATGCCTTTCGCGAGAAAGTTGTCGCGTATGCAAGCCGCACTCTGACCTCTGCAGAGAAGAGGTACTCAATAACCGAACAAGAGTGCTTGGCTGTTGTTTGGTCCTTTGAAAATATTTGTCTGTACCTACATGTTCGACATTTTACTGTTGTGACAGACCACTATGCTCTTTGCTGGTTGTCCACAATCAAAAACTTGTTGGGACGACTTGACCGCTGAATTCTCCGATTACAATCTTATGACTTTGACGACATCTACCAGACTGGAAGACAACATCAAGATGCCGACGCTTTGTCACAATGCCCTTTACCGCAGTTTTCGGCGCACGTCATATCCCTTGTCAAATTGGCTATACGGAGGACGCCTCGTCGATATCAGCCCTTTCTTCCCTACCTTCATCCACCCGTCCTTCAGTACTTACTACTCACCAGCGAGCCGATTCTTACTGCACTGACATCATCGGTCGGCTTACCGGCGCTTCATCTTCCCCTAATGCCAGGCTCCGGAAACAACTCCGACTATTCAAGTTGGAGGACGATGTGCTATATCGATACATTTTCCACCCGGAAGGCCGCCGAGAGGTTCCCGTCGTGCCACGCGCACTACGCACTGATGTTCTGCGCGCTTCCCACGACGACCCAGCGTCAGGACACTTGGGTTACTACGAAACATACGAGCGCATCCGCAGTCGATTCTTCTGGCCGGGTCTTTTCACCACGGTAGCTAAATATATTGCCTCGTGCGCACTCTGCCAACACCACAAGCGGCCCACAACTTCTCCAGTCGGGACCCTACAACCACTTCCTCGTCCATCAGAGCCGTTCTCTGTCGTCGGAATTGACCTCTTCGGGCCCCTCCCAACTACATCAGACGGCAAGAGATGGATCGTCACCGCCATTGATCACTTGACCTGGTACGCTGAGACGGCCTCGATCACTTCAGGAACTGCTTGGGAAGTAGCAACTTTCTTCTTGAATGCTGTTTACCTACGTCACGGGGCCCCTCGTGTTCTTTTGAGCGACCGGGGAGAGGCATTTCTTTCAAGCACGCTCAGTGAAGTTCTTCAAGCATCAAAAACAGTTCATAAAACAACATCTAGCTATCACCCGTAAACCAATGGCTTAACGGAAAGATTTCATCGCACGCTGTGTGACATGCTATCCATGTATATCCGACCCTACCATCGCAATTGGAATGTCATACTTCCTTCTGTCATGTATCCATATAATACGTCAGTTCAACGAACCACAGGCTATTCTCCATTTTTCCTAGTATACGGACACCAACCAACATCACCACTCGACGCTTCATTCTTTTTTGGCCCCGTCAACTCTTCACCATTCGTTTGCGACCAGTTTCTGTCCCGTGTTGCTCGATGCCGTCGTCTAGCCCATGTAAACACTGAATATAGCCAAGAACATCGCAAACATCGTTATGATGCCACTCACCGCATTGTTCTCTACCGCCCTGGTGACAATGTACTTCTGTGGACTCCTGCGCGAATGCCTGGCTTATGCGAGAAGCTTGAGTCACGCTATCTTGGCCCCTACAATGTTGTCGAACAGACCTCACCGGTGAACTACCTTGTCACACCTGTTCATGTCCCCACTGACCAACGCTGCCACAGGACAGAGATGGTGCACGTTTCGCGTCTCAAGCCCTATCGTATGCGTTCCCCAGCGTAATTCGCGGCCAGACTGGCCGCTTCTGTCGATGGGGGAAATTAGTGTAAGAATTCATTGGACGTCATCTTCCTCATCTGTCTATAACCATCATCAATCTTCACCCCGTTACTCTTCATCATCGGCGCCATCTTGCTGTTGCTTGAATAAAGCATGAGCTGAACCGTTGTATGTCAATATATATATATATATATATATATATATATATATATATATATATATATATATATGTATGGGATATGGCACAACGGGAGCGTTGTCAACAAGGATAAATATATTTATTTCCCAACAGTTTCGGGAGGTGTCTTCCTTTGATCAGGGGATGAGTTATACTAACATGAACATCCAAACGTTGTTGCTGCCGCGTCCCTCTCGCCTAGAAAAATGTTTGCGAGAGTGAGAGAGAACTAAAAAAAGAAAAAAGGAAGAAAAAAGAGAAGAAAAAGAAAAAAGGAAAAAAGAAAAAAAGAAGGAAAGTAAAAAAGAGAACCACTGTCAATACTGAGGACGAAACCAAATGTCCGTGTACGTCCACATCCGGTTCTTATCCCGTGCTGGTCAGTTCTCGACGTGTGTCGGGCCACCCAATGTTGTCGCCGCGGTGGCGGGACGGGTCCGTGACGGCGTGCGTAAGAAAAGAGTTTCCCTTAATGGGTCGGTCAGCTCTTTACCTTTTATCTTCGTCCGTTTCCCTTCAATGGACATCAAGTGATAGGCGAACATAAACACTTTGTATGTGTATGTGAAATAAACTGGATTCGTTGAGGGAGGCATTAAAAGGAATGAGGCAGATGCGCCCGAACATCAAGACACTGCATCTTAGTCTGCCACTACCTTGCGCACCCAATCGTCGACGGCGGGACGCGAACTGGCGATCAATGAATCGGTTTATATGGAGGTACAACGATTCAGCAGAGAGGCCGGCCGTCTCTGCCACTACGGGTTTTTGGGAGCAGGCGTTTATTACGTCGAACATGGTTTCTCAACACTCCCTCTGCGCCGCTTCCTGGCTGATGACGGCTTACATGCAAGCTTCGAGGGAGTCGTGCTGCTGGCACAGCACACGAGGGTGCAGCTGCGATGGACATCGGCGGCATGAAGATTGGTGGCAATCACTTGCACAGACAACTACAGTGCCAAGCCTACAACAAAGAGCCGAGCGACACACAGAGCCAACCAGGGCCTCAGCAGTGACGATGTCGCCACTACCACCAGCGAGGCCAGTGAGCCAGCGAGTCCCACCAGTGAGTCCGAGATCGGCGGCAACTGCTTGCACGCCAAACTCCAGTGCCAAACCCACTCAACAACAGCGAGCCTAGGGACACAAAGAGCCATCCAGGATCCCAGATGTGACGACGTCGCCACTCCCACCAGCAAGGCCTTACAACACCAGGCAGATGAATGCGGCGAAGAACAAGGCGGCGGCTTCTTAATGACACGGGGAAACAAAAGGTACGGGCAGTCTTAAACACGCATGGTCTCATTCATTTCTATTAATTATGAAAATCATTGAAAAACGGGTGCAATACGAAAAACACGCGGAACAACTAACCAAATATTTATCTCACGAAATTGCACCTAAGGGCCTCCGCCTAGCCCCTCAATGTCTACACTAAGTGAAGCAGAAAGGGGGAAGTGGGAAAACGTATTACTAGAAGCGTCCTTGCAACTGACTCGGGTCATTGCGGATCATAGTGAGCGTAAGGCCGCCGAATACAGTGTCACGGAGGCCAAGCGAAAATTGGTATCTAATTTTGGAGAGCATGAGGCAAGAGAACTGGAAAGATATTCTAGCGATGCTGACGCCGACAGGTTAAAAAACAAGCGTCTTTATTTGGGCGAACTTGTGCCCACGATTCTAAAAACTATGGTCGTCAAGTTAGAGTAGCCGAGTGGCACAGATCCGACTATCTTCCTCTTCCTCGTTGTTGGAGCATATGAACGCGTGGCGCATGCCAGCCGAGCCTGGTCTTGCTGGTGCTGGTGCCATGATGATTGTGGCGGGCTACTTGAATGTGGCGAACCTGTCGCAGCATTGCCCCCCTCCTCAGACGCATCGTCCCGATGCTTAAGACAGTGAAAAGATACACGCGCACTCTCACTCGTTTTTCGACGATCTATCATGATAGGGCTTCATGCGGACTACGTGTACCACTTCCGTGGGATTGCGGCGTCTTGAACTCACGTGTGCAGCGGATCTGACTTCATAAGTGACGTTGCTGATACGGTTGAGTACTTCATAAAGGCCGAAGTATCGGCAAAGAAGCTTTTCAGAAAGTCCGCGGCGGCGCACTGGTATCCATATCCACACTTTGTCACCGGGATGATAAAGTGCGTCACTGCGTCACTTGTTATAGCGACTAGAATTGACGTGCTGTTCGTGGCGTATTCGGTATCTTGCCATTTGCCGTGCTTCTTCGGCTCTTTGCAAGAAGTCATCTAAGTCAGGTGGATAGCTGCTTTCGTCCTGTATTGGTAACATGGCATCCAGCGGGGTGGTCACTCTTCGGCCGAATACTAGTTCGAAAGGGGCAACGTTGGTTGTTTCTCGAACGGCTGTTTTATGCGATTGTTACGTAGCGTAATATTTCATCCCACTGTTTATGTTCAACATCGACATACATTGATAGCATGTTGGTCAGAGTTCTGTTGAGGCGTTCGGTTAAACCATTTGACTGAGGGTGATACGCCGTTGTTCTTCTGTGATCGGTATTTGTCATGCGCATCAGGCATTGCATTGGGTCTGCAGTAAATGCGGTGCCCCGATCCGTAATAACGACGATGGGCGCACCATGTCTGAGCACTATGTTGTTCACAAAGAACTTGGCGACTTCGGCAGCTGTCGCACTGTATAGAGAGTCAGTTTCAGCATAACGGGTGAGATAGTCTGTGGCTACGACTATCCATTTCTGGCTTGCACACGATGTCGGCAAAGGTTTTAGGAAGTCCATGCCGACTTGTTGGAACGGGGCATCTGGAGGGTCTATTGGCTGGAGAAGGCCGGCTAGTTTTACGGGTGGAGTTTTGCGCCGTTGACATTGACGACAAGTTTTCACGTAGCGCTGCACTGATGCGAGCAACTTAGGCCAGTAGTATTTCAGGCGAATCCATGCGAATGTTCGGCTCACACCCATGTGTCCAGATGTTGGCTCGTCGTGGCATGCGTGTAGAATTTCCTCTCGCATGCCTGTGGGCACGACTAGTAAAAGCGTTTCACCTTGGGTTCGAAGTTCCTCTTGTAAAGGACACTTCCTCGAAGGCAGAACGCGGAGAGCCCTCTGGAGAATATGCGAGGGACTTGAACGTCGAGACCCTGCAGGTGTTGTATAAGCGCCAGCAAATCCGGGTCATCTCGTTGTAGTTGAGCTATTTTGGATGCGTCGACAACTCCTAGAAACGGGAAGTCTTCCTCTTCAGGTACACTTGGATCGACGGGAGAGCGTGACAGGCAGTCGGCATCATTGTGTTTCCTTCCAGATTTGTACACGACCATAATGTCATACTCCTGCAGCCTGAGGCTCCATCTTGCTAGTCGACCAGACGGATCTTTGAGATTTGCCAGCCAGCATAGAGCATGGTGGTCACTGGCAGCTCTGAACGGTCTACCATAAAGGTAGGGTCGAAACTTGTTTATTGCCCAGGTGACTGTGAGGCACTCTTTTTCAGTTGCACAGTAGTTAGCCTCAGCTTTTGATAGTTTGCGGCTGGCATAGGCTAACACCTTCTCTTGACCATTTTTCCACTGGACAAGGATGGCGCCGAGGCCGACATTGCTGGCATCGGTATGGACTTCAGTGTCGGCTGTCTCATCAAAATGGGCAAGTATTGGTGAACACTGTAGTCGTTTTCTTAATTCGTCAAAAGCTTTCTGTTGTTCGCTTTCTCATGTGAAGGGCACGTTGTCTTTCGTCAGTCTTGTAAGAGGATCCGCGATCTTTGAGAAATTTTCAACAAATCGCCAATAGTAGGCACATAAACCCAAAAATCGACGAACTGAATTTTTGTCTCTGGGTGTAGGGAACCTCTGAACAGCGTCTGTCTTTTCGGGATGAGGACGAACACCATCGGAACTAATAACATGTCCAAGGAATCGCAGCTCTTCGAAGCCGAAGTGGCGTTTTTCTGGTATGATTGTCAATTTTGCTGACCGGATGGCTTCCAATACTGTGCGTAGTCGCTCTAGATGTTTGTAAAACGTTGCAGAGAATACCACCACGTCATCCAAATACACTAGGCATGACTGCCATTTCAATCCGGCAAGGACAGTGTCCATCATTTGCTGGAACGTTGCTGGTGCGGAACAGAGGCCGAATGGAAGCGCTTTAAATTCGTAGAGGCCATCTGGTGTTACGAATGCCGTTTTTTCACGGTCGCCCTCGTCGACCTCTATTTGCCAATATCCGCTTTTCAGATCTAAGGAGGAGAAATACTTTGCGGATCGCAACCGATCTAGTGTATCGTCGATACGTGGCAAGGGGTAGACATCTCGTTTAGTTACACTGTTCAGTTTTCTGTAGTCGACACAGAATCTAAGTGTGTTGTATTTCTTATTAACGAGCACTACGGGGGACGCCCATGGACTATTCGAAGGCTGGATGACATCATTCGAAAGCATCTCCTCCACTTGCTTCTTGATAATTCGCCGTTCTTTCTGTGACACCCGATATGAATGCTGGCATATAGGCCTCGTGTCGTCTTGCGTTATAATTCTGTGTTTCGTGATTGACCTGCGCTGGACCTTCGAGGCACTTGAAAAGCAATCAGAGAATTCTTTTACCAAGGCGTAAATCTGTTTCTTTTGACTGTCCGGAAAGCTCTGATTGACGCTCACGGATGTGTCGATGTTGCAGGCCACTGGTCGAGTGGTTGATGTCGTTAAGCTGCATAGTTCAGTCGCCATACAGAAGTCGTGTAAATAGGCAATAGCCGTGCCTTGAGCGATGTGTTGAAGTTCATTGGAGAAATTTGTGAGTAGGACATCTGCACGGCCATTCGTCAAGTGAACAAGACCCCTAGCTACGCAGACACCATTGTTCAAAAACAGCCCTACATTTGTATCCGCCATGCCTTCGCGGTTGTACAATGCGTCATTTTCTACGAGCACCATTATACTGCAGCGTGACGGCACAGTTACGTCATCATGAACAACGCGTAGACCAGTTAGGCGTCGTTCCTCAGATTCCTCCACAGGTATAGCTCGTTCAGTCGAAAACGACACGCTGGATCTACGCAGGTTAATTACGGCGCCATTAGCTCGCAAAAAATCTATTCCTATAAGGAGTTCCCTTGAACATTCTGGCAGCACAATAAAATCGGCCACGTAAATAAGGCCCCGTATTTCAAGTCTTGCAGTGCATCTGCCAAGGGGCGTAAGAAAGTGACCGCCTGCCGTGCGTATATGCGATCCACTCCACTGTGTCACAACTTTGTTTAGCTTTTTCATCATCTTGTGACTTATCACTGAATAATCAGCACCCATGTCGACTAAGGCATTCAGCTACCATCCTTCCATTCTCAACCGCAAATCTGAAGTAACGTTTTCGTTGCTGCACCCATCTACCGGAAATACACCGTCATCACCCTCAAACCAAATTGGAGGATCTTCGTAACTGACGTTATCAGCGGCCTCACCTCCACAGGTCGCTTGCTTCAGTTTTCCGGGTGTGGACTTGGAGAACGATGACCAGGCTGCCTTGAAGGTGCACGTGGGCCGGATGACCGGTAGCGCATAGGAGATGGTGACCGTGACCGGTGTGTGCGTAGAGGCGGCGAGTTCAGGTGCGTCGACAAGTACTCCTCAATCTCCGCTGGTCATTCGCCGTTTCGGGGGCACGGTGCATACGACGGAAAGCCTCTTAATCCAGCCTGTCGGTAAGGACAGAATCTGTACAGATGACCCGCTTCCCCACAATGAAAACACAGAGGCCTGCGCTCGTAATCACGCCAGACGTCACTTTTCCTGGGCCTACGCTCCACATAGTGATGTGTGCTACGTGCTCCTGGGGGCAGATAGGTAGCTGTTGGTTCCCGTGGACGAGGTGCGCTGCGTACCGCAGGTGGGAGAGGAGTCGTCGCCATCGCAACTGCTGCATTGCTGTGTAACGTGGGTTCTCTGACAACCTCAGAGTATGTTCGGATAGGTCGAACCGGCTGCAGCTGACGCTCTGGCTCTCGTATCACCTGCCTCAGTTCGTCACGAACAACGTCCGTAACAGATAGTGCAGTTGAAGTCTGGGGCATATGCAGTCTGCTCAGTTTTTCTCTTATAACTGATCTAATTAGCTCTCGCAGGGCTTCAACGTCGTTTCGCACGCCTCCGGAGAATACCTGTGCAGATGCGCAGTTAAGATTGCGGTTGTACTGCCGAGCCCGCTGTTCCAGTATTTTTGCGATGGCCGTCGCTTCCGAGTAAAACTCAGCAACTGTGCTCGGAGGGTTGCGGACGACAACGGCGAACAGCTCTTGCTTCACTCCGCGCATTAAATGGCGCACCTTCTTATCCTCAGCCATGTTGTAATCCGCACGCTAGAACAGGCGGACCATGTCCTCAATGTACATAGCAGCACTCTCGTTCATGAGCTGGTTCCTCGATTGAAGAGCTGCCTCCGCCTTTTCTTTCCGGTCTATGTTCGCGAACGTAGCCACCGCTTGTCGTCGAAATACCTCCCAGGTAGACAACGAGGTTTCATGGTTCTCAAACCATGTCTTTGCGAAGCCTTCCAGGGCGAAGTATACGCGACGGAGTTTCTCTCTTTCGTCCCATCCATTCAAGCTCGCTACTCTCTTGAACAGGTCCAACCAATCTTCAACATTCTCGTACGAGTCGCCGCGGAAAACTGGCGGCAGGTGCGGTTGGCCAATGAACACTTGTGCCGGTGTTACCTGGCTAGTCATAGTGGTGGCATCCATCGTTTGAATTCCCCTTGGTGTGAAGTGAAGAGGACCGAACTCAGGTGAGTCACCTCGAAGACGGCGACTTGCCCTCTGGTGTACAGGAGTCACTTCCAGACGGGGTTGATACGCTGGTCGTCGGGGCTACGCTGTCTTGAGCTCACGGGGCTTCGATTCATAACCCAGCACTTCCACCAGAAATGTAGCGATGCTGACGCCGACAGGTTAAAAAACAAGCGTCTTTATTAGGGCGAACTTGTGCCCACGATTCTAAAAACTATGGTCGTCAAGTTAGAGTAGCCGAGTGGCACAGATCCGACTATCTTCCTCTTCCTCATTGTTGGAGCATACGAACGCGTGGAGCATGCCAGCAGAGCCGGGTCTTGCTGGTGCTGGTGCCACGATGATTGTGGCGGGCTACTTGAACGTGACTAACCTGTCGCGGCAATATATATATATATATATATATATATATATACGTATATATATATATATATATATATATATATATATATATATATATATATATATATATATAATTATTTATTTATTTATTTATATTAAGGCAACGTTTGGCTGCAAGATACTTCTTTTACTTGCTGAGCCTCAGCCCCACAATACAGGTCAGACTGATGATGATGAGTATGTTCATATGATAAGATGACGCGTATGAATAATGCTCACACTTATTTTCTCTCCACGTGTGAGCAGCCTGCCCAGACGCGTCTTAGACGCAAATGGGACGTCGAACGAATGGCTTCAGAAACGATACGTGGACAATCTCCGAACCACGACAGCGATGATCGGATGAAAGGTTGGTGGGAGTGACACAATAGTTCACTGGCGACGTTTGTTCATTTATTGTATAGGGTCCAATGAAGTGTCACTGAAACTTGTCACACAATCCTGAAGTACAAATTGGCGTCCAAAGCAACACTTCCTCCCCCGGACTGAAGGAGACGTCGCGATGAGAGCTGTCGTAGAGTTTCTTGCGATCTTGCTGTTTGCTTCTGTATTAGGGCGAACCAGTTGCCGACATTCTTCGAGCCTTGTGATCAACTGTTCTGATACGGTTGTCGAGGCATTGGTTGGAACATTTGGGAAAGAGACGTCGATTGTGAATGTCGGTGAACGGCTGTACCCGAGGTAGGAAGGCGAAAAGCCAGTATTTGTTTGAACAGCGGTGTTATGGGCAAATGCCACAAAAGGCAAAATCGTATTCCAGTTGTGGTGGTTTCGTGCGATGTACATCGACAGCATGTTTGTTAGTGTCCGATGAAATCTCTCTGTCAGCCTATTAGTTTGAGGGTGGTAGGCTGATGTCGTCTTATGTACTGTGCCACTGGTTGTGAGCAGGGTTTCGATTATGGTGGACAGGAACGTCTTGCCGCGATCACTCACGAGGACGTGAGGTGCACCGTGACGCAATGCAATGGCGTTGAAAAAGAATTCTGCGACGTCCGAAGCAGAACTTGTGCGTAGTGCAGCAGTCTCTGCGTACGGTTTCAGGTGGTCGACAGCAGTCAAAATCCAACGATTACCTGCAGCCGTGATGGGAAGATGTCCTAGTAGCTCTATGCCAACTATGGCAAAAGGAGTCTCGGGACACGAGATAGGTTGCAGAAGGCCAGCAGGAGGCGAAATTGGTCGCTTCTGCCGTTGGCACAGATGGCAAAGTGCAACGTACTTGGTCACAAAGGTAGACATGCCCGGCCAGAAGAAACGGTTTTTCATGCGGCTTTGTGTTTTGTGAAATTCCAAATGGCCTGCACATGAGTCGTCGTGAAAGGCTTCGAGGACTTGTTGACGTAGAGAACGCGGAAGTACTGTAACTCAGCGGTGTCCATCAGTAGTGTAAACGTAACGATGGAGCACATTGTTATTGAGCTTAAACTGCCGTTGTTGTCGGTGCCATCTAGCATTAGGAGTAGGTGATATGCCATTTAGGCGTTAGATAATGCATTTGCAATAAGGATCATCATGCTGGCGTGTGGCGAACTTGGTGTAGCGATTTGAAGCTGGCGTTTCGATAACCGCAAGGTGTGATAATGTGAGGGGTGACGCAGTGCCTTGCTCACCAGACGAGCAATCAGCTGACGTACTTGATGATGACAGTGCAAGGGGGCAGCGAGAGAGAGGATCAACATCTTGGTGTCTTTTGCCAGACTTATAGATGACGTCAAAATGGTACTCTCATAGTCGGAGCACCCAACGACCAAGGTGGCAAGACAAGTTTCTCAGTGTCAATAGCCAGCACAAGGCGTGGTGGTCTGTAATAACTGTGAAGTGGCGTCCATAAAGAAACGGTTGAAATTTTTGCATGGCCCAAATGACAGCGAGGCACTCCTGCTCAGGTATTGAGTAGTTCTGTTCAGCAGCCGTAAGAGCACGACTAGCATACGCTATAACTCTTTCCAGTGAAGTGGCATCCCGCTGTAGAAGTGCACCAATGCCATGGCCACACGCATCGGTGTGCGGACATGTAGGTGCGTTTTCGTCGAAATGGAACAGAACACGGTCGGACGTTAAAGCATTCTTGATGGCTTGAAAGGCACGCTCGCAGTCATCGTTTCAAGCGAAAGTTGATCCGGATGTCAGCAGCTTGTGCAGTGGCGACGCGATGGCAGCAAAATGACTAATGAGCAGGATCCGAATGAATGCCATCTGTGCTAATAAGGTGGCCCAACAACTTGATGTTCGTGTTGGCGAAATGGCATTTTATGTGTTTAGCTGAAGTCCAGCACTAGAAATACACGTCAAAACTTCGTCCGAATAATCAAGATGCTGATGAAAAGAAGAGGAGAAAATGACGATGTCATCTAGATAACAGACACGTTTTCCATTTTAAGCCACCTGGAGCTGTGTCCATCATGCATTCAAACGCAGCAGGAGCGCTACATAAACCGAATGGCATGACGTTGATTTTGTACAGCCCGTCCGTTGTCGCAAAGGCAGTTTCTCTTTGTCCGCTTCATGCATACGTATTTGCCAATAAGCAGACCGTAAATCGAGGCTGCAGAAAAATTCAGCGTCTTGCAGAGAGTCAATTGCGTCGTCGACTCGTGGCATCGGGTAAACGTCTTTGCGCGTGATCTTATTAAGTGCATCGATAATCGACACAGAATCGCACCGAAACCATCCTTCTTTCGGTCTAGCACTACAGGTGACGACCACGAGCTGGACGGTGGTCGGATAACATCTCGTTTGAACATATCAACAACGTTGTCCTCGATGATTTTCCGCTCTGTGGATGACACTCGATATGAGTGGCAGTGTACAATTGGATTGCCTTCCGTTTCAATTCGATGCACGGCGACAGAAGTGCGATCCAGAAGCTTGGAATATACATAAAATGAAGCGCTGTGTTTTTGAAGCATACCCAAAATTTCTTGCTCTTGCGCTGACGTGAGATCGGGATTTATTGTGGGTGTTAAAGCAGCCATTGTAGCATGGTCATCAGTACTCGTACAGAAAGATGGCGCGTCTGCGTGAAGGGGCACCAGAGAAAGTGGTTCGGTATCTGTGAAGCAAACCACACTGGTACTCTGGGGCAGTGCAGCAGGCGAAGAAGTAGGGTGAACTGCCATAACTAATGCTCTGTCATCATGAAAGCGCACCAGGCTAGGAGTGATGGTAAGCCCACCAGAGATGTAGCGTCAACACGGTGCTAGGATCACATCACTAGTACTGATCTTATCCGAGGTCAGGGTAAGAATATGCTCATTACCTGGAGGAATAAAACAGTCATCAGCGGTGACGAAGCGCTGGCTATGAGCATTTTTGTTGGACGAAAGCGCAGTATCTGACACGCAAATGACCCTCTGACCGCGAGATATCACGGCTGAAGCTGAGGACAGAAAGTCCCACCCTAAAATGAGCGCATTAGTACACGATGACAGAACGAGGAACAGTATATGGTGAAGGATGCCCTCAATGAAAACTTGTGCTGTGCAAATGCCAGAAGGCTGAACAACAACCCCATTAGCACAGCGAAGGAGAGGGCCATCATGCGGAGTCTTTACTTTGCGCAAACGGGAACACACATCCACACTAATAACTGAGAGCGATGCGCCTGTGTCCACCAAGGCTTCAGTCCACATACCCTCAACACACACTGAAAGTACATTTGAAGGGTGTTCCGGAGGAGTTCCATGCAGTCCGTCAAATGCAGCTTTCCCTACTGAAGCTGCACTGCTTAGTTTTCCGGGCGATTATCAGATGTCGTGGTAGCCGGACGAAGTGGTGACGAGCCACGGCACATAGGTGACGGGAGCGACGGCGTGAGGAGCGGAAGGTACTGGCTGCATCGAAGTGCTGTGGAGAGGGTGAGCGGCGTTGGTACAGTTGGTATGGGTGGCGATGTTGTGGAGCAGGGGCAAACTCATCCCTCTTCAAGTCAACATATCCACGCCTTTCGTCTTGTTGACGTCGATGACAGAACCGTGAGATGTGGCCGCGTATTCCGCCATAATAGCGCTTTGGTAGAGATCGACGCCAGGCGTGAAAAGAAGGAGGCGTTGCCCTTGGGGAGAGGACATTCAGTCATGGCTGCATAGTTGACCCATACTGCGGTGATTGCTGAGGAGGGGACGCTGCAACCACTCGAGCGTACACCGGCTTTGGAGCAGTATGCGAGCTCGAGATTTGCTCACAGGTCATGGACGCTAGTTCCTCCCTCACAATGTTTCGGACGCTGCCTGCAGAAAGCGCCATGTGGAGCTCATAAGGTGAGGAGGTGGCCTTGAGTTGCAGCTCCTCGCGGCTCGTGGACCATATCAACGCACGGAGCTCACCGTCATGCGTTGGCCTCATGTCTGCTGTTTAAGGTTGTAAACGTACAAGTTGAAGGTCATTGAGTCGCTGACACGTACTGATGATACCGGTGACCGTGGTCGGGTTCTTTGCCACCAGAGCGTTTAATAGTACGGCGCCTATGCCCTTGAGCAAGTGGCGAACGCGGTCATTCTCCGCCATCAAACTGTCGACGCGACGGCATAGGTCAAGGACATCTTCCATGTACGAGGTGTAGGACTCACCGGAGTGCTGGACACGTTCAGCAAGCTTGCATTTTGCGATGTCTGCACGTACAGAAGGGTTGGCAAACCCCAAGTGGACATTTTCACCACCGTTTCTGTTTTTCATTCTCTGTTCCAACCCGCTGGCAACATGCCCTCGTTTGAAGTTTTACGACAAATTGTTGGGGAGAACTGAAGCGCTTCAATGATGATGATAATGATGATGAGTGGTTTTTAATGGCGCTAGGGATAATTGATGGCCAAAGAGCGCTATTACAATAGACTAGAGATATGAACAATGATGTGCTGTGTGGCTGTCAATGGGGTTTAAAATTCTTCACACTAACGCGGGTAAAAACATGGAAGTAATAAAATCTTGACAGTGGCGTGATATCCGTGCAGTGAAAGTGGATGGCGAAATGTCATGATAAACAAACCATGGTGGAGATGTAGTCACCGCAGCCACGACCACGGTACAGAGGTCATGCTACTGATCACTTCGAAATATGGGGTGAAACTATGAACATTTTTTTAAAACGCGAAAAGTGATTAAAGTTTAAGAAGCGGATCCCTACCGATGAGGATCCCAGGGTGTAGTGGGAGCTGCTGTCGGTAGGGCAGTAGTTAATTCTTTCTCCTCGACTAGCTTCTACACTAGCTAAGAAGGGGAGATGTTTGAGGTTCAGAATGGGTTCCCTCGATCACTCGAGTGCACAGTGGCAGCGCGAAGGAAGAGCCGTAGTCCGGTGAAGAGACGCTTTATTGCAGCCTCAGGCTACTGCCCGTGTCCATGCCCGAACATTCGCTTCTTTTAGATTCAAACATCTTCTCTTCAACCCTGGGTTGAACAAAGAGTCTATATATAGAAGCCTCCCTAAGAGCGGTGAGTACAACGTTGGGCTCCGTACGCTTACGTGGTGTGCGTGCGACAGCGAGGTGCCCCGATATCCTAACAGCACTCGGTAATGGCGTACAGCGGGGTAGGTTATACTCGTCTCCCTGCTGCCTGTATATCTAGGTCAGCCAAGTGGTCGCGTCCCCGCGTCATTCTTAATGGCACGTGTGCATGCCAACATTGGCTTAAACTCAGACAGTGGCGCCTGACCTGCCTCTTGCCAGACGCTTTTTCGAGTACATTCTCCTGCTAGTACCGAACGGGGCGGGGGGCTTTGACTGCTCCGCTCGTGAACCATGCGAACGAAAGAGTCTGCTTTATTTTCCGTGCTCAGGGTCTTCCGCGTTCTCCTTGACGGAACTGATCGGCTTCACTGGTTGACGGGCCGGGAACTGGCTACGCGCTCTACATCAGCCGCATTATTTGCGCTACACCCAACACGCCGGTAATGGGGCCTCATACTAAGTGCAGTAAAAAGTGCTTTTTTCTTAGAGCATCCAGCTCATTGCACTGAACGAGAATGTGGAGAACCGTAAGTGGTTCTCTACATCTCTCACACAATTGTGGATTGCTGGTGGACAGAAGATAAGAATTGTAGAGTGTGTATGTCCTGTTCTAAACCTTGTTAGTGTTACTTCTGTGTATCGTGATTTTGATAGTGGCAGCCAATTACCTAGTTGCGGCTTGATAGCATGGCGTTTATTGTATGTGTGTCTGCCCCACGTGCTCTGCCAATAGGCCCTGAGCTTTTGTTTAAGAAAAGGTTTCAAGTCAAGTGCAGGAATCACTACTGATCTACTGGCAGCTGTTTCTTTGTCGGTTGCAGCTAAGTGGTCCGCCACTACATTTTCTTGTATCTCACGGTGCCCTGGCATTCAGCAGACTATGACATGTGTATTGAGTGCATGCACTGTGCGCAGGATTGAGTGAAGGGAAATAAAAATGGGGTTTGTGGGCTTTTTGAGTGTTGTAAGGGCTTTCACAACGCTCGGGTAAGCTGTGTATATTACTGCGCTTTGGCTTTTAGTTGTTTTATGTGTTTACAGCAGCCAGTATATCATAGGCCTCTGCTGTGAAAATGCTGGTGTTCGGTTTCAAAATAGCGGCATCTAAAAAAGGTGGACCGACTGCTGCATAGGAGACAGAATGGCGGGTTTTGGAGGCATCACTATGAAATTCTGGGCATGATTATTTTTGCTGGAGTTCAAGGAAATGTGTATTAATATGTGCATTTGGCGCATGCTTGGTGACATGTATAAAAGACGTATCGCAGTCTATCAGCTGCCACTGCCAAGGCAAGACATATACAGCGGGAGCAGCCAAACCGTGTTCAAGATTCATAATGGAATATTTGGAAACGCAAACCAACGGGACACAAGAGAAGAGACAAACAAGCGCAGACTGACTCTCTTGTCTTGTGTCCCGTTGGTTTGCGCTTCCAATTGTTCCATTATGAATTTGCACTAACTAGCCCGACTGTCAACCCTACTGCGTGTTCAAGATGCGGCACGCCCGTCTCTTCAGCTAGAGTCCTTACAGGAAGTGCGTATGGCTGTCTTATGGCAACAGGACAGAATTGGACAAATCATTGATTGTGGAGTGTACAGGGTGTTCTTTGTTGGCAATCACCTTGGGAAAGTAGACAAAATATTGGTAGGGTAGTTGCAAATGAAGAGACCATTTGTTCGAGCCAACGTACAAGCTTTCCACGGGGCTTGTGCGAAAAACACCCGTGGATAAACGAATGTCTAAGTGATTTACATGGTCGCGCATTTTTAAGCCGTTGGTTTCGCAGACTGATAGGTTATGGCTCAATAATCGAGGCGTGTCCGTATGAGGCTTCTATACAAAGTGATCAAACACTTTTTGTCATTACTCCAGGTAGAGCATAATAATACATTTAAAATGTTCATCGTTTTTATCCACTTGTTTTTAGATACTTCATGCGCGGTGTAAGAACTAGCTTGGTCACAAAGATTAGGCCTAAGAATTTGTGTTCAGTGTTTATTAAAAGACGCTGGTCATGTAGTTCAATGTGAAGTTTGGAATGAATTCCTCTCTTTCTAGAGAATAAGACGCATGTGCTTTTTTGCGTATTCAGCCGGAACTTGTTTTCATCTACCCATTTTAAACTCTTGTTCAAATTCAGCTAAATCTGCCACTCACACATTGCCAGGATACACGGCTTAAAGCCGAACTGGACATCATCTACATAGGTGCAGTAAAACATACTCCTAGGAATGGAAAA
Source organism: Rhipicephalus microplus (assembly GCF_043290135.1). NCBI lineage: Eukaryota > Metazoa > Arthropoda > Arachnida > Ixodida > Ixodidae > Rhipicephalus > Rhipicephalus microplus. The sequence continues at coordinate 119,682,599 of NC_134708.1, forward strand.
GCGCAATGAATTCATTTTGATAATTGAATAGAGTACGGCTAAGTACACCACCCTTGGGCACCCCAGTCTCCTGAACAGATGCTCGAGACGAGACTGTGCCTACTCGAACACGGAACATCCGATTGGATAGATAACTTTTTAAGGCACTCAGCATTCTATACCACTCACATAAATCTGAGAGGTCTCGAAATAAACCAAAGCGCCATGCTGTGTCATAAGCCTTTTCTCTATCTAGGAAGACAGAGAGAAATAATTGTTTGTGGATAAAAGCGTCTTAGATCTGTACTTCAATACGTACCAGGTGGTCAATGGTAGGCCTACCTTCTCTAAACCCGCACTGGTACAGGTCAAGTAGACTGTTTGTTTCAAGGAAGTTTATAGGTCGGCGATTTATCGCGTATTCAAAGAGTTTACAAAGGCAACTGGTTAATGAGATGGGCCTGTACCTCGTAACAAAATACAGATTCTTACTCTGCCTGAATACGGGAATGACGATGGCCTCTTTCCAAGAGGAAGGGATTACGCCAGAAAACCATATGGCATTGTACAAGGAAAGTAATGTTTTTTGAGTTTCCAGAGGCAAGTTTTTCCACCTTTCATTGATTACACAGTCAGATCCCCGGGCGGAATCGCTGCAGCAATTAGGAGATGCCTGCAACTCAGCCAAGCATAAAGGCGGATTATGTGCCTCATATTTAGTACATTTCGTGTCTAGTTTACGTTTTTCCATCCTTGCTTTGTAGCGTTGGAGCTCTGGAGAGTAGTGTGAAAAGCTGCCAACCTGCTTGAAGTGTGCGCCCAGGTAGTTTGCCTGGTCTTCCACGCTGTTGCTTTGTGCGTTTACTAGAGGGAGTGGATATGCTTGTTTTCTGTCTACTCTTTACACCCTGATCCATACTTCACCCACTTGTGTATATAAGGTGATGCCGGATAAAAACGTATGCCAAGTTTCTCTTCTAGCTTGTCGGTGCGTCCTCCTGCCTTGGGGCTTAATGTTCTTAATGTTTATAAGAATGTCAGACGTCAGCGAGTTTCGAAGCAACTTCCATGCCTTGTTTTGTTTTTTCTGTGCATTACGACACTCTTCGTTCCACCATGGAACACGTCGCTTGCCTGAGAGTCCACTTTTGGGTTGCAGAGTCAACCAAAAAAGCAGTGAAGTAATCCGCACAAGCATCTATGCTTAATGTACTCATCTCATTCCAGGTTAAGCGAGTAACTTATTGTTACTGTTCGCAATCAGCTTTTTCGGTAAGCCACTTGGGAACGTGCTGAAGACTGTCATTTGCAATTGTGGTGCTGAGAGCTATAGGAAAATTATCACTTCCATGTTGATTATTGATCACTTCTCATTTGAGGAGCGCAAAAAGAGACGGAGATGAGATGCTAAGGCCTAGTGACGAGTATGTGTTCTTAGTAATATTGTAATATGTGTGTGCTTTCTGATTCAAGAGACATGCGCCAGAAGAGAAAATGAATCGCTCGATTAGACGACCTCGTGAATCGCACCACGAGTCTCCGTATAAACTGTTATGTGCATTGAAATGTCAAGGAGAAGATACGGCTCTCGAAGTTTATCAATTATAGACTGGATTTCTTGTGTATAGAGTTGGTGACGCGGATGTATGTAAATACAACAAATTGTCAATAGTTTGTTGAATATAACACCTAGAACAACCACTCGCTTAAGAGATGTTTGAAGCAGTAAATATGTACAGGCTGTTCCTTTATTAACTATGATGACAACACCACCAGATGACTAGACTGCATCTACTCGGTCCTTTCAAAAAATAACGCAATTGCGTGAGAAGCTGGCGTGTTTCGATTTTAAGTGAGTTTTGCACACAGAGCACAGTTGGTGAATGTTTGTGTGAAAGTTCCTCAATTGTGTGAAAGCTCCTTCCTAACAGTCCTCTCACGTTCCATTGTAGTATTTGTGTCATTTTAATGTTTTTGGTGCTATGTGTACAAAACGTGTTGCTTTAGGTTACAGGGCCTTTGGGGGCCCTCTATTTTGAAGTTTTCCTTTCTTGGCGCGCTCCAAAGAGTTGCGCTTATCCTTCGGCGTCCGAGTCACCAGAGGAGTGGGACTTGTATCCATCACCTCTTGTGAGGTGGTGGATGGTACCTCCTCAGCAGGCACGTTCACAGAACTTTCGGACCTAACTTCGCTTGCAGTGGTCCGGTGTCCAGCAGACACGGTAGTCTGCTGACCTTGTTTGTCAGGTGGTGGAGCAGTACAGGCTGCTCCAGCCGGGGGCGCTGATGGCATGACCACGGCCACACTTTGTGTGTCTTTGGTGTGCCGCAGTGCCCCGGTGCGTCACATCTTCGAAGGAGGGATAAGAAGGGTTGTGGAGTGCGAAACGCTTACGTGCCTCTTGGATTGACAGATTGAATACGACCTTAAGTTCTACTATTTGTTTGCCTTTTTCTATATGGGGCATGATCGTGAGTAGGCAGGGTGATCTTCACAGTTCGAACAGTTGGTTGCTTCTGAGGTGCAGCCTTCGGATATGTGTTGGATGGATGCACACTTTGCGCAAGCGGCGCGCCCTCTGCACCTCTGCGATCCATGCCTGAAACATTGACGTTTGAAGCATCGACGAGGTTTGGGGATGTATGGTCTTACACGCAGCTTGCAATAGCCGATTTGTATTGATTCTGGTAGGTCGCTTGTTCGAAAGGTGATTACTATGTGTTTTGTAGGGGTCTGTTTCTTGTCACGCCTTATCATTATTCTCTGTACCTTCACAACATTTTGTCATCCTTCAAGCAGTTCGCTTTCGCTAATATATATAACGTCATCATGACACATTACCCCACGGAGAGTGTTCATTGACCTGTTTAGGTCCACTGAAACAGGTGTGTCCCCAAATGATACTATTCTGGATAAGTTGTATTGTGCTTTGTCTCGAACCTCCAATAGGAGGTCGCCATTTCCCATCTTTGTGATTTTGTACCCAGGGCCAATTTGTTCCGGTAAAGTCTTTGACTTGGGAAACAGGGGAATTGCTCGGACTTTCTTCTATCCGTTTTGACTATGAATGACGTGATACTTCGGGAGGCTCTACTTTGGTTTCGTTAGGGTGGTTGCTTCTTCGGTGCGCCACCTTTCTAGGGAGCGATCAGGAAGGGGGGAAAAGCATTTGCCATATGGAGAGTATTTATTTTGGTGGCGATGGGGGCCACCCACCCCTGAACCAAACAAGGGGACGCTACAAGGTTAATTCCCAAACACTTGGAGATGCCAGCCATGCATCGCCGCTATAACCCAATGTATTTACGCAAGGTCGGATACCTACACGAGGTTAACCCTCGCTGCCAGTAAATTGGAAATTCAATGGAAGAAAGATTCTGACAGGACAGATAAAACGTGTGAGTGAAAGACGAAGATGAGGAAAGAGAGAGATAGCAAAAGGCGACTGCCGATTTCCCCTGGGTAGGCCAGCCCAGGGGTGCCGTCTGCGTGAAGTCAGAGCCAAAGAAAGGGGTGTGTTGCCTCTGCTGGAAGGCCTTAAATGTCCAATCACCCGGCGTTGGCTCAATCCCCAGGATCCCTTTTTCCCCGGCCACGGCAAAGCCATGCACGGTAAGGCATGCGAGAGAGTCGAACCCCCCCCCCCTCCTTTAGCTCGTGTCCGTGGTGTCGCTACGCACAAAACGCCTGCGTAAACAGATGCATTTGCGTGGTTAGGTGCTTCAAGTGCATGTTGGTAACGTCGGAAGATATGAAAGAGCCGGTGATTGTGGTGTCGCTATCAATATTCATTTTATGCATTGGCTCCTGTCAGTGAAACAGAAGAAGAAAAAGAAAAAAAGAGAAAAGAAGGAGAAAGAAAAAAGAAAGAAAAGAGAGAAAAAGAATAAACAAAAAAAGAAAATTTAAAAAGCCACCTCTTGTTCAGAAAGATTTGCCACCACATTCCAAAGAACCGAACGTTATTGACCTTTCAGTTAAAGAACTTAGCCACTGTAATGAGAGCAGTGGACATGGAGCTCGGGTAAAGAAAGAAGAAGACGCGCTGGGATCGCAGGCTTGCATTGAGTTAGCCCATGCGCTAAATAAATCTTTTGTTCGTCGAGATAACTCCTGCTTGTTCAACACCCCATTTCAAGTGGTGGAGGTGCTGCGTACATCTGGTCCTCACCCTGGAACTTCGGAGCTGTACACTCAAACCACCTTCTGAAATGGCTGATCCGGGACCGTCTCAGGCCACCACTCCAGACCTCGCACCCATACATGTCTTCTGCGCTGCCGCTCTCCGGCAGCGTGACTCCCCCCCCCCCATATTTGGTGGCACAGAGGACCAAGATGTGGACAACTGGATTGCCAAGTATGAACTGCGCGCACGTACAATAAGTGGAACGCAGCCGATAGGCTCACGAATGCGAGTTTTTACCTGACCTACGTGGCAAAAGTATGGTACAGGAATCATCAAAGTGATTTTAGTACCTGGTCGAAATGGGCAAAAACCCTCTCGGAGGTCTTCAGCCATCCTGCTGTCCGCTGCCTTATTGCTGAACAGCGCTTGCGTTTCAGAGTATAGAGAAGAGATGACACTTTCACGAGCTACATCGAAGATGTGCTCTTCCTCAGCCAGCTCGTGAACCCGACTCTGGATGAGGCAGGCAAGCTAAGAAACAACACGAATGGAATCAACTACGGTGCATTCCGAATGCTTGCTGCGAAGAGTTCCCAGACCGTCGCCGAGGTAATTCAGCTCTGCTACAGCTATGATGAGCTGCGTAGGCAACGTGCTTCAACACGTTGCGCTGCTCAAGATACCGTGGTCCTCTAATCCCTCGACTATCGCCATGACACTGCTGACCACTCAGCATTGATGCCACTTATAAAGCAATTCATACGCGAGGATGTCACCTGGCAGCTATCTATAATCACCAGAACTACCACGCCGATGGCACCCTTGTCACCTTTACTTCGCCACGTCAATGAATCACAAGTTTCTGAAGCATTGCCGCCAGCTTAGGCTCCACCACCTGTTACCGCACCACTAACCTATGCAGCCGCTGTTGCTCGGCCACGTGCTCCATCGTCTTCGGCTCTCTACGAAGCAACTCGCCACGTTTATTCGTCGACGCCACCTGCCCACCCGTTGACAGTCCCGACTCTGGCTGTATACAAAACAACTCGGAACTTCTATATGACGCCGCCACCTGCACGACCACTTACGGTACCTTATTCAGCGAATAGTGCCCCTACCGTCAGCCAATGGCGCACTTCGGATAATCGGCCAATATGTTTATCATGTGGCACCCCAGACCACATAGCTCGTCACTGCCGCCGTCGCAGCTTCCCTTCTCATGACATTGCAGGGGCCTCACACTACATGCTCACTCAGCTGCGATATCCCGTTCCTGCTGATCCACCTCTACACCTACATCCCGGTCACCGACCATCCGGCTCAAGCCGTTTGCCTTCTTCTCATCGCAGATCTATTTCTCCAATGTTACGTCGCCACAGCCCAACGCGAGGGGAAAACTGACGGGCGCAGTTCTGGAGGCAAGAACTGCGTTGACAGCGAAAATTTCAAGAGCTAACTGCTGTCCACCGAACAAAATCGAACTTTATATTGATGGCATTAAGGTGAACGACTTGTTGACGCTGGAGCTGCCGTATCTGTAATCAGCGAGAAACTGTGCTGAAACTTGAAGAAAGTGACCACTAAACTTACCGACCTATCTTTGCAGACGGCTACTTCCCACCCTGTTCAGCCTTCAGCGTTGTGCACTGCGTAAGTCGTCATTCAAGGTGCGATGTACCTCGTCACAATTGTAGTTTTATTCCGTTCTTTGCATGAAGTTAGCCTTGGATGGGACTTTGGCCAAATTCTGCTTGGGTCCACTGTGCTTGTTCCGAACTCGCGTTATCTGTGCCGTGCTATTACCCCGACAATGGCGCTTCATGTAGGGTGTTTGCTGTTTCTGACGTTGACGTTGAGCCTTTCTCAGCTGTTGTTGTCATGGTCTCGAGTGCCTCTCCTCCGAAATCGCCGGTGTTGTTTATGCTATCGGTCACATCTGCGTGCCTTCAAAATTTTGTGGTTCCGTTTGCCGCCATCATATTTCGCAACGGCCACGCTGCCATTTATGTGTGCAATCCTTCGGACAGCCCGTCATCTCCACTACGGGGAGAATGATTGGGAAGCTACGAACCTTACGAGTGCATTCTTCTAGCTACTATACCCGCACATTGGTTTCGCTCCGAATTAGTGCTGTCACTCATACCAACGCGCCTAATGATGTTCTGGACGTCTTCTCGAATGACATCGACTCTGAGCTCAGCGCCAAAAGACTTTAAATCTTCTACTCTGTTTTCGCTTTTCATTCGATTGTGACCAGTGAGGCTTAGGCCAAACCTTCGCGGTCGTTCACCGTATTGACACCAGTCAACAAGCCCCGCTAAAACAGCGTCCGTACCGTGTGTCACGTGCTGAACGCCATGCCATCGATGAACAAGTAGACGACAGGTTGAAACGTGGCATCATCAAGCTGTCCAACAGTCCCTGGGCTTCCCCGGTTGTTCTCGTCAAGAAAAAAGACGGATCCATCCGGTTTTGCGTTGACTACCACCGACTGAACAGGATAACGCGCAAAGATGTATACTCTCTGCCTCGCATCGACGATGCTTTAGACTGCCTACAAGGAACAGAGTTCTTTTATTTGTCAAATTTACGTTCCTGCTACTGGCACGTGCCCATGGCAGAGGTTGATCGCCCGAAGACAGCCTTTGTAACACTCGATGGATTATATGAATTCACCGTGATGCTCTTTGGCCTCTGAAATATGCATGCCACTTTCGAAAGGATGATGGGTACCACTCTGCGAGGTCTGCAATGAAAAAGTGTCTTTGTTATTTGGACGATATTGTGGTATTTTCAAGCGACATTGCGACCCACCTCAGCCGCCTCGAGCAAGTTCTTACGTGCCTTTCCCCGGCTGCGCTTCAACTTATCTTGAACAAATGCCACTTCGGCACTCGCAAGATTAAAATCCTCTGCCATGTGGTTTTTAAGGATGGCATTCTTCCAGACCCTACAATACTTAATGCTGTCACGGCATTCCCGAAAACAAACACAATCAAAGAGCTCCGAAGCTTCATCGGCCAATGTTCGTACTTCCGGCGCTACATCCGCGATTTCGCCTCCATAATCGCCTTCTGACCAATCTTCTTGCCGGAAGTTCTGATTTGTCAGCGTGGTCGCAAGCATTTCATGGCACATTTCAAGAACTCCAACGGCTCCTCACTACGCCTCTCATACTTCGACATTTCGATCCGTCTGCTCCAACGGACCCATACTGGCCCAACGCAAGGATGGCTTTGACGAGTACGTCATCGTCTATGCCAGCCGCACCCTCAGTAAAGCCGAGAAAAATTACAGTGTCACTGAAAAGGAGTGCCTCGCCATTGTTTGGGCAATAGAAAAATTTGAGCCTTATTTATATGGATGTCCGTTTTATATTGCGACAGGCCACCATGCGCTTTGCTGGTTATCTTCACTAAAAGATCCGAATGGTCGGCTAGCTCGCTCGGCATTGCGGTTACAGCAATTCGATATCCGTGTTATCTACCGTTCTGGCCGGCAGCAATCCGACGCCGATGCCCTGTCACGCTCGCCGTTGGCTTCATAGCGTGTCTGCTCGCCTATCTCCACCAGTGCTGCTTTGGCAATCAGCATTTCGGACATGCCTGCTGAGCGACGCAAAGGCGCTTGGACTTCTTCCCTTTTGGACTTTCTCTCAAACTGTCCGCCCGCTCTAGTTTCCAGAATGCTTCGCCGTCAAGCACAACACATTGCTATTCAAGATAACCTGCTTTACCGCCGAAACTATAGCTTGATCGGCCGTAAGTGATTGCTGGTCATTCCCCGACATCTCCGCTCTGACATCTGCGCAACGTTTTCCAATAATCCGCAATGGGGCAACGCTGGTGTGTTAAAAACATACACTCGCTTGCAGCTGCGGTACTACTGGCGCTTTATTTACTGTTTCGTTCGCCGTTACGTAAGGTCCTGTCTTACGCACCAGCGACAAAAGATGCCCGCTCAACATACCACCGGTCCCTTGCAGCCGTTGCCAAGTCCAAAACGAGATTTCGAACGTGTCGGAATCGATCTTTACGGTCCGCTTCCCTATACTTTGAGTAGCAACCGCTGGGTCATTTTCGCTATCGACCACCTGACGCGGTAGGCTGAAACAGCTGCTTTACCTTCTGCTACCGCAAAATACGTTGCATGTTTTATACTGCAAAACCTGGTTTTAAGGCATGAACCACCTCGGGAGTTACTAAGCGGCCGCGTTTTTCTCTCTGATGCCATCAAAGCGTTGTTAAGCGAGTGTCGCATCATACGCCACGCTAGCACTATCACCCGCAAACTAATGGGATGACAGAGCGCTTTAATTGTACACTTGGCGATATGCAGGTCATGTACGTTTCATCTGACCAATCAAATTGGGATAGCATACTGCCTTTTGTGACATATGCATACAACACTGCAACGCAAAGCACCACTGGATTTTCGCCTTTCTTCCTACATTATGGACGCGAGCCATCATCAACAATGGATACTATTCTTCTTTATCGACCGGACCCTTCAGAGTTAACAACCGTTTCACGAGCAGCAGCACACGCTGAAGAATGTCAGAAGCTTGTTCAACACCCCGTTTCACAACGAAAAACTGAGTGTTCTATCACGCGGACTTACATTATGCCCTGGCAATGGAAAGTACGATGAGTTCACGCTTCTCAAAGACCTAGACGACTTCGCACGAAATTTACAATTGAAGAATATTTCTTCGATGAACCCCAAAAAGACAACCCGCTATGTCGTGGGATAATCGGACGGCAATGGACCTCAGACGCCAACAGAGATCGACATCTGGATCTACTTCGCGTTCAGTCTTTCAATATACAAATTATCATCATATTGTGCATCATAGTCATATTCATAGAAGTGCTTTTCTTAGTGTTGTAAATACTATTATTTACGATGTATCACAATGTATTGTCACATTTGTTCTCACATATGTATTACATTTCTATGTTATTTTAAAGTACCATGTTTTCGTAGAAAATCACTAGTGTTATACAACACATTGCAAAGTTTTAGTTTAAATCAAAATGGTGCATTACCTTTAGATATATGCTAAACATTTGTATGTATGCTGGTTTTAGTGTTACTGCTGCCATGTGAGGGCCTTCAAGCACATTCAAGCTGTACTGTGCAGCTTTTCGCCTGAAGGACCCCCGACAATTTCGTTGGAAAATAAAAGCATTTCTGAATTTTTCAATATATAGACGCGGTAAAAAAAGATGTCATACATGCATACAAGGTGCAAAAACCAGGCATGAATAACAAATCAAGGAAAGAAAGACAGGCACTACTCTCGTTGAGCAACCGCGAATATCTCGTCATTAAACCAGCAGACAAAGGAGGCGCGATTGTTGTTTTTAATAGATTGGACTACATCAAGGAAGGCAGGCGACAACTAAATGACAAACAATTCTACAAACACCTCGACTTGGACCCTACCATCGAGCTCATAATTATCATTGTAACAACCCTAGAGGGTCTCACAGTGAAGGCACCATTAATTCAAAACTTCAAAAGGCACTTACTACGGTACATTCGGTGCCTGGTCGTTTTTACATGCTGCCGAAGATCCATAAGGGGGGAAACCATGGCACACTTAATATATCCCGCATGGGAACGTTAACGAAACCCATACCAGTTATATTGACTCTTTGTTGAAAAACATACCATTCACTCATCAGTCCTTCTTGCGTGACACAAACCATTTCCTTCGGGAAATATCGCACGTGAAAATTCCAAAACGTGCATTCCTCGTAACATTGGATGTTAATTCACTCTACACAAATATCTCACATGACCATGGTGTAAGGACCCTTGTTGAATCGTATGGCACCCACAACCCTATCACACATTCAAGCAAAAAAGTAATTGAAATCTTAACGAGACTTGTGGGGAAATTGAACAGCTTTGAATTTAACAATGGGTACTATCTTCAAACAAACGGCATGTCAATTGGTACAAAAATGGCCCCTAAACTACGCTAACATATTCATGCACCATATAGAGTCCAATTTGATTTCATCTTGTGATATCAAACCTTTAATTTATAAATAGTACCTAGATGACATTGCCAAAGAGTTTGCTCCTACTGATTATTTTACGAAGAGGACCAACGGGACTCTATATAGGCGTGTACAGTGCCTCGCTAACAATGAGACGCTATGTGGGCGTCTACAGTGCCTCACAACCAACGAGACGCTATGTGAGCGTCTGCTGTGCCACGTGCGTGCTCACGCATCTTGGGCAGAGCAGCGGATGCCTCTGCTTCACGAGCACAAGCCGGGAAGACTGACGGAGTAGTTGTTCAGAAAGGGACACGTAGGCGGAACGCTTTCAGCAGACTCTTCTTTGTGACATAGCTACTTTTCTGGGCACAATGATTGATTGAGATGTAGGGTTTAATGTCCCAAAACCACCATAGGATTATGAGAGACGCCGTAGTGGAGGGCTCCGGAAATTTAGACCTCCTGGGGTTCTTTAACGTGCACCCAAATCAGAGCACACGGGCCTCGTTCATTTCCGCCTCCATCGGTTTCTGGGCACAAGTTCGCCCTCAATAAATCATTGTGTTTGTTCCCCCTGTTGTATTAATGTGACATTCTGGTGGAGGTGCGGGGTATGATTTGAAGTCCCCTTGGCGCAAGAGAGAGAAGCCCTGACCCCCAGCGATTGGAGCCTGGCGAACTTACTCCAGTACACCAGCCTTCAATCTGCCGCCTCCAAGGTGAGTCACCTGAATTCGGACCACTCCTCACTGCGTCAGCAACACGGGCAGCGGTAACCGTTTCTCAACACGGGCAGCGGTTTCTCAGAGAAATGGCCAATCCAGCTTCAACATCTGAACTCATCGTGTCTCCCCCGTGCTTACCTGAACCCTTCCACAGTAGTCGCCCACATAGCGTCTCGTTGGTTGCGAGGCACTGTAGACGCCTACATAGCGTCCCGTTGGTGCTTTTCGTAAAATAATTAGTAGGAGCAATCTCTGTGGAAGACGTGGAAGAATGGCTGGAGCATTTCAAGCGGGTCGCAAGGACCAATGCCTCGGATGAGACGAGGAAATCGGTCCGCGTGTACTTTGCGTTGGAGGATGGAACGAGAATACGGTTTGAGAACCACGAAGGGGGTGTAGCTCAGAGCACTCACTTATAGCACTCACTCTGATGGCTCGCGAACGTAAAAGACTCGTCGGGACGTCTTGCCAGATGTAGCCTCCAACTGCAAGAATATGACATTACTGTTGTATACCGGTCTGGGCGAAAACACAACGATGCCAATTCTTTATCACGCGCCACTTGACTCTACTCCTTCAGAAGAAGACGACTCGACACTTCTCTGTGTGATGGAGGCCTCAGATATCGCGGAACATCAACGAGCTGACGCAGAACTGCTTCCTTTGATTGAACACCTCAAAGGGCGTGGCGGCAAGATCCCACGTGTATTTAAGAGAACAGTATCTTCCTTCTCTTTCTGCGAAAATGTGCTATACAAAAGGAACTTCCGGCATAACAAGAAGTTCTTACTCGTCGTTTCGGTAGCAATGAGGCCCGAAATCCTAGAAGCTTGTCATGATCAACCATTGTCTGGTCACTTGAGCGTCAGCTGGACACTTGCCAGAATTCATCAGAAGTATTACTGGCCCAAGCTGCTGGCGTCCGTGTAGCAATATGTGAAGACATGTCGCGAATGTCAAAGGCGCAAAAGACCACCACTGAAGACGGTCGGCCTGCTCCAGCTCGTAGAAACGCCTGCTACATCATTTGAACAAGTTGGAATGGATCTTCTTGGACGCTTCCCAATGTCATCATCGGTCAAGAGTTGGATCGTAGTCGCCACCGCCTACTTAACGTGATATGATGAAACCGGCTGCCTTGAGCGAGGAACGGCAGCTGAAGTAGCCAAGTTTTTTGTGCACAGCGTAGTTCTTCGACATGGCGCCCCAAAGGTAGTAATCACCGACTGAGGAGCAGCCTTAAAGTCAGAGTTGATGCAGTGTTTGATGTTAATGACGTACACCAGTCATAGGAAAAGCACTGCGTACCATCCCCAAACGAGTGGGTTAACGGAACACTTGGAGCACAAAACGTGGGATGAAATCCTGCCTTACGCAACGTTCGCCCATAATACGGCCCTCCAAGAGACCGCCCACGTCAACCCATTTCAGCTTGTCTATGGTCGCATAGTCAATTAAACTCTCGACGCCATGCTCCCAGTCGACAATGACCATTACGAACCATATGACATTAACGAACTTCTGCAGAAAGCTGAAGAAGCACGCCAGTTGGCAAAGCACCGAATAGGTCAACAACAGTTCAAGGATGCGGACTACTCAACTTGCGCCGCAGGAGAGTCAAGCACCAGCCAGGTAATCAAGTATGGATCTGGACACCAATACGACGCCGCGGCCTGTCAGAAAAGCTCCTTCTGCAGTACTTTGGTCCATATAAGGTGTTTCGCCGGCTAAGTGACCTAACTTACAAAGTAATCCCTGACGGATCAGAGCGCTTGAAAGGCAAAACCATGCGGAGGTCGTCCACGTTGTCCGCATGAAGCCATACCACGAAAGAGAATGAAACATCAGTCCCCTGGACTATTATCCTTCCGAATTCACGCATCGACACGATGCGCATTTCGGAGGGGGAGTAATGCCGCAGAGGTTGCTCCTACTAATTATTTTACGAAGACGACCAACGGGACAATAAGTAGGCGTCTACAGTGCCTTCAACCAACGAGACGCTATGTGGGTGTCTACAGTGCCTCGCAACCAACGAGACGTTATGTGGGCGTCTACTGTGCCTCGGGCGTGCTCACGCATCTTGGGCAGAGCAGCGCATGCCTCTTGTGCACGAGCACGAGCCGGGAAAACTGACGGAGTAGTTGTGCAGAAAGGGACACGTAGGCGGAACGCTTTTAGCAGACTCTTCTTTATGACATAGCTACTTTTCTGGGCAAAAGTTGGCACTCAATAAATCATTGTGTATGTTTTCCCTGTTTTAATACGTGACAATATATTCATGATATGGATACATTCGAAAAACGAGCTGCTCACTTTCATGCAGGCGTTTACCCAGTACACCCAACATTTATTTTACACACTCCTACTTCAACACTGAATTGAGTTTTCTTGATGTACTTATTTGAATGGACGATGGTGCATAGGTAACTAGCGTATACAGAAAACCTACGGACAGGCAACAATACCTGAACTTCAAAAGCTGCCACCAGCGACACAGCAAGATCAGCATTCTTTATTCCCAAGCACACAAATTCCGATGAATCTGCTCCCGGACCGAGTACTTCCACAAAAACAGCCCACATATGCGCGAAGTACTCCTTAATCAAGAATACCCGTCAGCTATCATTAATGCCGCCATCAAAAAAGCGGGAAATCTGGACCGCCAGACTTTTCTACACCAGAAAAAAAATACAGACTAGCGCCGTAACAAATATTTGCTATTAATTTTCACGAGCAACCCACCTAACATAAACAAGGTCCTAAGAAAACACTTTAACATATTGGAACAGAGCGTGTGACTATTGATGATTTTCACTTCTCTTCCTTGTGTGGTATACAGGCGGCCGGAAAGTATAAGAGATCATTTGATAGATTCAGAAATAGGCGTGAAACCTCAAACAGGGTGTCGCCCTTCCGGAAAAATGCAATGAAAAGTATGCAAACACATCCAGACAATGACAGTGGCGGAAAGCACCCAATTGGATTTTAGGCACAGGATAAGAGGTGCACTGGACTGCGACTCCAATAACGTCATAAGCCATTTGGAATTTAGGGTATGTAACAAGCAATACGTGGGCCAGACAGACACAAAGTACTATAAAAGACCACAGCTAAGATGACATCTGAGTTACACTATTGGAACGCAATTTTCCCACAATCAAAGAGCGGGAACAACGGGAGTGTTACTTTATCTTCATATTCAACACGATGAAAAACACCCAGACACTCTGACAGCGTTACGATCACTAAAAGACGCAAACGCCCCTCTTTAATCAGTACTCTGCTGCTAAATTCTCATTACAACAATAATATTACCCCCTAACAAAGTGTTCATTGAGGTGGCTCAGTGGTTAACGCCTCACTTTCACCCCCTAACAAATCTTTTAGGGTATACATCTGACATTATAGAAATGATTTGCCATTTCAAGAACAGCCGTAGCGCACAGATAAGTGGTCCCGGATGTCGTACAGTTTCCTTTTCTTCTTTTGTTTTGCTTTGCTTTTTCTTCTTTTCCTTTACTGACAGGAGCCAATGCATGTAATGACTATTCATAGCGGGGCCACAATTACCGGCTTTTCCATATCTTCCAACGCCACAAACATGCACTTGAAGCGCTTAAGTTCTCCCCACTGATTAGTCATAAAACTTAAAAGGAGGCCAAGTTGTCAGCGGATACCTTCGGATGGTGAAATACAAAAACGGTGGTCAAAGTGTCCACTTGGGGGAAGGGTGAGTGCTTGAGAGGTATTGTCGACAAATGTGGCATAGCTCGTATATTTTCGCCTTACTTTGTTGGGTTCCTGTTCCTTCTTAATCCCGCCATGTCCCTCTTGCTTCTTTTTAACGTTTCTTTCTCCTGTTCTTCTTTTTTGTTGTTAACATTTTTCCTTGAAAAAGACGGGGCTGCCGTTGAAACGTCGTCTGGATAAACAAGTTGTTTTGTGAAAGTGCCTATATATATATATATATATATATATATATATATATATATATATATATATATATATATATATATATATATATATATATATATATATATATATGTATATATTTAACTTGTAACGGGGTTTATTTGCTGAGCAGAACACCGAAAGCGAAGCAGTCAGCAGCGTCCGGCCAAGCGCAGCAAACACGAGCTTATGCTGATGGTGGTGCCTCTGAGGCGCCGAGAAATGTCGCTGAGGCCCCTCTTCTTCACTACAATCGCCCTCCGCATGAAAAGGCGCCATGCTGGTGGATTAGGGAAGAAAACGACTAATGGGTCATAGTATGGCTTGAGGCGAGAGAAGTTAACAGTGTCGCGGCCGCGGTAGCCTAGGTCTGTGGATGGGATGATGGACTCCACAATGCAGCTGACGAGTGACGTTTACTCTACAACGCGGTATGGCCCGAGGTATTTGGGAAGAAGTTTTGTGGAGCGGCCAGGTGCGGTAGCAAATGCCCGAAGCCATACCAATAAACTAGGTGGAAAGTTTGGAGCCGAACGCTCCCCAGGCTGGCGAGATTGCTGCTGCCACTGGTCCTCGGTAGAAAAAGAGCGGGCAAGCTGGCGGCATTCTTCAGCATGTCGGGCAGCTTCGGAAAGAGTTGTACTTTCGGACTCATCAGGCTTATATGGAAGAATAGTGTCTACTGTATTTGAAGGTTCTCGTCCGTGTAGAAAAAAGTGCGGCGAAAACCCTGTAGTAGCTACTACGGCAGTATTATACGCGTAGGTGATGAACGGGAGAACTTGGTCCCAATTTCAATGATCAGAGGCGACGTACATCGACAGCATATTGCCAACAGTACGGTTGAAGCGCTTCGTCATGCCATTCGTTAGAGGGTGGTACATTGTGCTTGTGCGGCGCACGATTCGGCATTCGTTGAGTATTGCCTTCAAGGCGTCAGAAAGGAAGGCATGGCCTCTGTCACTTGGGAGCTTGCGAGGGGCATCATAACACAGAACGAAACGTTGCAACAGAAACGCTCCAACGTCATGGGCTGTTTCAGCATAGCGTGTCAGATGATCTATCACAACAATATTCCAGCGATCACCAGCTAGAGTTGATGGTAGTGGTCCGTAAGTATAAATGCTGACGCGATCAAAAGGTCGACTGAGACAAGGAAGAGGTTGTGACAGGCAGACTTGCCCGGCAGGCAACTTTCGTTGTTGGCACTGAGCACATTAGCGAATGAATTTCCGCGCGTAGTTTTACATGCCCCGCCAATAAATTCTGAGCTGAAGCCTAAAGTGTGTCTTGAATGATGACTGATTGATATGTGGAGTTTAACGTCCCAAAACCACCATTTGATTATGAGAGACGCCGTAGTGGAGGGCTCCGGAAATTTCGACCACCTGCGGTTCTTTAACGTGCACCCAAATCTGAGTACACGGGCCTACAACATTTCCGCCTCCATCGGAAATGCAGCCGCTGCAGCCGGGACTCGATCCCGCGACCCCCGGGTCAGCAGCCGAGTACCTTAGCCACTAGACCACCGCGGCGGGGCTAAAGTGTGTCTTGAAGAGGCCTGCAGGGGCGAACTGCGGGTCAGCGTGAGAGCTTCGCAGATAACAGCTCGAAGATGGCGGGGTATCACAAGGAGGCACTTGCGACCATTGGAAAGGTAGTTGCGTCGATAAAGAAGATCATCCTTTAAGCAAACGTTGCTAGCCTGGCGGCGGAGAGCGCGAGACAACGAAGGAGTGAAAGGATCAGAAAGAATGCTTATAAGGCCACTGGTGCAGGGATCCTTTCGTTGTTCCACCGTCATGCTGCGCAAGGCGGATAACGCAAGTGCAGGCTCGAGGGAAGAGAGGCAAACACCTTCATCCAATATGGGTGAGCGAGAAAGGGCGTCGGCGTCCGTGTGCTTACGACCAGATCTGTAAATGACGCGGGTGTCGTACTCCTGAAGTTTGAGCGCCCAGCGAGCAAGTCATCCGGAAGTGTCTTTAAGTGTGGATAGCCAACAAAGGGCAAGATGGTCAGTGACGACGTCGAATGCGTGACCATACAGGTAGGGTCGAAATTTTCCGAGGGCCCAAATAACAACTAAACACTCTTTCTCGGTAACGGAGTAGTTAGCCTCGGCTTTCGTCAGAGTTCGGCTAGCGTAGGCGACGACATATTCATCAAACCCTGCCTTTCGTTGCGCGAGCACAGCGCCAAGTCCAACACCGCTGACATCAGTAAGAACCTCCATGGGAGCGGCAGGATTGTAGTAGCGGAGGGTGGGTGGTGAAGTTAGCAGATGGCGTAATTTGGTGAACGCATCGTCGCATGCTGGTGACCAGGTGGTAAGGTCCTTGTCGCCGCTAAGAAGGTCTTTAAGGGGCGCACACATAGAAGCGAAATTTCGAAAAAAAGCGTCGGAAATATGATGACAAGCCGACAAAACTTCTAAGTTCCTTCAAGTTCTTTGGCTTCGGAAAATCGGCGACTGCTCGAAGCTTGGCGGGGTCGGGAAGTATGCCGTCCCGCAATACGACGTGGCCAAAGATGGTGAGCCGCCGGGCAACAAGACGAGACTTCTTGAGGTTGAGTTGAAGGCCGGCGTCGGTGAGGCGTGTGAGGACATGCTCGAGACGATTTAAATGGGTGTAGAAATTGGTGGAAACGACAACTACGTCATCGAGGTAGCATAAACACGTGTTCCACTTGAGGCCTCGTAAAATAGTATCCATCATTCTTTCAAAAGTGGCTGGAGCATTACAAAGACATAACGGTTAATTCGTAAATATTGTCACGCACCAAGAGCCGTAGAGACCAGACAGGAACAGCGGGGCAGAAAGACACGAGTCTGTATCTTCAAAACGAGGCGCAAACTACACTTCTTCGTTCTCTTTGCCCTTATTGGCTCGCTAGGGCCTGCCGGCTCTCAACTCTAGGTGGCATTATTCCCCTCCCATTAGAGCATCGACCCAATGGTCATACACAAGGAGACGGCAGGGCCGATAAAAAAAAGAAGAGATAGAAACGGTACCTATAGTACACAGGGCACATGCAGGTGCAAAAAAAATGTCTTGGGTCGGTCATAAGAGAAAAAAACTATTAACAGAGTTCAAAGCTCGTTTGAGACCCAACTGACATTGTAAAAATGAAAATGTTTGCTGCCCGGGCACAATAACGCGAGTATCACCGCGTTTTATAAGGTTTTAGGCGGACGACATGCACAATCTCTGTTCGTGGTGAGTGGCGTTGGGTCGTTGCCGAGCCTCCGTCTGGAATTACTTCGTAGTTGACCTCGTTCAAGTGCCGTAATACTTTGTAGGGTCCGAAGTACTTGCTCAGGAATTTTTCGCTCAGACCTCGCCGTCTAACAGGAGTCCAAGCCCACACTTAATCGCCAGGTTGATAGGAGACTTGTCAATGGTGCATATTGTACCTTCAGGCGTCTTCACATGGCTGCGATCTTATGTGCACGCGAGCTAATTGACGTGCTTCTTCTGTGCGCTGAATGTAATCGTCGACATCAGGAGTTAGTAGCTCTTGCTGGTCGATGTCACAAGAAATCATAGCGTCCAGCATGGTTTGCGCGTCTCGACCGTCAACGAGGCGGAATGGTGCGAACCTTGTCGTTTCCTGGGTTGAGGTGTTGCACGCGAACGTTACGTATGGCAGAATTTCGTCCCATGTCTTATGCTGTACATCCACGTACATGGAAATCATGTCCGCCAGCGTTTTGTTCAGCCTTTCTGTTAAGCCGTTATTCTCGGGGTGGTATGCGGTTGTCTTGTGGTGGTTCGTGTAACTGAGCTTGAAGATGTCGTCCAACAGTTTTGCCGTAAACGCTGTCCCTCGGTCAGTGATGACGAAAAACGGGGCACCGTGACAAAGCACAATGTGATGCATGAAAAACTGGGCGACTTCAGATGCTGTACCGTGTGGCAATGACTTCGTTTCAGCGTAACGCGTCAAGTAAGTAGTTGCGACGATGATCCACTTGTTTCCGGAGTGAGACAAAAAAAACGGTCCAAGGAGGTCCATCCCAACTTAGTCAAACGGCGTACACGGTGGATCGATGGGTTGTAAGAGGCCTGCAGGCCTTACAGGTGGTGACTTGCAACGCTGACATTCGCGGCATCCTTTCACGTAGCGTTTGACACAAGCTGAGAGTTTTGGTCAGAAATATAGCTGTCGAACCCGGTCGAGCGTCCGTGAGTATCCCAGATGGCCGAATGTCGGCTCATCGTGGCAGGCAAGTAGGATGTCATCACGAAGGTCTTGAGGGACGACTAGAAGATGAGATCTGCTGCCAACACCGGTGTTTTTCTTGTATGATATGCCCTGTCGTAAGCAAAATGACGGCAACGTACGGGAAAGTGGACGAGGAACAGACGCGGTGCTGCCTTCTAAATGATCGATGATGGGCCTTAACTCGGGGTCCGCTCTTTGCTTACTGAGGAGTTCCGCCCTACTGAGAGTCCCCAGGAAGGCGCTGTCGTCTTCTACAGCTGTATTGTCGGATTCCAGAGGCGCTCGTGATAGCGTGTCGGCGTCTTCACACTTTCTACTCGACTTGTATACGATGATGACATCGAAGTCCTGAAGTCGCAGACTCCATCGTGCTAATCACCCAGAGAGGTATCGGAGGTTAACCAACCAACATAAAGCGTGGTGATCAGTCACAACTTTGAATGGGCGCCCATAGAGATAAGGCGTGAACTTTGTATTCGCCCATATTATCGCGAGACATTCCTTCTCTGACGTTGAATAGTTGGTTTCGGCATGTGATAGAGCGTGGCTTGCGTAGGCAATCACACGTTCCATGCCATCTTGTGTGTGCACCAGGTTAGCTCCGAGACCAATGTTGCTTTTGTCAGTGCGCACCTCTGTGTGAGCGTCCTCATCGAAATGACCGAGTACAGGAGGGGATGACAATCGATGTTGCAGTTTTGCAAATGCAGTCGCTTGTTCGTCAGTCCACTGAAATGTGGTGTCGTCACGCGTGTCTGATGAGGGGCTCCGCAACCTTAAAGAAGTTTTCAATAAAGTGACGATAGTATGCGCAGAGTCCTAGAAATTGCCGAAGACTTTTTGTGTCTGTCGGAGCTGGAAAAGCGGCCACAGCGGCAGTCTTCTCGTAATCTGGCCGAATGCCTGCAGCACTCACAACGTGGCCCAAGAACTTCAGTTCATTGTAGACGAAATGGCACTTCTCAGGCTTGAGGGTAAGGTCAGCGGATCGTATGGCTTCGAAAACACTTTGAAGGTGACAAAGGTGCTCGTCAAACGTTTTTGAAAAGACAACGACATCATCTGAAAAGACGAGGCAACTTTTCCACTTGAGGTCAGCGAGAATGGTATCTATCATTCGTTGGAATGTGGCCGGAGTGGCACAGAGACCGAATGGGAGCACTCGGAATTCATACAGGCCGTCAGGAGTTACAAAAGCCGTTTTTTCACGGTCACGTTCATTGACTTCAATTTGCCAATAACCACTTTTGAGGGCGATTGAGGAAAAGTACTTTGCTCGTCTGAGCCTGTCAAGAGAATCGTCCACTCGATGCAATGGGTACCCGTCTTTCTTTCTGACGTTATTCAGCTTCCTATAATCGACACAAAAGCGAAGTGTACCATCCTTCTTTTTTACAAGGACTACTGGCGATGCCCAAGGGCTGCTTGATGGCTGTATTACACCGTCTTGAAGCATTTCCTTCACTTGCTTTTGAATCGCGCGTCGTTCGGTTGGTAAAACGCGACAAGGCTGTTGCCGCATAGGGTGCGCGTCGCCGTAGGTGATAATACGGTGTTTGGTAATCGATTTTTGACGGATTCTCGATGAACGTGCCAAACAGGCGTGCAATTCTATCAACTGGTTGTTAAGCCTTCGTTTGGTTTCGTCAGAAAGCGTTGGATTTATATCAACGCTCAGGAGAGGTGCTTCGGCATTATCGGTTGCCTCGGAAGCAAAACACTCAGTCACATTGGTTATTGGGTAGGCATAGGCAATGACAGTACCAGGGAAAAAGTGTCGGCGCTCGTAGCTGAAGTTCGTAACAAGTACCTCGCAGTGGCCAGCCTGTAGGTCTACTAGGCTTCGTGCTACGCAGACACCTAGGGAAAAGAATAGGGATCAATTGCTCTCTGCCACCATTTCACCGTGTGCTGATTTGTCACACGCCGCTTGAACCATAATACTTGAGCGCGGTGGTATCGTCACAGCATCGTCAATTACCCGCAGACATACTCGATCGTGGCTGGGATTATGCTCTGTTGTGGCGCTTTTTGTTGAGAACGTGACGAGGCGTTGTCGAATGTCAATGATAGCACTGTGCTCCCTCAGGAAATCCATGCCAATGATCAGGTCTCGAGAACACTGGCGGAGAACGCTCAAGCTGACAACGAAAGTAGAGCCACGAATCTGTATTCGTGCTGTGCAAACGCCGAGTAGCATGACGATGTGCCCGCCAACAGTACGAATTGGCCTGAGGTTCCTAGGCATCGTCACTTTCCTTAGGAGAGCAGCCTGTTTTTCACTTATTATCGAAAAATCTGCACCCGTGTCAACTAAAGCACTGGCTTTGCGACCGTCGAACAGCACTGGAATGTCTAATGAAATCTTTCCGGAACAAGCTGGTGTGATCATCGTCGGGGAATTGTCAGTTTTCGGAAGCGTCGGTAGGAGGCCTTGAGCTTGTCCAGTATGAGCGGCCTTGCCACCGAAGGTCGCTGTGGTTAGTTTTCCCGGCGTGGACTGGTCGACTGACCATGCGCCACGCTCGAATAGGTGCGGCAATTAGGAGAAAATCGCCCCGGTGACGGGGAGCGTGACTGGTGCAAGGATGACGAAGTTCCGCGCTGTTGAGCTACATACTCTTCAATTTCAGGGGGCCGCTGACCGAACCTGGGTAGTGGTGAGTTAGTCTAAAATCCACGTAGTCCAAGATTACGGTAAGGACATTGTCGACACAGGTGCCCAGCTTCACCACAGTGGAAGCAGAGGGGACATCGATCTGGCGCACGCCAGACGTCTGACTTCCGCGAGATCAGGCGAGGTGCGCTGTAATATGGCGC
The DNA here is from genome assembly GCF_043290135.1 of Rhipicephalus microplus. NCBI lineage: Eukaryota > Metazoa > Arthropoda > Arachnida > Ixodida > Ixodidae > Rhipicephalus > Rhipicephalus microplus. The sequence goes on from NC_134708.1 coordinate 119,704,448, forward strand.
CGCTTGGACCGTCTGCAGCATGGCTGGGGCCACGGTGGGATGCGGATTTGCAGGTGTAACAGGTTGCTGCAAAGCTTGAGCATACGGTATGCGGGGAAAGTCACCGGGTGGTTGATAATCCCGCATGCAAGGCGGTTTTCTTAAGGCATGCTGGACTTCATCTAGGACAACGCTGGACAACGTTAAGGTAGTGGGGTGCGAAGGCACTGACAGCTTCTAGAGTTCTTTGCGCATAACTGAACGTATGAGCTCTCGGAAAAATTCATTTGGCCACCAAAAGCTCCTAAGTAGTCCGTAGTTGAAGCATTGACGTGCCGTTCGTATGACGGGGCCCGGTGCCTAAGAGTGCTTTCGATGGTGACGACTTCCGCGAGAAATTCGGACACAGTCTTGGGTGGACTGCGTACAAGCCCACCGAAAAGCTGCTCTTTCACCCCACGCATGAGGTACCTTACCTTATTTTCTTCGGGCATGCCGGGGTCAGCTCGGTGGAAAAGGCGCGTCATTCCTTCGACATACATCGTGACCCCTTCGTTCGGCAGTGGTATGCGGGACTGCAGGTTACGTTCAGCTCTCACCCGACGGTGAGGGCTGGCATATGTCCCAAGAAGTCGGCGTTTGAAATCTTGCCATGATGTAAGAATACCTGCCTGGTTCTCATACCAGGCACGTGCGCCGTCCAAAAGACTGGAATAGACGTGCCGCAGTTTTTCTGCGTCGTCCCACTGGTTGTGCACGGCAACAAACTCGTAATGAACAAGCCAGTCTTCCACATCCTCAAGTGCAGTGCCATGATTGGCGTTCGTGGTGTGAAAAAGGTGCAATGAAGCGGCGTTGTGCCGTTCGTACCGGTTGGGTTGGTGTTGGTAGGGCTGGACGGAGCTGCCATGTTGTTTGCGAGCAGTCGAAACTCAGGGGTGGGTTGGTGTTGGTAAGGCTGGTCGGAGCTGCCATGTTGTTTGCGAGCAGTCTAAACTCAAGGGATAGCCCTCGGATTCTTCTGCTGGCGCGATGCACAGGAGTGACCACCGGTACGACGCTTGTGTTCCTGCTATGTGGAGGGGTACGGTGCATAGATTACCCAGCACGTCCACCAGTTTGTCACGCACCAAGAGCCGTAGAAACAAGACAGGAACAGCGGGGCATAAAGACACGAGCGTGTATCTTCAAAACAAAGCGCTAACTACACTTCTTCGTTCTCTTTGCCCTTTTTGGCTTGCTAGGGCTGGCCGGCTTACAACTCTATGTGGCAATATAATAAGTTGTAACAAATGCTGTTTTCGGTTGGACAGGTGCTTCCATAGGAACTTGCCAGTATCCGGACCGTAATTTCAGCGCATAGAAGTATTCTGCTCCCTGCAAACAGTCAAAGGCGTCGTCTATTCGCAGTAACGGGTAAACGTCCTTACGGGTGATCTTGTTTAAGCGTTGGTAGTCCACGCAGAACCAAATGGAGCCGTCCTCTCCTTAACAAGAACGACCGGTGACGCCCAGGGACTGTTAGAAGGCTGTACAATACACCACTGGAGCATGTCGGCAACCTGGGCATCAATAACACGGCACTCTGACGCTTAGACTTGGTAGAGGCGCTGCCGTAGAGGCGTATGGCTTCCTGTGTCGATCTTGTGAGATATGTTCGATGTGCGACTGAGGCCAGAAGCTTGGCTGTCAAAAGATGTACGAAACTTTTGCAGCAGGTTGACCAACTGGCTTCGTTCTGAAAAAGACGTTGCGACATTGATAGAGCGGTGGAAAGCGTGAAGGGGTGACTGGTAAACAACAGAGTGCGAAATGAGTGCGCTGAGGTTCGTAGAAAGTAAACTAGGCCAATCGCCAAAAATGTGACGGGCGTCGATCGGATGCACGTGACCGAGATAATTACCATGTAATAAATGTACAGGCCCTTCTAACGTTTTGTACACGAGCGTCTTCGTGGCGCCATGGTGGAATGTAACGAGAGCAACGGGCAGCGGAGAACATGTGCATTGAAGGAACAATGCAGAGGGTGTATATAGAAGATCGCCGTCAGAAATAGCGTCACATGAAACAGTCACCAGCAGACAAGAGCGCGGTGGTGCGGTGGTGTCGTCAGAAACAGACAGATTATAATACGGCAGGGAGGCTTTGACAGCGACAGGGAGGCTTTGACCCAGATTGACGGAATGGACGGATAGAGCGGCTCCGGTGTCGACAAGTGCCATGACGACGATACCATTGACTGATACTTCAACGACGTTAGATGGACAGGGGCGAGGGCTTGTGCATGGCGACGGGGACGCAGTTCGTGCCTCGGGAACTGCGGCCGTTAGTATTCCTGGTCGGTGGGTCCAGAACGGCGACGCATAGGTGAAGGCAAACGTCAACGTGGAGATGGGGAGCGGTGGGTGGGGCCGAGTTGACGATCAGAAAGAAAGGATGAGGAAGGAGCGCTTGAAGGCGTAGAAGAAAAGTGAGGGTCGAAAGAGGGCTTTCTTTGAATGTTCTGGGTAGCCTGGTGACGACGACAATAACGCACCACGTGGCCAACGCCACCACAAGAAAAACATAATGGACGGTTGTCGTAGGTCCGCCATTGGTCGGAGTAGACGCCGAGTTGCGGCTGGGAGGCAGAAAACTGCGGCCGAGGTGGTATCAGCATAGGCGGTGGTGAATAGGTCGGGGGCGCAAAGGGCGGCTGCGAATACATAGGCGCTGGCTGGAACGCCGGCTGTCGAGGTCGAGCAATGGCATCGGCGTCCGTGAGAGGTGCGGCGATTGGTGGCGGTTCACGGGCGGGAGGAAGAACTTGTGCGACCTGGTGTTGAATGAAGTCGCGGAGAGTAGACGTCAATCTGCATGGTTGATCGGGTACACAAGACATCGAATAGACTTGACGAGCGACCTCAGTGCGGTTGAACTTTTGGATCTTGGAGAGAAGAGGGGCATGGTCTTCTCCTATGCCAAGGGTGGACAGGCTGGACAAAAAGTCGTCGAACATTGAGAGACGTCGGGTGGAATGACGTTGCCTGCGCAACTCGTCAAAATTCTGGCATAACTCGGTCAGTTCTACAGCAGTGCCAGGACTCTTAGAAAGCAATATTTGAAAAGCGTCGTCCTCAATGCCCTTCATGATGTGCTTGATCTTAAGCTCTTCAGACATCGACTCGTTGACTCGCTTTCAAAGGTCCAGAACGTCCTCAATATAGCTTGTGAAATTCTCACAGAGTTATTCGAAGGTCGTTATTCGAAGAGCATCGAACGCGTTATTCCAAGGTCGTAGGTTCGATTCCTGCTCTCGGCTGGTTATTTTTCGCCCTCTTTTCTTCTTATTTACATTCGATTTGTTCTAATAACTTCCCCTATACATTTTTTGGCATTATTGTCTGTTAGATCTCATAATATTGTGTCAAAACACGGAAAAACGTGCCCTTGGGTACACACTAGTTTCCGCTATTCATTAACGGGGGTCTCGTACTGGCAGACTCGGTGTCATTAGGTTGTATACGAGGGACTATTGGTCAGCTGCCCGCTCGTAATAAATTCACGTCCTACGTGACGCCACACATGCGCATAAAAGAGTGTTTCACACTCTCCGCCTGGCTACAAAGGGTGCTGACTGACACTCACACTTCTAAATTCACATAAAAACTCAAAGAAGTTGGTGGAGGGAAGGCCGCTGTGATTTCTCAGTGGTTGAAGCATCGAACGCGTTATTCGAAGGTCGTAGGTTCGATTCCTGCTCACGGCTGGTTATTTTTTCACCCTCTTTTGTTCTTATTTACATTTCATTTGCTCTAATAACTTCCGCTATGCATTCCTTGGCATTATTGTCTGTTATATCTCATATTATAGTGTCAAAACACACAAAAACGAGCCCTTAGGTACACACTTCTTTCCGATATATATATATATATATATATATATATATATATATATATATATATGTGTGTGTGTGTGTGTGTGTGTGTGTGTGTGTGTGTGTGTGTGTGTGTGTGTGTGTGTGTGTGTGTGTGTGTGTGTGTGTGTGTGTGTGTGTGTGTAAATGGGATTTATTGAGCGGAAAGGTTGATGCTAGTAAGGCGATGCGCCAGCCGCAATTCACGAGCTCGAGCCTCTGCCGCACGTTCGATGCTGCTGCCTCTGCGCCGGAGTACTTCCTCTTCTTTACAATGGCGCTGCGGAAAAAAGGAGTCATCCTAGGGAATTTTTTCTGTGCAGGCGGCGTGTAACCATGGTACTGCTTGAGTCTCTGAACGTGTACAACCTCGTGGTTGCGACGACCCATGTCTGATGGTGGCGTAAGAGACTCAATAAGGTAATTTACTGCAGAAGTCTGTTCGAGAATATGATAAGGCTCATCGTATTTTGGCAGGAGTTTCGAAGAGAGCCCAGGTGTGCGATGCGGCACTGACAGCCACACAAGCGCACCCGAAAGAAAATTGGAAGTTTAGGTCTGGGCATCATGAAACGTTTTTCTCCGGATTTGGTAATAGGAGGTAAAGCGACGAGCTAACTGGTGACATTCTTCTGCGTGTCTGGTGACGTCCAAGATCGGCATACTGTCGGACGCGTCCGGCCAATAGGGCAGCCCCGCCGCGGTGGTCTAGTGACTAAGGTACTCGACTGCTGACCTGCAGGTCGCGGGTTTAAATCCCGGCTGCGGCGGCTGCATTTCCGATGGAGGCGGAAGTGTTGTAGGCCCGTGTGCTCAGATTTGGGTGCACGTTAAAGAACCCCAGATGGTCGAAATTTTCGGAGCCCTCCACTACGGCCTCTCTCATAATCATATGGTGGTTTTGGGACGTTAAACCCCCCATATCAATCAATCAATCGGTCGATAGGACAGAATGATGTAAATGGTGTGGGAGGGATGACGGCCATAAAAGACGTAAAATAGAGAGAAACCTGTTGTCGCTTGCGTTGCCGTATTATAGGCGTATGTAATGTATGGGAGAATTAAGTCCAGTTTAAGTGATCAGGCGTCACGTACATAGAGAGCATATCACCGAGAGTACGATTAAAGTGCTCGGTTGCCCCATTCGTTTGAGGGTTGTAGCGGTGCATGTGCGATGTACAATAGCACACTGAGTGAGCAATTGTTCAAAGACCTCGGACAAGAAGGTGCGGCCACGGTCACTGGAGAGTTTTTGAGGGCCTCAAGAACGCAACACAAAATGACGCAGTAGGAAAGTGGCAACTTCCTGTGCTGTACCCGTTTGAAGAGCAGCGGTTTTAGCATAGCGCGTTAGTCTATGGCAACTATTATTCACCTGTTGCCAGTCGTAGTCAATGGAAAGAGTTCATTATTATTTATTCCGACCCGTTCGAAAGGTCGGGAAGGGCATGGTAAAGGCTGCAGTTCACCGGCGGAGGCGTGCGGTGGAGATTTTCGGCGCTGACATTCGGCACAAGAGTGGACGTCTTGGAGAGATAATTGAGAAGAGACACAGTCCACGAGTGATTGCGCTGTTCGATAGCAATGGTGTCAAAGTCAAGAGATGACAATGTGGGATCGCAAGCGGAGTCAGCTGTGGCATTCTGCGAAAGGGAAGAACGGAAAGGGCGTCGGCGTCAGCATGCCTCCGTCCTGACCGATAAACCACGCGTATGTCATAATCTTGGATTTTCAACACCCAGCGAGTAAAGCGGCCAGATTGCTCTTATAACGTCGAAAGCCAGCACAGCGCATGGTGGTCGGTCACGACGTCAGAATAACCACCCTATAGATGTGGGCGAAACTTCTCAGGAGCCCACACAATGGCCAAACTCTCCTTTTCTGTGACGCTGTAGTTGCTCTCTGCCTTGGTAAGTGTACGACTAGCGTATGCCACGACGTATTCCTGATGCTCCGGTTTACGCTGTGCGAGCACAACACCCAGGCCTACACCACTGGCGTCGGTGTGGATTTCAGTCGGAGCTTCATGATCGAAATGGCGTAGAATGTGTGGCGTCGTGAGAAGCCATTGCATGCTGGTGAAGGCCTCGTCGCAGGCAGGGGACCACGATAAGAGGTCTTTACAGTGGCCGAGGAGTTGCGTGAGAGGCGATATAATAGACGCAAAGTTTCGAATGAATCGCCGGAATTACGAACACAAGCCTCCTGGCACTGGCGGTTCGGTGTGGGGAAAAAAAGAGCTTTTTTAGGAAGTTCTAAGCCTTTAACTACAGTTCGTCGTAGAAAGAGGGGTGCCGCGTATTGTGGCAGAGGCTGGTAAGCGGGCATTTTAGGAAGTTCTAAGCCTTTAACTACTCGGCGCCCTGTCAACATTTCGTCGTAAAACGAGGGGTGCCCCGTAATGCGGCAGAGGCTGGTAAGCGGGGGCAATGCGAATTCCTTGCCCGCTTCTGGATTACGCGTGTAGTGAGAGCCTCCGGCATAATTGATTGGGTAGTAAAATAAAACAGAAAACAGACGACAGCTACATATATATATATATATATATATATATATATATATATATATATATATATATATATATATATATATATATATATACGTGTGTGTGTGTGTGTGTGTGTGTGTGTGTGTGTGTGTGTGTGTGTGTGTGTGTGTGTGTGTGTGTGTGTCGCACAACCACTGTTTATTCTGCCAACGTTTCGACGAGAGCCCCGTCTTTTTCAAGGCATAGTAATACTTACACATGTTCGCTGTCTTCTGATAGCCTGTCCAGACAGGAGGGAAGAGCTCAAAAGAAAAGTAAAAAAATAAAAAAATAAAGAAACAAGGAAACGGGGGAGAGAAACGTTAAAGAAATATAGAAAATCTAGGAGAAGCAAGACCGACATGGCGTAATTAGAAAGGGGCAGCATCTCAACAGAGTAGGGTAGATGAGCAATGCCATCATTGTCAACAATACCTCCCCCGCACCCACTCTTCCCCAAGTGGGCAGTGTGCCGCCGTTCTTGTATTTCACCTTTCCGTGTAATCCGCTGGCGGCTCGTTCTTCTTTGAAGTTTAAGACAAGTTAATGGGGATAGCTTAAGCACTTCTAGTGCGTGCTGGTGGCGTCGGGAGGAATGAAAAAGCCCTTAATTGAGGTGCCGCCATCAATATTCACTATATGCAATGGCTCCTTGTCAGTGAAGGAACAAAATGTGCGTTAAAAATTAAAGGAGAAAAAAAGAAAAAAAAAGGGGGGGGGGGGCTGTACGACATCCGGGACCACTTATCTATGCATTCCGTCTGTGCTTGACGAAGCAAACCATTTCTATGTTGTCAGATGCATAGGCTAAAAGCTTTGTTATCGGGTAGTAGTATTGTCGTAATGAGAATGGACTGATTAAAAAGAAGCGTTTGCGTCTTTTTGCGGTCGGAACGCTGACAGAGTGCCTGGGTGTTCATTTATTCCGTATTTTGTCGTGTTAAATTTGTAGATAAAAAATATTCCCGTTGTTCCCGTTCTCTGATTGTTCGAAAATTGTTTTCTAATGGTGTAACCGTGAAGTCATCAAAGCTGTGGTTTTTTAATGTGCTGTGTTTTGAAAGTGGAAGGCCTGGCAGGGATCGTACATGTGCCCGATGGTTGTTGAATATAATTCTAAACGGAGTGTCTGTCTGTCCCACGTATTGCTTGTTACATACCCCACATTCCAGGAGGTACATGACGTTTTCTGAGTCACAGTCTAGTGCACCTCTTATCCTGTGCTTAAAATCTGAGTGGGTGCTTTTCGCCACTGTCGTAGTCTGCATGTGTTTGCATACCTTGCATCTGCTTTTTCCGCAAGGGTGACACTCTTTTTGAGATTTCACGCCTATCTCTGATTTTATTAAATGGTCCTTTATATTATTCGGCCGTCTGTATACCACACAAGGAGTAGAAGTGAAAATTTTAGATAGTCGCACGCTCTGTTTCAATATGTTAATGTGTTTTCTTGGGACCTTGTTTATGTTTGGTGGGTTGCTCGTAAAAGTCAATAGCAAGTTTTTGTTGCGGTGTTGGTCGGCGTTTTTCTGGTGAATGAGAAGAATCTGGCGGACCAGATTTTCAGCTTTTTTGATGGCGTCATCGATCATAGCTGGCAGGTATTCTTGATTAAGGAGTACTTCGCGCATATGTGTGCTGTTTTTGTGAAAGTCCTCGGTGCGGAAGCAGATTCATCGGAATCTTTGTGCTTGTGAATACAGAATGCTGGTCTTGCAATGTCGCGGGTGGCAGCTTTTGAAGTGCAGGTACTGTTGCCTGTCCGTAGGTTTTCTGTATACGGTAGTTACCAACGCACCATCGTCAACTCGTATGAGTACATCAAGGAAGTTTATTTCAGTGTTAGAGTTTCTATATTTCTTTAACGTTTCTCCCCCCGTTTCCTTGTTTCTTACTTTTTTACTTTTGACACTACTTTTTTTTTTACCCATTCCCTTCTGTCTCGACAGGCTATAAGAAGACACCAAACATGTGTAAATATTAATATGCCTTTTAAAAGACGGGGCCGCCTTCGAAACGTCGGCAGAATAAACAGTTGTTATGTGAAAGCACATATACATATATATTTATATATACATATATATTTATATATATGTATATATAAATATGAAAGTAGATGCGCTTTCACATAACAACTGTTTATTGTGCCGACGTTTCGACAGGAACCCTGTCTTTTTCAAGGCATAATACTATTTACACATGTTCCGTGCCTTTTTATATCCTGTCAAGACAGGAGGGGAGGGGTCAATTGAGAGAGTAAGAAAAAAAAAAGAAGAAACAGCGAAACGGGAGGACAAACATTAAATAAAATATAGAAAATCTAGAAGAAGAAGCAAGACCGACACGGCGTAATTAGAAAGGGGCAGCATTTCAACAGAGTAGGGCAGAGGTAGATGAGGAATGTCATCATTGTCAACAATACCTCCCCCGCACCCACACTTCCCCAAGTGGGCAGGGAGCCCCCGTTTTTGTATTTCACCTTTCCGTGTAGTCCGCTGGGGGCTCGTTCCTCTTTGAAGTGTATGACAAGTTAATGGGGAGGGCTTAAGCGCTGTAAGTGCATGCTGGTGGCGTCGGGAGGAGCGAAAAAGCCGGTGAATGAGGCACCGCCATCGATATTCATTATATGCATTGGCTCCTTGTCAGTGAAGGAACAAAATGTGCGTTAAAAATTAAAGAAGGAGAAAAAAAACCAGGGGGGGGGGGGAGACTGTACGACATCCTAGACAGTCACCACACAGTTGCGGCTCACTGGGAAGACATGCGCACATGCACGAAAAAGTTAACGAAACCACCTAGCTGTCAGCTCCTTGTCAGTGAAGGAACAGAATGTGCGTTGCAACTTAAAAAAAAAAGGGGGGGGGGACCGTACGACATCCGGGACCACTTATCTGTGCGTTCCGGCTGTGCTTGATGAGGCAAATCATTTCTATGTTGTCAGATGCATAGGCCAAAAGCTTTGTTAGAAGGTAATATTATTGTCGTAATGAAACCGGACTGATTAGAGAGAAGCGTTTGCGTGTTTTAGCGGTCGTAACGCAGACAGAGTGCCTGGGTGTTCATTTATTCCGTATTTTATCGTGTTAAATTTGTAGATAAAATAAGATTCCCGTTGTTCCCGTTCTCTGATTGTTCGAAAGTTGTTTCCTAGTAGTGTAACCCTGATGTCATCAAAGCTGTGGTCTTTTAATGTGCAGTGTTTTGAAAGTGGAAGGCCTGGCAGAGATCGTATATGTGCCCGATGGTTGTTTAATCTAATTCTAAACGGAGTGTCTGTCTGGCCCACGTATTGCTTGTTACATACCCCACATTCCAGGAGGTATATGACGTTGTCTGAGTCACAGTCTAGTGCACCTCTTATCCTGTGCTTAAAATCCGAGTGGGTGCTTTTTGCCACTGTCGTTGTCTGCATGTGTTTGCATACCCTGCATCTGCTTTTTCCGCAAGGGTGACACCCAATTTGAGGTTTCACAACTATCTTTGAATTTATTAAATAATCCTTTATATTTTTCGGCCTTCTGTATACAACACAAGAAGGAGAAGTGAAAATTTTGGATAGTCGCACGCTCTGTTCCAATATGTTAAAGTGTTTTCTTAGGACCTTGTTTATGTTCGGTGGGTTGCTCGTGAAAGTTAGTAGCAAGCTTTTGTTGCGGTGTTGGTCGGCGTTTCTCTGGTGGTTGAGAAGAATCTGGCGGTCCAGATTTTCAGCTTTTTTGATGGCGTCATCGATGATAGCTGGCGGGTATTCTTGATTAAGGAGTACTTCGCGCATATGTGTGCTGTTTTTGTGGAAGTCCTCGGTGCTGGAGCAGATTCGTCGAAATCTGTGTGCTTGGGAATAGGGAATGCTGGTCTTGCAATGTCGCGGGTGGCAGCTTTTGAAGTGCAGGTATTGTTGCCTGTCTGTAGGTTTTCTGTATACGTTAGTTACCAACGCACCATCGTCAACTCGAATGAGTACATCAAGAAAGTTTATTTCAGTGTTAGAGTAGGTGTGTGTAAAATAAATGCTGGGGTGTACCTGGTTGAATGCCTGTATGAATTTGAGGAGCTCGTTTTAGGAATGTGTCCAAATTATGAATATATCATCTAGGTACCGTTTATAGAGTAATGGTTTGATATTACAATATGAAAGAAAATTGGACTCTATGTGGTGCATGAATATGTTAGCGTAGTTTTGGGCCATTCTTGTACCCATTAACGTACCGCTGATTTGAAGATAGTACTGGTTGTTAAATTCAAAGCTGTTCAAATCGAGTACAAGTCTTGTGAAGATTTCAATTACTTTTTTGCTTGGATAAGCGACAGGGTTGTGTGTGCCATACGATTCAACAAGTGCCCTTACACCATCGTCATGTGGGATATTTGTGTAGAGTGAGCTAACATCCAATGTTACGAGAAATGCACCGTCTGGAATTTTCACGTCTGCTATTTCCCGAAGGAAGTGGTTTGTGTCACGCAAGAAGGACTCATGTGTGGGTGGTATGACTTTGAATAAAGGATCAATATAACTGGAAATGGGTTCCGTTAACGTTCCCGTGCCTGATATAATGGGTCTGCCAGGGTTATTCTCTTTATGAATCTTCGGCAGCATGTAAAAACGACCAGGCGCCGAATGTACCGTAATAAGTGCCTTTTTAAGCTTTGAATTAATGGCGCCTTCACGTGTGAGATTCTCTAGGGTTGTTACAATGATTTTTTTGTGCTCCGTGGTAGGGTCAAAGTCGAGGTGTTTGTAGAATTGTTTGTTATTTAGTTGTCGCTTGCCTTCCTCAATGTAGTCCGATCTATTCAGAACAACAATCGCGCCTCTTTTGTCTGCTGGTTTGATGACGAGATCTTCGCAGTTGCTCAACGTGAGTAGTGCCTCTTTTTATCTTTTTGATATGTTATTCATGCTTGGTTTGTGCACTTTGTACGCATGTATAACATCTTCTTGAACCGCGTCTATATAGAGATCCAGATGTCGATCTCTGTTGGCGTCTGGGGTCCATTGCCGTCCGATTACCGCACGAAAAATTGCGTTGTCTTTTTCGGGTTTATCAAAGAAATATTCCTCCAATCGTAAATTTCGTGCGAAGTTGTCTAGGTCTTTTAGGAGCGTGAATTCATCATACCTTCCGTTTCCAGGGCAGAATGTAAGTCCGCGTGATAGTATACTCAATTCTTCTTTGCTAAGTTCTTTGCTAAGTTCTGCTAAGAAGAATTGAGTATACTTTCACTTTCACTTCTCCTCCTTGTGTTTAACTTCTTCTCCTTGTGTTGTATACAGAAGGCCAAAAAATATAAAGGATCATTTAATAAATTCAAAGATAGGTGCGAAACCTCAAATTGGGTGTCACCCTTGCGGAAAAAGCAGATGCAGGGTATGCAAACACATGCAGACAACGACAGTGGCGAAAAGCACCCACTCGGATTTTAAGCACAGGATAAGAGGTGCACTAGACTGTGACTCAGACAACGTCATATACCTCCTGGAATGTGGGGTATGTAACAAGCAATACGTGGGCCAGGCAGACACTCCGTTTAGAATTAGATTCAACAACCATCGGGCACATCTACGATCTCTGCCAGGCCTTCCACTTTCAAAACACTGCACATTAAAAGACCACAGCTTTGATCACATCAGGGTTACACTACTAGAAAACAACTTTCGAACAATCAGAGAACGGGAACAACGGGAATCCTATTTTATCTACAAATTTAACACGATAAAATAGGGAATAAATGTACACCCAGGCAATCTGTCCGCGTTACGACCGCTAAAAGACGCAAACGCTTCTCTCTAATCAGTCCGGTTTCATTACGACAATAATATTACCCGCTAACAAAGCTTTTGGCCTATGCATCTGACAACATAGAAACAATTTGCCTCATCAAGCACAGCCGGAACGCACAGATAAGTGGTCCCGGATGTCGTACGGTCCCCCCCCCTCTTTTTTTTTTAAATTGCAACGCACATTCTGTTCCTTCACTGACAAGGAGCTGACAGCTAGGTGGTTTCGTTAACTTTTTTGTGCATGCGCGCATGTCTTCCCAGTGAGCCGCAACTGTGTGGTGACTGTCTCGGATGTCGTACAGTCTCCCCCCTCCCCCCCCCCCTGGTTTTTTTTTCTTCTTCTTTAATTTTTAACGCACATTCTGTTCCTTCACTGACAAGGAGCCAATGCATATAATGAATATCGATGGCGGTGCCTCATTCACCGGCTTTTTCGCTCCTCCCGACGCCACCAGCATGCACTTAAAGCGCTTAAGCCCTCCCCATTAACTTGTCATACACTTCAAAGAGGAACGAGCCCCCAGCGGACTACACGGAAAGGTGAAATACAAAAACGGCGGCTCCCTGCCCACTTGGGGAAGTGTGGGTGCGGGGGAGGTATTGTTGACAATGATGACATTCCTCATCTACCTCTGCCCTACTCTGTTGAAATGCTGCCCCTTTTTAATTACGCCGTGTCGGTCTTGCTTCTTCTCCTAGATTTTCTATATTTTATTTAATGTTTGTCCTCCCGTTTCGCTGTTTCTTCTTTTTTTTCTCTCTCTCTCTCTCTCAATTGACCCCTCCCCCCTCCTGTCTCGACAGGATATAAAAAGGCACGAAACATGTGTAAATAGTATTATGCCTTGAAAAAGACAGGGTTCCTGTCGAAACGTCGGCACATTAAACAGTTGTTATATGAAAGCGCACCTACTTTCATATTTATAACCTTGCGGCAACCGAAGTTATTCTTCTGCATATATATATATATATATATATATATATATATATATATATATATATATATATATATATATATAGTATACTGCAGGCTTGGAACCAGAGATAATGGGTACTGCAGAAGTTTTGGTTAGTACGAGGTAAGGTGGCTGCCCCTTCTGCCTCGACAGATATGGAAGTGCAGACGGCGGCGGACTGTGTTTTCGGTGAGGGCAATTGCGCGGGCTGCGCAGTGGTGTTGTGGGGTGGCAGTCACGTAAGCCACGGCGGTTGTAGTCCGAACTTGTGGCATCGTGGAGGCTCGCGCTCTACAGGACGGGTGGTCTTCAGGATGCATATTTTTGGTGGAGGGATCAACGCTTAAGATACTGAACACGCTGGTAAGGATAGGCATTCAGGCGGAGAGAGGCATCAAAGGTGGAAAAGGGGAGGGAATAGCGCAACCCAGCTGGTTGCGAGAGAGACGGAGTATATAGCTCGGTAGTTCAGTGGGCTTCTGTCAGCTCCGTAAGAGACTTGTCGTCGCCCTTCGACAATAGCCGAGCCGTTGAAATAGATGAGTAAAGTGACAGGGCCCGGGTGTACGCTTGCCCAACGAGGCAGTTGACTTTATCTTCTTCCGCGCGAGAAAAGAAGAGATATGGATGAGCACAGACGCAGTGGCAGAGAACAAAGGCCTGCACCAGGCAGCAGAAATAGTGCTCGCGCATGTCGTGGTGATGTTTGGCAAGGCGGTGTATGAGGCACATGGTCGGGTCTACAGTGTTGAAGATTTGAGCGATCAGGTTACAGTGTGAACATGATTCAGCTTTTTAGGGTGTTTTTGGCTTATGTTCCTGCGTGCTCCCCAAAGGTGATAAGTGAGGCGCCCTTTATTATGAGGTTTTCGATAACATCCTTGTTGGCGATGTTTTTTTAGGGTCTCTGAAAAAGTTTTGTTTTCCTCGTTTGGACAGAACACTGCGAGGTAGCAGCTTTTGGTGTCTTGGTAATGTTTCTGGAGAGTTTTGTTTTCCTTGTTTGAACACCATGCTGAAGCAAGAGCCATCCACTTTGAATGTTTTTAGCAGTCAACCTGCTTTATTAAGCTCATTCATTGAAAAATATTACTCGTATTTGATTTACAATTGAGTAATGATGTTTCGCTAATTGTTTATTGCCCATAAAATAGCTCCGTTTTTAGGATAGACGGCCAATTTCTGTTGGCAGAAGGCTTAACAAGGCTTGTTTACGAAGTAATTGGGGTCAGAAAACAGAATTTAGAAGGTTACGTTTGTGTTTTTATTGAACTTCATTTCAGGGCTTGAATGAAGCACAGCGGAAGTTTTTCTGCTTCTCTTGAAAGCCTGAAAAACACCGTTTTTTACACGGCCGAGAAAAAAAAAGTATCTCAGGCACAAAAAATGCCTCAGAGACATTTATTGGTATTGTTCATCGCAGAGGCATATTAGAAAACGTACAATCAAGCATTCAAGCACAAACTTGACATTTGTATACAAGTGTGCACAACACAGGAATCGAACTCGGAACTACACGCTCTGAAGGTAAATACGATAACTATTACACCACAACGCCACCACTAGCTTGTCTGGTTTATCACGTACAATGTGGCTACTAACATGTCGCTGACACTTTAAACTTTTGTTCTCATAGCAGTGGCATGTGTCAGCGCCTGTGCAAGGCCACTGCATAAACTGAAGGGTGCCATGCAGGCAATGGTGAACATCTTCGGCTTCAAACTATTCGGCTTGTCGTGTCGTGCCGCTATTCAAATGGTGAACGTGTGCCCACTTGAGCACATCCCTATACATCGACAGAGGTTCACTCGCCCGAAATTTGTGGATACCAGCGTGACAAAAACTATCTTCAAATGGCCGAACCAGAGGAGGTCATGGGCCGAACATATGTGCATACCAAGGATGTATACTGTGGAACTACTTTCGGTATTTCTGCCTCCATCTGCAGGAAGGTGAGGACAGCCGACTGCGCTCACCAGAAGTCAATGCCGTATTTATCTGTTGAAATCAGCCTGACATTTACAGTTCGCCATATTTAAAGCAACTACTCGAGTGCTGTGTACATCAGTACATGTTTGAGCCAGTCGAAAGGGCTACGACTAAATCGGCACAGAAAAGAGAGTCTCAAACAGCCACCTTCACCCGCGTCGGAAGACTGGCGCACGTATAGGATGCATGTCAGTGCTTAATGTCACTGAAGTAAAGCGTTACAAATGATACGCTTAACAGTACATATCCAATTCGATAAGAAACAGCAGCATCGGCCCTCACTTTTAGCCGAGTATTGGCACGATCCGCTCTAGGCGCGGGCAGCATGCATAAACATTAGCTGCTTTTGAATTTCACAGATCAGATTGCACAGTTGTTATTGCAATCAGTATCGCACTTTCCTGCAGCGGGCAAGGCGCACGCGATGAGTCAGCATATTACCGCGAGGGAAAAAAAGTGCCGGACGAGTGCCGCTCTTGCTGCAGTGGTGATATGTGCTCTGAACTGTGCTAAACTTTTGCAAGAATAGTTTGGCTCATATATGGCAGTTCTGCTTTCTTTATAATACCATCACTTGTTGTAAACTCTGCCCAGTACTATAGTGGTGATGTGTTAAAATGCAAACGTAATGTTAGCTGCAGCGCTAGAAACACGCGACTGTCATGTAGAATAGCTCATTTTGATTATGCCTACTTATATCTTTGTACACGTGTTTTCACCATATGTGCTTATGATCGCACTGCATGCAAATGGGGAAAGAGGAGGAGTTCTGCTGCTGCTTCGAAATTCGGCAAACTTGCGACCACCACAGCACACTTCATCTCGTAGGTTTGAAGTATTTTCTTTGAACTTAAGCGGCCCATTTTGCAGTCATCTTCGGATCCCAAAGAAACTTGTGAAGAGTGACCTCATCGCGACCGTAAGTGTTTTGGCAGCCTTGTGCCACGCAGTAACTCGGCATCGCGAGTCCACTTCAACTTTGCACAAACACAACTAGAGAATGCCGGATGGCAAAAATCTCTGATCAGAAGAAGAGAACGGTGCAATGGCCAGATATCCATACGAACTGGCAGATCTGATGCCTTATCAGGCAGCAGATCGCAGCAGAAACATGGCAAAAACGCGAAGTCAACAAGCTGAGTTGACTTATAGACGCAGGTGGCCCTAAAGCCTCTACACCTTTAAGAGGCCCGGCTTACTGTTGCCCGCCGGGCGGTGGCTCGACTCTGAACGTGACATCATCTCCCCGCGTGTCTCTCTCTCCTGTGCTCCGCCAGTGCACGCGCGCAAGACAGAAGAGAGAATGGGGGAGGGGCATTTTTTTTATCAAAGTTTGCTTGCTTACAGCGCCGTTGTTTAAACGAACCTCGCGAAAAAAACCTCCATAGACATGTGGTAAGAGGTCGCGTATACTGATTTCGCAATAAATTCGTGAATTCGAAACTTCTTCAGTGTCCCTTTAGGTCAATGTAGGGAGCAGACTTTGCAGGCGAATGAGCGAGGCAGTCGCTCCCCTTCCTCCGCGCTTCTGTTCACGCCTATGCAGGTGCGAAAGTTACAAGGACACTGTAAAGTGCCTACACTAAGTGCCTATACTGCACTCGTACTGTCGGGACCCAGACGCAAGGACAGCAGCGCCTTATGAGAAGTTGAACGATGATCTATATCGGCAATTAGCACTATTTGTAACGCGTATTTTATCTTCCCACACAGTGGTTCTCTAACCTAAACTCAATATTGAGATCATTTAGCACTCATTGACTACCTAAAATCTTATCAATACAACTTTTTTTTGTTAAATATTAGACAAATGCATTACAGGCAACGCCTAAGGCATACCACAACGTCAAGTACAACTACCGCAAATTAGCAGTTGAAAAGTATCTCAAGTAGTGAAGAAGTTAATTCACAAACACTTCACCTTTGTGAACGACCATGTGTACTCGGCCCTCCTGTGGTACAGATAATGTTGCACGAATCAAAAACAAATGCAGCGTTTTAGTCTTCCTCTACAAAAAAGCTGTTCTTCATTAAGCAATTGCTCCTTTTAATTGCTAGTATACCATATTCACAGAAGAAGACAGGTTGGCTTCTTTGCCATTCAGAATTTCTTAAACATACCACAGCAACACAAAAAAGTGTAGCAAATATGCACAAAACCGGAAAATCCTACTCATATTAGCACTTTGTCATCACCTGCATATCATGTTAAACATTATTAACGCAACGTGCCACTTCAATTATGCTAGATTTTAAGAAGCATGCATGAACACAGTGAGAACTCTCTGCCTATTTGCCTGCCACCTATTCATCTTTCACAATGATTCTGAAGAGTTAAACATCTGCTTTACTTGCTTGGTAATGAAGGCGCAATCCATAACATTGAGCCAGCAGTATTTCAGAACTTCCTATTGCATACCTCAATTTATAAATGATACGGTGGTTCAATTATTCTATTGAAAGCATAAAAGCATCAGTTCTGATGTCAGTGTAAGCATATGTATATTTACGTATTTGCATACAGCACCTATACCTAATACAAAACACTAGGAACATACACAACACAGCCCAAGCAACCTATATTATTCACCGTACTGAAGCAAGATAAAACTAGTGAAAAAGTTCACCATGACGCAAACTAACATGTGTACTTCACAGTGCGAAAATCTAAAGAGTATAAGTGGAAGCCAAAGAACTGGGATGTACAACAAACTGGGTGTCAGTCTGCACATGAATGTTAGCAAATTAGTACAGTAAGGTTCGCATTACTTTTACAAAATATGCAACCATTCATGTAGGCATGTTGCAATTTTTATTGCATCATTTATTTATTTATTTATTTATTTATGTTCCCTAAAGGCCCGACGGCATTACATAGGGGTGGTTATGGTATACATACGTAGAATAAACACAAGGACTAAGGTAATAAAGCGTTGGAAAAACTGAATATCATCGCGAAAAAATAAAGAACAATAAAATTTAGTTAGAAAAGTACATATAAAAAAATTATCAGGACAAACTCCTCTAAAAAAAGAACTAGGCTCAACATATTCTTCCCGCACAGTGGTAAAGAGACCGAGCTATGCAGACAGTTAGAAGTATCACGATGCGCACATGCAGTAAATCCAAGGCAGTTATACACGGTAGCTCAAGCATGAAGTTGAAGTTTTATTTTGTCAGTAAATTTGTCATGGCTTTTTGTACAAACACTATCATTAGGAAGTTTATTCCATTGATTAAAAGCAGAAAGCAATAGCGAATATAAGAACGTGTTCGTACGGCAAACAAAGGTTGTAGCTTGAATTCATGATCAAGGCAAGTGAATATTCGATGGTCAAGTTTATTGAGTGCAGACAATGACGAATCATTATCGTAGACATTGTGGAAGAGAGGTAGAAGTGAGAACTGTCTTCTTGACTGCAAAGACGGCAACTTCTGCGACGTCTTTTTTTCATTTATGCTAGAAGAGTAATTTTGTTATGAATCGGGCACTTTTGTTTTGAAGGGAATCTATTTTGTTTATGAGGTAAGCCTGTTGAGGGCTGCGTAATTCGGGAGCATAATCAAGTTTAGAGCAGACTATCGTATTGTAAGCTAAAGGTTTTGTTGCAGAATTGGCAAAATGTAAGTTTTGTCTGATGAATTGGAGTGTCTTATACGCGCTGCTAGTGATAGTGTCAATATGCAGGTCTCATGATAAGTCACTCGTTAAATGAACTCCTAAATACTTGATATCGGATACATTTTCAACTTGTTTCTCATTCAATGTGCAATGATAAGTTATTGTTTATTTTTGTTGTATATGAAAGAGCCTTTGTTTTGTTCACGTTGACTTCCATCTGCCAGTCCAGGCACCACTTAATAAGCATAATATTATCGCTTTGCATATTAATACCATCTTCACTGCTAGACACCCTACTATATACCACGCAGCCATCCACGAACAACCTCACCATAGAAGTCATAAAATTAGCTACATCAATAATGTAAATTAGAAATAATATTGGTCTCAGCACAGATCTCCTAGGCACTTCCGCTTTCACGCGCAAAAACGAGGAATGTTTGTCGTTAACTGTAGCGAATTGGCACCAGTTAGTTACGAATTCCGATATCCAATTTATTACGCGACTGTCTAAGATCAGGCTGGTAAACTTTTTCATTCGTCTACCACGAGAGACTTTATCGAAGGCTTTTTTTAATCTACAATAACGGCATTGATTTGGCATCTATTATGTACGGCGTTGTAAATGTCAATAAAACACACAAATAACTGTGCCTTACAAGATTGTCTATGCAGGAAGCTGTGTTGGTTGACAAAAAAGAAATCATTTTTTTCTAAGTATTTCATGACTACCGATGAAATAATACACTCAAGCAATTTGCTGCCAATACTAGTTAAAGATATTGGTCCGTAGTTATGTGGGTTAAAGAGGTCTCCGGATATAAATATAGGTATTCGCAGGCTAACTTCCAATCGTCGGGTACACAGCCTGTGTCGAGTGACTGTTGGAAAAGGGCCCTCAACAAGGGACATAGTTTTAGTTTCACTATCTTAAACAGCTTCACGCACATCTCGTCAGGATTTACAGGAATGCGATCAATGGCTGCTGCGATGCCTTTTGAAGTGATATTTATATCTTCCATTTGCGAAGTTAAACAAATAGTGCATAGGTTAAATAACATTAGAGTTTTATCTCTAAAAACAGAGCTGAAGAATTTGCTTGAGGCCCATAGCTCCACCTATGACATCAAAACTTGTGTGACATGATCATAAGTTAGGTTTTTCGCATAAAAGCCTAAGGAAGACTGCTGAGTTGGTCTTAGATCCGCTTACAACAATTTGTAGGTGTCCAGTCATGCCAACAAAATAACAACATTGCATTCATATCTTGCTTCACATGTTTACTCACACTTATCTGAAAACAAAAAAAACGTAATTGGCTGGAATCACCTATGCTTGTGAACTTGTAGGCATTATCACACAGCTACAGTACACCGATGCTCTATTGTACATAATAAGTACAGATACGTTTACAATATTTTCGTGCAAGCCAATGTCATCTGCAACCTAAGAATTTCTTCATCTTTAATTCCTCACTTCATGGCTCATGTATATTTACCACAATAAAAATTAATTCGAGTACCTCGGCTGAATAGTCAACTTGAAATCTAAAACTTCCCATATATAGCGAATGGTGGCAAAGCATATTGTATCCTGGTATCCATCAAGTTAAAACTAAATTGACCACAAATGTATACAGAGTGTAAAGCACTCAGTACTTCAGTACATAGTTTAAAATTTATGATAAGAACTCGACATTGAAGTATAAATGAAAAGAACGGGACACCACAGTACTAAAGCTGAAGTTTGCCACATGTATGTTTATTTTAGTGACGTTCATACTCATTCTGTGACTGTATGATTCTTTAATCTCACAATTTTTTCGTACTACGTGTGTGTATCTTTTTGTGGTTGGCATCACATTTCCCTTTCTAGTAACGCATTGACCTAAGCATTTCATTCTCATTTCACTGTGATTTGGGCCTGTTTTCTGCTATTCCTTCAACTCTTATTACACGTAAAATTGCCCAACTGTCAATCTTAGGATTAAGTTTGCTGAATAAAACTTGTTCCACTTAGTGCTGTTTCAAATAATGTGAAATTTTCAAACGAGCACGCTGTTGCACAGGTTCTATGCAGTACCGTGCATAACACTCTACGTGTATTTCATAACACAGTGAGACTATTATCCCGATTGTTGTAAGATATACGAAATGTTCGAGTTTGGTGAGGCACAGGGGAGTGCCTTGTATACAAACAGGTGGGTGAGCAACTCCTGCTGTTTTGCCATATATGTCTTCCTGAAAATAATACCAAAAAGACCATTATGCTTCTTGTATGCACAAAAAATGAATGTCTTACCACTGACTCACCCTCGACAGTACCATTGATAACTTTCTAATAAAACATGAAACAAGGGGCAAAATTGAGACGCCCTTACGTAGTTCCATGTAAAATTTTCACTTGAAGTACAAAGGGTGAAGAATACATGACGGTGAAGAAATTCAAAACAACATCACAAGTGAACTCTTGTTCTGTGCGCTACTACTACGACAGTTGTTGATCTCGGTGAAGTTACTATTGTAGTGTAAAGGTATGCAAATGTTAATAAGATTCACTTTGTAATTAAATACATCATCGATGAACAAAAAGTGCTTGGGGCCCACGTCCTTAGATTTATTGCAGATATTGAGCTCCAGGTGGTCACAATTTCTCTACCTCCTCACTACAGTGCGATTCATGATCACATGATGGTTTTTGAACGGTAAACAGGAATAATTACACCCCTTTGCAACGAAACACGGGAAATACACACTTATTGAACAACCCCTATTATTCTGTTTAGGTCTTTGATTGCGTGACTTGTTATTGATTCATGGCAAAAATAAACAGCACACTTGTAATTATGACAAAAGAAGAGCTAGACACAATATCAGCAGTTTCTACTTTGCCAGAGCTTGTCTCAATAATCAGAAAAATCTGTCATGATCACAAGCACTATAGTAACATAAGGTGAAACAAAATGACCAGATGAAAGGATTAATGTCACTCAGTAACAAGGTTCAA
Source organism: Rhipicephalus microplus (assembly GCF_043290135.1). Lineage (NCBI taxonomy): Eukaryota > Metazoa > Arthropoda > Arachnida > Ixodida > Ixodidae > Rhipicephalus > Rhipicephalus microplus. The sequence continues at coordinate 119,726,204 of NC_134708.1, forward strand.
AAGATTCAACTGACTGATATCAATGCAAAAAATAGCCATGCATGAGTGACCCATCTCCTAAATGCTATAAATATTCACATGGAATTCAGGCAAGTTCCAGTGCTGATATGTGACTAATTAAGTGGCAATATCATAAAATGCACGTGCTTCCTCAAACATACAGTGTAACTAACCACATGTCTTTGATTTCATACGATCATGACCATGTCTCTTTAACAATATCTATCTTTCAAGCTGAATCAATACAGTCTTATAATGCTATTGTACCTTGATATGCACTTTATTTTTTTTCTGCACGATGCAGTCTATGTGAACAATGCAAAATTGTTATCGTAAAGATTTCTTCTTGGCTGATATTCCGGGCATAAAAATAGAATATATACAAAACAAATATGGCCTTAATGCACACTTCATCACATGGAAGCTCAATAACAGTGCTTGTTTGTTTTTGCTTGAGTGTCATCATCATCATCATCATCAGCCTGACTACGGCCACTGCGGTACAAAGACCTCTCCCATGTTCCGCCTGTTTACTCGGTCTTGTGCTTGCTGCTGCCAATTTATACCCGCAAACTTCTTAATCTCATCTGTCCACCTAACCTTCTGTCTCCCCCTAACCCGCTTGCCTTCTCGGGGAATCTAGCCAGTTACACTTAATGACCAGCGGTTATCCTGTCTACGCACTACATGCCGGACCCATGTCCATTTCCTCTTCTTGATTTCAACTAGGATATCCTTATCCCCCGTTTGTTCTCTTATCCACTCTGCTCTCTTCTTGTCTATTAAGGTTACACCTACCATTTTTCTTTCCATTGCTTGCTGCGTCGTCCTCAATTTAGGCAGAACCCTCTTTGTAAGCCTCCAGGATTCTGCTCCGTAGCGAAGTACCGGAAAGATACAGCTGTTATATACCTTCCTGTTAAGGGACAGTGCGCAATCTACCTGTCATAATTTGAGAGTACTTGCCAAATGTACTTCACCCTATTCATATTCTTCTAGTTACTTCAATCTCGTGGTTCCGCTCCGCGGTTATTACCTGCCCAAAGTAGACATGATATTTTACAACTTGAAGAGCACTATTACCTATCTCGAAGCGCTGCTCTCTTCCGAGGTTGTTGTACATTACTTTCGTTTTCTGCAGATTAATTTTGAGACTCACCTTTCTGCTCTTCTTGTCTAACTCTGTAATCATGAGTTGCAATTCGTCCCCTGAGGTACTCAGCAATGCAATGTCGTAGGCGAAGCGCAGGTTACGAAGGTACCCACCATTAGCTCTTACCCCTTACTGTTCCCATTCTAGGCTTCTGAAAACCTCCTGTAAGCACGCGTAAAAAACATTGGGGAGATTGTGTCTCCCTGCCCTACACCATGTTTGATTGGTAGTCTGTTGCTTTCTTTATGAAGCACTATGGTAGCAGTTGATTCCCTGTATACTTCTTCCAGGATGTTTATATTGCCGTGAGTGATGGTGATGCCTTGGCGAAAAAGAAGGGCAGTGATGTGTTCGGTAATGGCGTCTTCATTACAGTGCACGCCGCAACACACGGAAACAAGACTACTGCAGTGGTGGCACGCAGACGTCGTCGTCGACCACACGTAACACCCTGGGTTCTTGGTCTGGATTATGGGTCACAGGCTTGTCAGCGGCGAATGTAATCACACCATCGCGTATGTCGACCACAGCACCGTACTCTTTTAAGAAGTCCATTCCCAGTATCATAGGTTTGCACACTCCGGTTAGATCAGAAATGTGGTTACAAAAGCCACATTCTCAATCGTGAGTCTATCTGTACATTTTCCCGTGGGTGTCATTATCTGGCCTCCAGCATTTCGTATATAAGGGCCCGTCCATTCCATCTTGACTTTCTTGAGTTCTTCTGTCAATCGTACACTTAAAACGGAAAAGCCGGCACCCATATCGACTAAGGCCGTCACTTCAACGCCATCAATCGTCACAGCGAGGTCAGCAGTCGCAGTTTTCTCGGCGGAGTTTCCATCGTCGTCTCTCACGTGTTTCGGCAGAAGTGGAGGATTTTCGGCAATTCGACGGCTTGCAACCTTCCCCCCAGAGGTCGCTGCCTTCAGTTTCCCCGCCGTGGGCTGGGAACCGGCCTCTGACGGTGTCAGCAAAACTATGGTGGCTTGGTGAACCAAAGCGAGCCGGGAATGGTGAACGCGACCGGAAGGTAGCAGAGTCTTCCCGCCTGCCAGCCTGGTCGTCTTCGATGGGGGGCACGGCTTTCGTCGAAGTGTCGGCGCGTAGCTGCACGTGCACTACTGCGGTATTCAGCTCGGCGATGTGGGCAAAAATGGTAAATGTGCCCTGGCTCTCCACAGTTATAGCAGAGTGGTCGGCGATCTGCAGTGCGCCATATGTCGGTCTTCCGCATATAGGGTCGCCTGATAGAATCCTGCTGAGCCCAGGCTGCCACAGTATACGGTTTGAGGTGCTGCGGCGCGGGCATGGGCATGGGCATGGGTCAATGAACAGCGTCTGCATAGCTGTATTTGTTCGGCTGGTAGGATACTTCTGGAGCCAATGGACGACGCACAGCGTCTGCGTAGGTACACTAGTTTGGATGGTACGGTGGAGCGGAATATTGCGGAGGAGAGGCAAACGTTTGTCGAAGTTCATGATGAACGACTTCAGCGGCGGGGGCTACCGTGGACTCCTACTACGGAGCGCCTGTGACTGCAATGTTTACTTTGCGTTCTCCTTCGCGATCTCCTCACGCACGATCTATGTAATCAGGAGGCGTAGAGAAAACTCGTCATTTGCGGTAAGTGCGGTGGCGCCTGCAGCTGTGCCGGTGGCTGAGCGATCAGACTGCCGGTACCGTTGCTGCAGCGCACGCTCTATTGCGGTAGCCTTCCTGGTGAACTCGTCCACTGTTGTTGGCGAATTGCGCACAAGACCAACAAATAGCTGCTCTTTGACGCTCCTCATTATATGGCTTAGCTTTTGAGCCTCGGGCATGTCGGGGTCCGCGTGGTGGCACAGACGCACCATATCCTCAGCAAACATGGCGACGCTTTCACGCAGCTGTTGGGTGCGTCCTGTAAGAAGGCGTTGTGCGTTTTCGCGTCAATCCGCGTTACCGAAGGTGTCAAGAAACCGACGACAAAACTCCTCCCATGCTGTCAATGTTGCCTCGTGGTTTATAAACCAAGTCTTCGCGCCGTCTTCAAGGGCGAAGTATACGCGAAAGAGCTTTCCACCGAGACTCCAGTAGTTATGTTTGGCTACACGTTCAAACTCCTCAAGCCAGTTTTGTGCATCTTCATTCGGTTGGCCTTGAAATGGTTCAGGAATGCACATACTCTGGACCGTCACCTGTGCAGGATTGCTTGAAAATGCCATTTCTTGAGTAAGGGATGCTGTCCTGATTGTGGTGAGGTTAGTGACTTAGCACATATGCTCTGGCAGTGCCCCTCGTTACGGGCCCAAGTCGGCTAACAGAAGAAGATTGGGACTCTGCCTTAAAATTTCAGAGTTGCTACCACAACTACGGGCTGTTCAGAGAGCCCACGACGCGGCGGTGAGGCTAGGCCTCCTTTTTCTTTGGTGGGTGTGGCCCGCGACGTTGCTCTAAAGGAACAGCGTTTCTCAGGACCCAATAAAGTTCTTTGTCTGTCTGTCTGTCTGTCTGTCTGTCTGTCTGTCTGTCTGTCTGTCTGTCTGTCTGTCTGTCTGTCTGTCTGTCTGTCGGAAGTGTTGCTCCCTCCAAAAGGCCAAGTTTTGGTTCAAGACCAAGTTCTCGTTCTGGCTTGAACGGTGCACAGGCGTCTCCAAGCATGGTTGTCTCGTAGGGCTGAGCCCAGGGCTTCTCACAGGGTTGCCGATCATGAGGTGATAGTACCCAGCTCCTCCACCAGTGTCGCGTCAATGAACCTTCTCGCCTCTTCTCGGCAATAGACCTTAAAAGTGGATAATGGCAAATAGAAGTAGATGAGTGCGACCGAGAAAAGACCACCTTCGTGACACCAGACGGGCCTTATAAATTCAAAGTCCTCCCTTTCGGTCTATGCTCAGCCCCAGCCACGTTTCAGAGAGTAATGAATACCATTCTGTCCGGCCTGAAATGGAAAACATGCCTTGTCTACCTCGACGACGTTATTGGTTTTTTGGTCACATTAGAAGAACATCTAAAGCGACTACTGTCAGTCCTTCAAGCCATGCGGACTGCTGGACTCACTTTCAAACTGAAAAAATGCCACTTCGCCTTCCAAGAACTCCAGTTCTTGGGACACGTGGTCAGTCGCGAAGGTGTAAAGCCTGACCCAGATAAAACTGCAGTCATCACAAAGTTCGCAAGGCCTGTTGAAAAGAAAATGGGAGGCGTTTTTTGGGTCTCTGCGCCTACTACCGGCGATTTATAGCAGGCTTTGCACACACCGTCTTTACACTCACCCGCCTTACATGGGAAGACGTTGCGTTTGCATGGAGTAAAGAGCAATAATCTTCGTTCAACGAGCTGCCGTAGCGTCTACAAACTCCACCCGTCTTCGACACAGACGAGAATGCGCCAACAGCCATCCGTACAGACGCCAGCTATGTGGGCCTAGGTGCTGTTCTTGTCCAATGCCAAGATGGTGTGGAGAGAGTGGTTGTCTACGCTATCAGAACGTTGACACGCGCCGAGTCCGATTACTCAACAACGGAGAAAGAGTGTCTGGCTGTCGTTTGGGCAGTTGCAAAGTTCCGCCCGTATTATGTGGCCCCGCTTTCTAAGTCATAAGCGACCATCACTCTCTTTGTTGCTGGACCAACATGAAAGACCCATCACGACGGTTAGCCCGATGGAGCTTACGGCTCGAAGAGTACGACATGGCCGTAGTCCGAAAAGCAACACTTAGACTCTGACTGTTTCTTAAGGTCACCGATTGAACCACCGGCTAAACAGGATGATGAATTCCCAGATTTTTTAGGAGTTGTTGATGTAGCTATCATTTATCAGCAACAACTAGATGATCGGGAGCTCAACTCGCTTATAGAATTCTTAAACGGACGAGCCGCCAATGCATCAACAGTGTTTTCGAGAAACTTGTCATTCTGTTTACGGGACGGAATTCTGTATAAAAAGAATTTATTATCAACAGGTAGAAGCTATTTGTTGGTAGTTCCTGAAGCTCCCTGCAGCAAACTTTTACAAGCCTGTCATGACGAAGCCACTGCGGGCCATCTCGGTTTCATAAGAACACTGACACGCGTAAAAGAAAAGTATTGCTGGCCAAGAATCGCGGCAGAGGTGAAACATTTTGTCCAAGCATGCATTGACTGTCAGCGGCGCAAGGTACCACCTGTCAAACCCACTGGGCTATTACATCATGTGCCTGTGCCAGGAACTCCATTTTCTCAAATCGGAATGGATCTGCTGGGCCCATTTCCAACATCGGACAGCGGCAAAAAATGAATTATAGTGGCGACGGACTACCTCACCCGATACGCGGCGACCAAGGTGATTGCGAGTGGCACTGCAGCTGAAGCGGCCCAGTTCTTCCTTGAGAACATTGTCCTCAGACATGGTGCTCCAGCTGTCGTCATAACGCACAAAGGTACCGCGTTTACAGCTGAGCTTTTGCGCACTGTGCTTACGCTCAGTGGCACAGCGCATAGCAAGACGACAGCTTTCCACCCACTAAGAAATTGGCTTACAGAACGACTTAACAAGACAATCGCTGACATGCTTTGCATGTACGTCGACGTGGAACACAAGAATTGGGACCGAATATTGCCGTACATCACATTCGCGTATAATATGGCGCGCCAGTAAACAACTAAAATGACGCCATTCACCCAAGTTCATGGCAGAGAAGTTACTACAATGCTAGACGCCGAGCTGCCTTACGATTGCAATGATTCAGAGACAGATGCCGTAGACTTCACTGAGTGCGCCTACGAAGCAACGCAGCTTGCCCGCGTCAGAGTAATGAACCAGCAGAAACTTGACGCCCAACGGTACAACCTTCGCCATTGATTCGTCACTCAGCAACCAGGAGATAGATTCTGGGTTTGCTTTTCTGTACGATGGCAAGGCCTCTCAGAGAAACTCCTACGCCGATACTTCGGACCCTGCAAGGTTTTGCACGTCTTAGCGTCATGACGTACGAAGTCGCGCCCGACGCCTCCTCCTGTTCGAAACATCGCCAGCATCTGCCTTAGACAGTGCACGTGGTCCGCATGTAACTTTACCTCTCTCAGTGACGTAAACACCCGCTGACCGCATCTCTACCAGTTGAGCATCGGGACGACGCTCACTCTGGCGGGAAGGTAATGCCGCGTGCATAGCTGCATTTATCGGCGAGATAGCGACGACAACGAAGAACGCGGATTTGCTCGAGAGGCGCAGCGCAGGTGAGTGAATAAGACGACAATCTTAGCGGCCTTCTTTTGAGAGCTTCTCTACAAGCTCCACTCTCCGTGTTTTTAAATCAACCCCCTGTAATTTATAAACCACGACAATATATGCGTCATCGACGCCCTCATTTCGCAGTGTCTGCATGACTGCTGATATTTCTACTGAATCAAACCCCTTCTCGTAATCAATGAAGGCTATGTATAGTGGTTGGCTATATTCTGAGCAATTCTCTGTTACCTTATTGTTAGTGTGAATGTGGTCGATTGATGAGTAGCCTGTTCGAAGTCCTGCTTGTTCCTTTGGTTGACTTAACTATAATGTTTTCGTTACTCTGTTAGCAATTACCTCTGTAAATAGCTTGTATACTACAGAGAGCAAGCTGACCGGCCTGATATCTTCAATTCCTTGTCATCTCATTTCTTGTGTATTAAGATAATGTTAGCATTCTTCCAAGACTCTGGTATTCTTCCCGTCAGGAGACACCTCGTAAAGAGGGTGGCTAGTTTTTCTAGCACAATCTGTCCTCTATCTTTCAGCAGATCTGATGTTACCTGATTCTCACCAGCAGCTTTGCCTTTTTACATGCTCTCTAAAGCTTTTATGACTTTTATCATGTGTACACTCCCTGAAAGCACTGTTTTATTCATGCTTTATTGTAACGAAACAAAGTATATCGCACAAACTTGCATTTTTAAGGTGCGCTCGCTTGAATCGGCTGGCTGCGGAAAGCTTCTGAGATATTCCCAGGAGTTTCAAAACACGCACCGCCCATCGTTATGTGAGCTTACTGACTTTTTTTTTATTGCTAATTTCACGCAACGCAAAGTGAAAAACGTCTCCTACTGCTCCTCAAGCGACGATAAGGATGCGTAAACAGAGGAAACATGAGTATCACGTACCATCTGGGTTCCTGATTGTGCGCGAACGCGGCACGCTCATAAGTTGCTTGGCTGTACATAGTGGCACGCTGGCATGCTCGCTTGAGTCACAAGGCCATCGCCACACTATCGCACTCGCATGGCGGCGTGTTGCACTGTTGTCAAGCAACTCATTACGCGACCAGCGACGAGGCCACAGTAACGCTGCCGCAGAAAACGCACACGCAACGCCGCGACACACAACCATGCAGCTCAAATGCGTCGCTCAGAAGGCTCCCGTGACAGCTTCGCTTCGCTATCGCTCGTGCAGCACGCCACTTCAGTAGACTTCAAGCCTCCGCTGGCATTCCGAAACATTAACGGCTCTCTTTTCACGTGTTCTTTGTTCTCTTCTTTTCTTGCACCGCGTGTGGCACGTGCGTCGGTTCTCCTCTCGGCTGGGGTCGTCGCTGGTCAAAGGTCGAAGCAGAGGTCGTTCGAAGGGCATATTTTCTCACTTCGTAGCGGCCCCTTGAGAAGAGTCGAGTCGCGTTATTCCCTCCACTTGCTTCTTCTTTTTTTTCCTCCGGGTCTCTTCAACGCCTGCTTTTATTCCGTGCGTTGATGCACGCCGTGCCTGCCCGACACGTTATCCGAAAGGGTATACTGTGTGTTCATGCGGTGCCCATCGGCCGCATCGAAGGTCTGCAGGATCTTCCTTAAGCATTATATTGATTTGATGGTGAAACAACATAAGCGAAGCCATTGTGTGGTCGCAGTACTGGTTAAACCTGAGCCCAACTGTCTTAAGTGTGCCTTCTGCAGCATGCCATACAACGGATATCATTCAATGACAAAGAAATAAAAAATTGCCCAGTATCTGCACGTTAATCTGCAAATTTCGTCGAAATACGACAGTATTACGTGTGGAGAGAGTGAACAAAACATTTATTTGTTCTGCGCAAGAAAATCGGTGAATTGTGTTCTGGAGGCGCTCAATCAGAGTGCCTCGAGCGTGCAGTGGAGGCGAACGAGTGCAAGTCACGTTACACGTGCGACATGAGCGCCATCTGGCAGTTTTCTTAGAATACGAAGCGCGCGGCCCTGACACGGGCATGCGGCCATCCCATAGGTGAAAAAGTGTAGAACACAAGGCGACGGTAGGTGCCACCACCATTTCTTCTTAGAAAAGCGTTGGAAACACTCGCCTTTTCGTGCAAGTGTTGCATGGTCAGCGCAGCGTGACAAACGCAACGGTCCATAGAATTACTTATTTATGCTTTTTTAGTAAAAAACGCACATGCAGAATATATACGGGTTGTTATGGTGCCTCAGATATGCGCAATGATTGCTTTTTAATTTACAATCACACAAGTATGAACGCTGAATCTTGAGCAACATTGGTGGGTGCTGCGGATGTGGTCGGCTGTTCGGGTTATCGGCTGGTGCCATTTAGAGTACTCATTACCGTTAAGGATAGATAAGCAGACAAATGTACAGAGAGACAGACCGAAATTTTGGCGTTGCAGGTCTCCAAGAAAGACTATCGTCTTTAATAACTGGTAAACGCGTTGTGAATATGTTGAGCATTCTGATACATTTGTGTTTTCGTGTGACAACGCCCTTCTTCCCCCTTCACGGCAGAATGCATGCCCGAGAGAAATGAAGGCAAATTGCAGAGAGCTGCTGTAGCAAATAAAACAAACATGAAAAAGGAGGGGAACAGTGAGTTCTCCTGTAGTCTAGTTCGTAATGAATGACATAAGATGGTGAATTTAGCTCCTTCCTCCCCTCATTTATCTACGTTATTTTCTTAGGAAGTAAAATTGAGGTCGCAGAATCATTGTACCCCTTTTTTGTTACACCCTATGGGTAAATAGGCGTGAGTAAAACTAACATCACGCCCTTAAAACGCCCAATTTGGCTAGTTTGTGCTTACAGTGTAGCGCGCTTGCCATTATTTGAACCAAAGAAAGACTATGAATATGCGGAGGGCAGAGACGAGAGGAAGTGGTGTGCTGCCGATGGCGATGGTGAGTGGAGAAGGCAACAGGGGAACCAACCCCCGAGGCAGAAAGAGCAAAAGCCTAATTTGGTTGTGAAGCAGCTCCAGCTGATGTCTCCGATGTGAGTCATCACCGCCTCCTCATAGCCTGGAGAGTGGTCTTCGTGTCTCTTATATTGCTGTTGGTCATCCAAATGATGATGTCATTGGTGTAAAATATTCACTGCTATATCAAATAAGTGAATGATGTTACAGGAGCTTTCTCGGAGATCATCGGGTAACCCGCGAATCCTCCTTAAACATTCCTCTACCATCTCTACAGACGTGATGTGTGTGGCGGACAGCGTGACTGCTTCGCTTCTGCTTCACTAGCCCGCAGCTCCTTGTTTGCGTGACGGTAAGGGCTCTCACCGCGAGGACTTAGCGCTGTGTTGCGAGCACGCCACGCCATTGCTTCGGCTTTTCTGGTGTTCGTGCTTCGGGGCGCTAACGAAGAGTCTTCACTGAGTGACTGCGTTGGCAACTCATAAATAAATTTCCCTTTACACATGCTCGAAAACGGTACATTTGGAGAATAAAAAGCTAAGTAACAAAAATAGGCAAAAAACAATTAACATTTTATTTTCCGAACAATGTTTCATGAACTAGAACACCACATACCCACTGGTTTCAATTAAATTGTCAGCTATAACATTTTCTTGTCGCAACGTACACAAGCTGTCTCTATGACCAAAATTTACTTGCATGCGTTTATTGAAACAAGTTCAATTATGTCATCCACTACATCCGGCTCATCTACTCAGTCTGAGATTTCATGCCCTATACTTAGGCCCGCGCTGCTTCGACCTTCCAGAGTGCTCGAGTCGGCATAGGTCACATGTATGCCTTTCTTTGTTGGAACTGACTTGAGAAATACTTATTCACGGCTGTGCTTGGTGTGCCATTTTAGTCATGTATGCAAAGTTTTTGCACGTCACAACTTACTGGTGCAGTGCTTGCTGGTGCTGTGTACTTACTGGTGCAGTGCTTGCTAATTCCAACAATGAACACATTACTTGTGTTATAAGACCAATTATATTGTCTTGTGAATGAAAAGCTCAATTATTCAAAATGCTGAAACCCTACCTCTTAATGCAACGTAAGAACCAGAAGTATTCAGAACATTTATGAGTCCAAAAATACCCTGACTATAAATATTTACAATCTTCAGATCCGTCCCATATTATTTGTTTTAGAACATTAAGCCCCGTACTAGCGTATGTATTAAATTTGGCAGCCGAATCCGGAGTAGTGTTGTGAAATATTGTAGTGCAAAGTAGATAGATGGTAGCGTAAAAATAGAAGTAGCTAAAAAATCCAGCAAGGAGCTAAAACTTAGCTAAAATATTTTTTCAAGCATTTTGGGCATATTCTAAAAGTGCAATGAATTTATGGCAGTTGTGACAGTTTAAACATTACTATCAAGGGATTACCTTATCTACAAAGTGTCTCGATGAGAAGGGTACCAGAATCTTGGAAGCACGCTAACATCATCTTAATTCATACCAAATAAGGCGTGAAAGAATTGAAAATTGTAGGCCGATTAGCTTACTATTTACTCTCTACAAACTATTTACAAAAATAATAGTCGATAGAATTAGGGTGACATTAGAGTTCAGTCAACCAAACGACCAAGCAAAATTTTGTACATGTTACATCACAATAGACTATACTCCTAAAGTCAATTAAGTGCTAGAAAAGCGCGCGAAATAGAACCAACCTCTATACATAGTCTTCTTAGAATACAACAAGGCATTTGACCCAGTTGAGACATCAGCAGTGATGTAGGAACTACAGAATCAGGGCATCAACGAATCCTACATCAACATACTAGAATAATCACGACGTCTTAAGGAGCCAGTTGGAAGTTTTCACTCGATCTGTTTCAGTGTTCCTTCCTCGTAGTGTCTTCTCTTTTTAGTGCAATTTTCATTGCATACTGGTAGAAATTGACAGTGGATTCAAAGCCACCATAGTTCTCTATGAAAAAAGCGACAGAATCCCAATAAAGAAGGGTGTGATGCCGGGAGACACGATCTCTCCAATGCCATTCACTACGTGTTCACAGGAAGTTTTCAGGGCCCTACATTAGGATGAGTGAGAGATAAGGAATAATGGAGGGTATGTTATTACCCTCCGGTTCACTGATCAGCCTTGATGAGTAACTCAGGGGACGAATTACGGCTCATGATCACAGAACTGGACCTGGAAAGCAAAAGAGTAGGTCTGAAAATCAATACGCGCAAACCTGAAGTTATATGGGAGAGCCTCGACTGAAAACAGGGCTTTGCGATAGAAGGAGAGACGCTGAAACTTCTAAAAAAATCTGTGTACTTAGCACAGGTAATAACTACGGATCCTAATCATGAGTGTGAAATTTAACTAGAAGAATATGAAATGTGTGTTTCACATTAGGCCAGCATTCTCAAATCATGAATGATAGTCTGTTATTGTGGTATATAACAGGCTCAGCTTACCGGCACTTGCCGGTAAAGAAGATTCAGCTTAAATAGAGAACGATGCAGCGAGCGATGGAGAGGAAAATGATAGGTGTAATTTTAAGAGACAAGAAAGCTGCAGAAGGATCCTAGAACAAATCAGGGATATGGGTAGCATAGTTGCAATGAAGAAAAATTTAACATGGTCCAGGCACGTAGCACCTAAGCAGCATAACTACTGATTATCAAGGGTAACTGAATGAATTCCCAGAAAAGCCAAACGCACGAAGGGGAGACAGAAAGTTAGCTGGGACAATGAAAGTAAAACGTTCGCAAGTATAACGTGGCAGCAGAAAGCACAAGACCAGGTTGATTGGCGGATCATGGGAGAGGCCTTCGCCCGGCAGTAGGCGTAGTCAGGATGAAGATGATGATGATGATGATGATGATGATGATTATGATGATAACGACGATGAAGTGACGTTTGCATACGCGCAACTACGCAGAACAACAGAACAAGCATATATGAGCACAAATAGAAGGGTTTCTGGTTTGATTTCAAAAATTTAGAGGAGGTGTGACTTTCAAAAAATCGCCCAGGCTTCTACGCTCATCAAAGACGAGCGGCGTGAGCACAGAGCTCTGTAAAAATTACGTGTGTGTAAATATTTGGAAACTTCGTATAAGGAATTGAGTAGGCCATAGCTGAACCGAATATGTTTTTAAATCCCTGTTTTAATAATGAGCGCTGAGGGGCAAAACCCTATAAGACAACGCGTTGGATGAGCGAATGATCACTTTTCTTCTTTTATAAGTGAATCAACACGATGCCTGTAAGTCAAAGTGCATGCAAGAAGCACGCAGGTGAAGCAACACTAATGTCAAGCTTCTACATGAATAGTAAAACTCTGCTCATTACCACGTCGAAAGTTTTTTTCCTCTAAGCTTTTTGTCGCAGAACCAAATGTGTCGTCAATTCCCTACCAACATTATGAGATTTATATTTTTCAATTGTGAATCTATATTTACCTCGCATGTGTCACTTGGTGACGAATCTGCAAAATTTAGTACACGATATGTGCAGCACATGAAAATAAAGTTAGAATACGCACTGGCACAATAATGAACAAACGCACGATAGTAATTCATAAAATGACAGTACAAGTAGGAAGCAGTGGCGGAAAACGGCCATCAGTCTTGTAGAGCATATAATTATTCGACGATGTGACATCAGCCATTAGCAGAGTATTATCTTTTTCTGCTTAACAGACGCTCTTTTACTGAACCCTGAACCCAATCCTTTGCAAGCTCGCGTCATCTAGTGTTTTTTTTTGTGTGTGTTCCATGACATTTTGATGAAAATTGAAAGAAACAAAGCGAGGAAAATCATTTCCATCGCTGCGATTCCGTCGATGGTAAGGGATATTTTTGTCCCCTAAGCGTTCCTTTATTAGGTTGCCTATACAAGTATCTCCCGAAAATGTCATAACCCTACACCGAGAATATCAGCTAAAATAGCTACTCGTAGCTAAATGAATATTTCGGTAGCTTGTCATGTTCAAATCCGGCAAGATCTGGCTACAAAAGAGCTAAATTGGCAACACTGATCCGAAGAATTCTGCCTTAAAACGAAGCGCCCCTGTGTGTATGTAATGTTTAAGGGTCGTTACAAAAGGCTCCTCGGAAACTATCGCAAACACAGATTATTCCGGTGTTAGCAAAGGGTGTTTAATTAATGAATGAATGAATGAATGAATGAATGAATGAATGAATGAATGAATGAATGAATGAATGAACTTATTTTTAAGTCCGGCAGTTTTCACCAGGCGAAGTGGGGGAAGAGGGGATTAACCCCTGTTCCTTCCCACTCTCCATCAATTACGATGGTGGTGCCTCAGGTGACCGCTTGAAGTCCTTGGGCCCGGGCGGCATCTTCAGCTTGCCGGACTGCCCAAAGCTAGTCGGCCAGCTCGGCGCCCATCGGCAACAGTGACCGCAGCCATTGCAGAGGCCAGCCCCTGCCCTCACGCGGTGGTAGCAACAGCAGCAATTAGCCTCGGACTTCGTCCCTGCCTAATATTCGTGGCGTACGGAGAAGCGGCATTGACGTTAACGTTTCCAGCACCCTCCCAAAGCATGTGTTACGGTGTGACCTTCCCCCGCACGCATTACGTGATTATTCGCGTCTGTTTAGCCGGTAATGTTGTGTAATGTCGTTGAATGTGGACAGGCGATCACCGCACGACCATTCCAGTAGCTTTTATTATGTGGGTAATGTTATCGTCCACTCTCGGAGGTGAAGGTGGCCACCGAATCAGCCGCGGCTCGATGAGTGAGATCCCGAGCCGTGGTGGGGGCCACCTGTGAGCGGGACGCTTGTGTGCTGGGGTCAGCAGAAGGAAGACATTCGCATTTTCTGTTCTGAGATACGAGGACGACGACGCCGAGGCCAACGCTCCTCGAAGCTCGCCGCGGTCATTGTTGTCAATACTTGATTGTGGTACCCGTGCCACCAGACACGAGATGCGACTGCGCCCGAAGCCACGGACGGCAGCTTGCGACTCGCTGCTCACGACCGCAGCCTCCAGTGCTGCGACCAGTGCAATCGCCGCCTCTCCAACCACCTCTGTGTGTTCCGTACGCACCGTGGCGCTCGCGATGTTTGCCTGTGCGTTTCACAACGGCGATAACGGGAGCACACTTTCCCTCTGGGTATCGCACAGCGTCCACGTACGCCGCTTCGTTGCTGTTGCCATACATTCCTTGGAGAACACTCACTCTGTTGCGGCGGCCGACGCGGTGTGTCGGGTGTTTGTTCCTGGGGAGCGGTGGGACGATGAGGCGGTCGCGCACCGTGATAGAAACCATCGTCTTCTCCCCGCAATGCATGTGGTAGGTTATGTCTAGAGATTCGAGGATGCGCCTGCTCGTCTTGGACTTGGACAATCGCTCGTATTGCGCAATGTTGTGTGACTCGGTCACTTTGTCCAGGGTGTTGTGCTGGTCCAGCTCGAAGAACATGTCGGTGCTTATGTTGACAGGTATGCCAACCACCACCCTCTTGAACGCCTTGCGAATCATGCAGTTCATCGGGTTTTGTTTGGACGCCAGCCACTTTAAATAAGAAGCGACGAACTTTATGCGACTGATCGCGTACGCCTGTGCGAGGTGCATCGCACAGCTTTCCCGCATACCGCTGCGTCTATTTGTTATGCGGCGTAAGAGTCGTATCGTGTCGTATACCGAACGTTCAACTCTTCCAATTGTCTCACCGTTGTGACCGTTGGCCTGCAGATGTAGCCCCAATATCCTTATGTTCTCTACGCTTGGTATCGGAACGCCGTCCATCATTATTACTCTGATTTCTGGTCTCGCTCCACCGGGACGCACGGTTTTGCGGCCCCTTTACGTGAGTCTGTATTGCAATAGCTTGACCTTAGCCGCGTAACATTTGAGGCCCGTACCTCTCCAGAATTCCTGCACCGCGTTCACGCCCATCTGCAGCGTTCGCTCCACGTGGCCATCACATTTTCCTCCGGGGACCCAAAGGGTGATGTTGTCCGCGTAGAGGCTGTGTTGCAGATTTTCTATTGTGTCTAATTTCTCGGGTAGCCCAAGCAGAACAAGGTTAAACAAATTGGCCGAAAAGACGGAGCCCTGCGCGAACCCGTAGAAGCCACTTCGAATTCCGGTGATTCCGCATTGCTGACAACGACGCTCACACGCCTGCCCGTGAGGAAGTCGCATATATAGTTATAAAATCTTTGGCCTAATGTCAGCGATCAGACATGGTCAAGCATCGCCATATGCTCGACGCTGTCGAAAGCTCTTTTCAGATCAATGCCAAGAACGGCCTTGGTGGAACTAGAAGTGCTGTCTACGACCTAATGTTTCAGCTGCATCATCACGTCCTGCGCGGAGAGGTTGCAGTGATATCTTAATATCAGGAGGGGGGGACGTCAGCGTCTTCGAGATAATCAGTAACGCGAGTAAGGACAGCGTGTTCCAAAACTGCCCACGCAAGACATGAGCAAGATGGGTCTTAGGTTATCGATTGTCACCTGCTTGCCCGGTATGAAAATCATGACCACGTGGGCCCTTTTCCGTGCATCGAGGAGGTAGCCTTCTCGTCAGCACTCGTTAACGTATTCTGTCGGTCGCATAATTGACTCATCTTCGAGATTGCGTCGAGTTTTCTTCGTCACCCGATCCGGGCCGGGAGCAGCATTGAGGTTGCTTATGACTGCCATAATTTCGGCATCACTAAACTCCGCGTCTTGATTCTCATTCTTGTCTCCGTCATACATTTCGTGCTGTGTTCTTTCACCTCCTCTAAAATAATGCTCGCGAACTGCCTCAAGAAATCCATCTGGCGTGCCCCCAAAGTCACGTACGAGCTTGCGAATCTTGTGCCCCTGAGAGCTCTTGGTATTCTCCAGATCCAGAAGGTGCTGGAAGAGGCACCAAGCGTTCTCACCACGCATCTGTCTCTCGAGGCCATTGCACGTCTGTTCCCATTGTGTGAGGCATACCTGAAAAGCGTGTTCTTCTGTCTTCCTGTCCAGTTTGGCTATGCGTGAGCGTAAAGTTCTGTTATGCCTTTGACGTTTCCATCTCTTCAGCAAACATTGCTTGGCCTCCCACAAGTGCAAGAGCCAGCTATCTATCACGTGAAGGTTTGCCTCAGAAGGGACCTCGTGGGTTGCTGCCTCTACGTCTGGCCTGAACGTCTCGGTCCATTTTTCAATGTTCGTCATCGGTTCGTCGCCTCACTGACGTTCTTTGCGTGTCTTAATACTAAAAG
The DNA here is from genome assembly GCF_043290135.1 of Rhipicephalus microplus. Taxonomy (NCBI): domain Eukaryota; kingdom Metazoa; phylum Arthropoda; class Arachnida; order Ixodida; family Ixodidae; genus Rhipicephalus; species Rhipicephalus microplus. The sequence goes on from NC_134708.1 coordinate 119,742,706, forward strand.
TAATAAAGGTACTAAAAGCACTGGAATATATTGTCCCGCTTTTTCACCAAAAATGACATTGCAAGTGATTCTCAGTTTGGTTTGCGTAAAGGAAGATCCACGAAGTCAGCTTTGTTATGCCACAAAGTCATGATCTTGCAGAACATCAACAGCAAGCTTCTTGCAATGGATTGGTTTTTGATTTCACCAAAGGTTTCCACTGACCCTGACACGCTACTGCATAATACAGAATTATACGGTGTTCGCACGCTCCCCTGGCTCTAATAAAATTGTATTTATCAAAACGATTATAATGTGTGTATTTAGATAACCACCACTCATTTTAATTGCCTTCTAGTAAAGGTGTCCTGCAAGGAAGGGAGGTGTACCACGATCCCTTCATTTTAACGTTTTTTCCTTATTGATATTGCTAATATTTACAAGGCAGTGAAACTTAAAATGATTGTTGGTGGTACCACTGTATCGTTTTCCGGCGCAGATATAGATACGTTGGGAGGTAGCAATAACCGTTTCTTCTGAGCATTACACCAGGGCCATTACCAAATAGACTTAAAATAACCCTAAGAAAACGAAGTAATTTATTTTGAGCGAGACATAAGGTTTTCATCGTTAAACTAGATACAATGCATGCAGATGAAGAAAATATATATTTTCGAAGACCATAAGACTCTTGGTGTGGCATTTTAATTTCATTTAAGTAATGATTATCACATAAATCATTTGTGCACGAAACTTCCTTTTACTGCGGGAGCTCTCTCGCGTTGTTGAGAAATTCGTTCAACAGAAATAAGATTCAATAAATCTCCAGCACTGTTTGAATCACATAGAAATTATTGCGAACGGTTTTTACTTACAACAGGTCAGCGTAACAAAAACAAAATATTGATTTTGGAAAATAAAGTTGACAGTCACATCATGGTCACATTGCCAACACCGACGACCTATTTCCGACTTCGACGCATTTTCGCAAACATCGCATAATGAAAATTCAATATATGTATGAGTTCCGCATTCTGTGATCATTTTATGTTCTCTTGCATTTCAACAATTTATTTAGTCAACTGCTTTTGAACAGCGTAACAAGTATGTTTTTAGTGCTCGTAATATAAGAGACTAGTTTATACCACGTTTTCCCACTGACTTTAAGCTATAGTCACTGATACACAACCTCCAATGTATTCTTAGAAAGCGAAGAAATTTACTATAACCGGCACTTTATATTATAATTGTATTCTGAATCGTATTATATAATGATTATGGTATTGTTTTCTGTTGTTTACTTCCCTAATAGCACGTGCCATTTATTCTATGAATTCTTTTTTAGAATTGTAGTATTGCCCTTTCTTCTCTGTAAATACCTTTTGAGATTTCGGTTGGTATGTTTGTGCAACGATGTTTTATAAAAAAAGTTATGTGCCAATCACGTTGTTTATCTAGTATTTTGCGTACCCATGTGTTGAAAATCTTCTGTGCTGTCACTAGTTTGCAATGTAAATGGTCTCCCGGGGCTCACTTACGAGGGTCTTGGATTACATATTTAGTCCGGGAAACGTTCCAGAATGTAATAATTTGTTAGTTTTGGAAATAAAGGGCAAAAACGATTCAGATTACCCGCGCAATAGCTGCAGCAATCTGCGGCGACAAAGAGAACTGTTCAAGCTTCTAAAGTGCTGGTGTCCTCGAACTTCGGAGCAAATGTGAGAGCGGTTTGTCTTTTTTAATAGAAACGATCATTCGCAGAAAGAAGTTTTTAGCAGCTTGCTCCTTTTGCTGACGGATTTTTGTACCACGGCTGCCAGCGTGTACACCAGTGTTGCCGTTGTTTACACTTTTGTGGTCGCTACTTTAGGTTGCCCCTCTGGAAATTCCAACAATCATCACTAGATGGCCCACCACCACCTAAAATCACCGGTTTTCTATGACCCACGCGCTTGCCTCCTCGAAGTGGCTTTGAAAGAAAGGAAAGTGAAAAGTATCACGTCATAACTATTTCTCTCTCAGGAGGTCACCTCAACAACGCCACATGGGGAATGGGTAGTGGCGGGGGGGGGGGGTGGTGAAGTAATGGGAAACAGAGGAAAAGAGGAGGGTGTCAGTGGTGTTTCGTGTGGCCTCACGCGAATGCGCTGCCTCCGAGCCAAAAGGAGGAAAACACGTGGCTTATCCCCCTACATAGGAATCGGCATAACACAGAAGTGGAACGACTATTTACAGAGACTTCTGGGCGTTTATTGTGCACTGTTTCACCACCAACAACAAACTGCAAAGTTACGTAAAGAATGGGGAGCAGCCAGAAACTTGCTGCGTGCACCTCAAGCAGAGAGCACTCACGAAATTAGCATAAACAGCTTGACACTTATACTGCCACAGCTCGACACTTAGAGTTCGTTGTTCAAATAAAAAGAAGACGCACGAAACGAGCACACAAGTGTTCAATAAGCAATAGCGAGCAACTGTCAGAAATATTCCAGTTTCATGAGTAAGTAGCCTGCTCCTTTATTAAACGCTGCCGCCGCAGCGAATAAAGTGACCTTCGTCCTCTCTTGAATTACCAGTCTGACAACTATGGGTGCAGGAGAGACTACGTTCTGTGAAGGAGGCGCTTCATGGAGACGACGACCTTGGAGCGCGACGAACGCGAGCCCGTCGCGCCATCTCGCCACTGTTAGCAAGCACGCACTAAATTTTGGAAGCTCTGAGAACAACCAAACGCTGCATTGTGTATATATGTTTCAGTTTCAGTTTCAGTTTATTTAGCAATCTTTTTCTGCAATCAGGTTAAAGTACAGTGATTCATTGTTTTCATACAATGGCAATGTTCAACACAAAAGAAAATATAAATCAGATAAATAAGTGGAAAAGATGCAGGGACAGGAATTAAAAGCTGCTAAAAAGCAGCTTGACGGGATTCCTGACCCTGAGCACATTGGCCGCAGACTCGTGGTGTTGTAAAAACGAAATGAAATACAAGCAAGTAAAACAGAAAAAGTACAAGAACGCATAACACAAGCAAGTAAAATATCAACAAATTTAGCAGCAAACTTCAACTGCAGACATAATGTGAAATCGCAAACACTGAAAAAATGCGGCATAATATTGGAGAACAAAGTAAGAAGGAATACAAAAAAACATAAATTATATATAGAAGAAACACTATCTTGAAATAGTATGCATAACGAAAACACAAATACATGAAACAGTTCATGTTTCTACATGTGCATATGAAAAGGCAAAAATGCACTTCTACTCAAACGAATTATCAAATTGAATATGATACTATAAAATAATACATAGTGAAAATGAACTCAAGATTATTTGATCAAATTCCCAGACTCTCTGAGGTTGCTAATTAAATATTCTTTCCACTGCTTGTTTCTCATCGTATCAGGCATAATGCCTTTGTTGTTTAGGTGATTCAAAAAGTTTCGCATGAGATACTTAAGACTTTTAAAACCGTATTTCGTTCGCGAAAACGGTATTTGCCATGTGTTTCTTTTCCTTATGTTGTAAGGTATTGCGGGTGACTCTTTCAGCTGACACAGTGTTCAAAAATTGGTTTTACTTTTCAAAGTATGTTGGTATTTAGCAAAGAGATTGAAATTGTACAGTTGTTCTACTTGGAGCACGTTATATGTTGTAAATAATGTTGATGTATGAGCATCGTATGGAACACTTGCAATATGTCGTATTGCTTTCTTCCGTAGCCTGATCAATTTTAATATGCTCTTTTGCGGGGTGTTTCCCCAGACGAGGGTACAGTAATTGATGGGCGAGTGAAATAAAGCATAATGAATGAGGAGTTTAACTTTTGGAGAAACTATATCTCAGAATTTCGAAAGCACTCCACATGCTTTGGAAAGCTTCTTGGCAACATCATACACATGCGAATCCCAGTTTAAGTCTTCACTGAAAGTGACCCCAATAATTTAACGTCTTGTACAATCCCAATCTCTTTGTCACCGAGGTGTAAGTTTAAGCTGGAATATATTTTTATTAGTTCGTTTGAATAAAACAGCCTTTGTTTTAACAGCATTGATACCAAGAGAATTCAATTCACTCCATTTTTGTAGCTTTTCTAGCACGTCGTGAGCTAGTATAATAAGATTAAATACGTCGCTGTATTGGAGGAACAAGCTTGTGTCATCGGCGTGAACTGAAAATTTGACGTTCTCGCTAACTCTTGCTATGTTGTTTACGTAGACGTTAAATAACATGGGGCCTAACACACTTCCCTGCGGAACACCGGTGTTTATGTCTAATGGCGAAGAACTTTTATCTTTAATTCTTACACATTGCTTTTTATTCCTTAGATAAGATTTGATGAGATTTAGGGCTACAACCTGGAAACAATAGTGTTCTAGTTTAGTAAACAGAGTTTGGTGGTGTATTCTGTCAAACGCCTTAAAAAATCAATATAAATACCGAGTGTTAGCTTCTTTTCCTCAAATTCCTTCAAGATGATTTCTTTTTGTGCTGACAAAGCATGTTCACTTGATAAACCTTGACGAAAACCGAATTGTTCTGACGCAGTCAAAGAATGCTTATCGCAGAAAGGTATAATTCGCTTACAGATAAGCTTTTCTAGCCCTTTAGAAATAACAGGCAATATTGCGATTGGACGGTAATTTGAGAAGTCATTCTTGTTTCCCAATTTGTACAACACGCTAACTTGAGCGTGCTGCATTTTCTCGGGGAAAACTCCTGTGGCTAGACACAAGTTGAACAGAGAGGTAAGTGTAGGCGCTAGGTCAAGTACGTGTTTAATTGGTCCAATTTTAATGTCATCAATATCGGGCGCTTTACTATTCTTGAGGCCTATAAAAGTGGAATGTACTTCCTGTTCCGTTACTGGTTCTAAGAACGCAGATTTCATATTCGATGTGCCCATAAATTGCAAAATAGAGCGTTTGTCCACACATGACGTGCTATTTGAGACCAGAGTCGTGAAATATTTGTTGAAATTATTTGCCAGTTTTTCACCTCTAATTATTTCATTATGCAATACGAGCTCCAGTTTCTTAGTTTGGCGAGTGCCAGAGTAAATCAGAGGATTTATTTCCTGCCATAAAACATCACTACAAGAACTTGCCTTCTCAAATTGGTTTAGAAAATAAGAATTCTTTTCGTTACGTAAAGTTTTGTTTAACATGTTTCTAAATTTTTTGAATTCGTCTAGATGACTGCTGTCTCTACTTTTGACAAATCCATGATATAAAGCATTATTTTTACGAATCATTTCATGGCATTCGCTTGTTAACCACGGCTTCTGAATTTTCTTCAAGGCTCTCACAGTCTTTAGTTTACAGCAATAGTGATATGCATTTTTTAAAAGATGCATCAAAGTATCGTAAGCCTCATCAGCATTTTTGCAGTTATACAAGGCACTGAGGTGTAACCTTTCAATATGGTGTCTAAATTGCTCCAAAGTTTTTGAATTGATTTGCTGTATTTTATAGGGTTCCAAAGGACTTGGTTTTAGGTGTCTAGAAAGCTTATTCTTTTTATATATCATATATACAGGGAAGTGATTGCTCACATCCGATATAACGAAACCTCCTGTCACGCAGTCGTTTCTATTATTCGTGATAAATATGTCTAGAAGACTTTCAGACTGAATACTGACACGAGTTGGTTCGTTTAATGTGACTGTGCATGCATACGAATCAAGCAACAGCTGGAATGAACATGACTTTGCATTACTTTGTAAAAGGTTGATGTTACAGTCACCACCTATTACGACGCACAGCTTATTTGTGCCTACAAAAGTTAGTAGCCTTTCAAGGAAGACATAGGACTTTTCAATACACCCATCAGGTGGGCGAAAAAGAACAACATAAACATGGTTATCGTGGATTAGTGCTAAAGGTTCATAATCCGGCGTGATGTTTGTAAATTCAGTGAGTAAGCTACGAGAAAGCTTTCCCGAGATTAACTGCAGTACTCCTCCCTCTCGTCGGGAAGATCTATTCAAGTAAAAACTATTATAGCCTGGTAACCTAAACACTTCCTCGTCGCATGTGTACCAGGTTCCTGTAACCATAATAATGTCAAACCTAAAGGAAAATTCATCTAGGAAGGTGGTGAGCTCATCGTACTTATTTCAAGCCGATCGTGCACTGCAGTGTAAAAATGCCAGGTGAGCACCATCATTCTGATGTGCGATATCTTTTGGTGACGTCGTGTTAAAAAAAGAAAAGCAGAAAACTAAAAATCTAAGACGAGGTAGTCACTACTTTACGAAGTGAGACCACCTTCGCGCATCTTATTCAGGTCTGCTTCACTGGTTATCTGGATAGCACGTGATGCGTCTGTTTTTCGAGCGAACACCTTGCCACCCCTGGTCCATGCAAATCGCCAGTTCAGTTCTCGTTTTCATGCAATCGTCAGCCCAAGTAGCTTCTTTAGTTGTGGGCACAAATGCTCGTTAACGTACACCGGTTGCTTTGTGGCAAAGCCAAGGTCTTCCGTGTTTATCCGAGTTCATTTTGCCTTAGCCATTAGGGCATCACGTTTTACTCGGCGGTTGAAGGATACGACAATATTTGCGTTTACAGAGATGTCTTGGTTGCCGGAAGCATTCGAACGAGCATTTGCACTTCGGGCCGGAACATGATGGCAAGCCTCAATGTCACATTCAGTAATAGTTTCGCCTAGAGCATCCCCTACTTTAGTAAGCACTTGTGCAAGGTTTTCATTGACTGCTTGCGGGATGCCTTTAATCTCAAAGTTTTTGTTCCGCGAATATTGATCTTGTGCGGTGATACGCGTTGCGTTTTCTTGCGTCGTCTTTCTGAGGCACTCAAGCTCTTGCAAAATAGTTTCTTGAGTTGCCTTTAATGCTACGTTTTCTTTCTTGATGTCTGAGTATTCTATCTTAATGGACTCATATTCCTTGCTTATGAAGTCTAAGCTGCTCTTTAGGTCCCTGATTGCTTTCCGAAATTCTCGCTTCAAACTCTCTATATCACTTCCCATTTTCGGGCACAGTTCAAAAAGACGAATTCACACAATTTAGAACTACACTATTGGCAGCAGAGGCAACTGAAAGAAGAGTTTAAAAGGTTAGAAATACTTAAACCTGTGGTTTGCCGTTAGCACTCCTAACATCGTGCGCTCTGAGGCGTAATTGTTAGCGCCCCGTGCTAGGAATGGAGAGGTTGCTGGTTTGATTCCACGTGGAAAATGCTTACCGTCTGCTTCTATTCTTTACAAGCTGAGAGTATGTATTTTAAACGCCATATCTGTGACGGAAACACGTTAGCGGACCCGTGGTGGACCCCGGCATAAAACAGCTTGGTGCTAAAAACCATCAGACAGCCTGGCAGGGCGAAGGGGATCCGCGAGACTACGTTGACTTCGTTATTGTACCTTTGTAGGCACGGCAATATGTGACAGGTTCTCACAATCACTGTTACGCATGAGTACCGATATCCTCTCAAACGACCCCCCTCCCCCACTCGCCAGCTCATAACCCCGTTGAAAAAACGCCTGATAGCGCCACGTCTGCCATTTATGAACGTTAGGCATTTGACTCACGGCAGCAGCCGGTATGGCATAAGGGGGCAGATGGCTAGCGGGCCGATCCACATGGCCAACACTGCGCAGTTCCGGCCACGGGACGTTGCCAACAACGATGCCTTCGACGTACACATCATGCGGCGGCTCGTTAACAATCCTTCTCACAGAAATAGTCTCGCCAAGAAACGTCCATAGCACCTCGGAGCAGGCTCCTCCAACATCATTCACTTTGTGGATATGGTGGTGCTTTTTTTCGTTGCGACGCGCCTGACCAACATACCATGCTTCGTAATCATTTTACACCTGCACGCACGACATGGTTCCTACGCGGAATCGGAACTCACTTCGGCAATCCATTTTCTTGTTCGCCTTTTGCATATGTCGCATTTTCAGCGCAGCCAAAAAAAGCACTAGGTTCATCATAACTATGTGTCCACGTATTTTTATTAGAACACAACATCTAATACCTAAATATTGATGCTGCGCCTCACATATGGTTAACATTTCCTTTTGATCGACAACGTCCTCAAATAAGAAAGCAGCCACCAGTTAAACATGGCTCCCCGTGCAGCACTCGCCCCGCCGCGGCGGTCTAGTGGCTAAGGTACTCGGCTGCTGACCCGCAAGTCGCGGGTTCGAATCCCGGCTGCGGCGGCTGCATTTCCGATGGAGGCGGAAATGTTGTAGGCCCGTGTGCTCAGATTTGGGTGCACGTTAAAGAACCCCAGGTGGTCGAAATTTCCGGAGCCCTCCACTACGGCGTCTCTCATAATCATATGGTGGTTTTGGGACGTTAAACCCCACATATCAATCAAATCAAATCCCCGTGCAGCACGCGCCTCAACATCGGCAGGGTGGCTGAATCATCTGAGAGACATACATACATACATACGTACGTACGTACATACATACATACATACATACATACATACATACATACATACATACATACATACATACATACATACATACATACATACATACATACATACATACATACATACATACATACATACATACATACATACATACATACATACATACATACATACATACATACATACATACATACATACATACATACATACATACATACATACATACATACATACATACATACATACATACATACATACATACATACATACATACATACATACATACATATTACAGACAGAACAAAATTTCTGTGTACAGGTATCCCAAGAAAATCTATTGCCTTTAAACGGAGGTGTGCGCAACTTTGCCCTGAAGCTTGTTTGCCTTAGGACGCTACATTGGACCATAAGGACAGCCTCAGGTTTGTAAGACAAGACACAAGCAACGATATATTTGTTAGTCACCAGTCTCGTAAGTCTTTCGCATAGACCTGGTGAGGATCGTTCCATGCCGTCGTTGGTGCAGGGGTACAACCTCAGTGGTGGACAGAAGCAGAGGATCTCCCTGGCGAGGGCGGCGTATCAAGACAGCAGTATATACATTTTGGACGACCCACTTAGCGCACTCGACGCCAACGTCTCTACAGCTGTGTTCAATCGACTCCTGGGCCGGAAAGGGCTTCTCAGAAACAAGGTATGCAACCACCTCCGTTTTGATACGTGTAGGTGCGTCGCAAGACCGTACATGCATGTTCTCAAGCTGCCACATCTTGCTCTCACACGAGTGTAACTGCAAACTGTTGTACGATCATTGCACCTATGTTTTTCGCGAAGGTGATCACCGTACGTGAGAAATTATGGAGGCTGCTCAAATACAACGAGGGAGCAGCAACTGCTAGACCAGGACGCTGATTTCATTGAACGTAAAGGAAAACGCCTGCTTATATCAAAGTCAGAACGAGAAAGGTTTTTATTTTCCGAAAAAACTGTTGGGGGTCCGTCATGCAAAAAGCTGCATCTTACAGCATGAATATGCCTAAATGCCATCACATAATAGCAGTAACATAAAAATTGGGATAGATACATGTTTTCGGTATATATACAGGGTAAAAGTCCACAACATTTACAAAATTGAAAAACGTATCCTATTGAATAACACTTGCAAACATGATAATTGTAAAAATACAAATTCAATGCATTTAGAAAGAGGAATGTCTTAATGCAGTGCTCTATATGAAAACAGTGGTAGTTACAACATTAAGAAATAGACTAGTATAAACATGGCTGTGATACACAATGGTATGACACTATGTTTATCGAAACACTTACGTAGAAAGACATTAAAAAGAAAAAAGTGCGAAAGTGTAAAAACTGTGTTCTTTGTCCCTTCATTCATACTTGCAAAAGTATTCTAGAATTGCAGCGAAAGCTGTTACGAGATCACAACGCGGCTTCCGCACAGCGCTCCAGTTGTCCGCGGCCACCGGTGTCCGTAACAACATCGCACGTAGCAAAAAAACAAAATTAGTAGCAATGACTCAGTTAAGCTCGAACCCGCACCCGCTCTGTGCCAAACCGATATTCTACCACTGAAGTACGCCAGTGCTTAGGACTTGTTGCAAACTTATCCTAGGTAGACTGGATGTCGGGAGAGGAATCAGGTTATTACGAGTAACAAAGCGTTTTAGAACAACAAAATAACAACCAAGCGTCATATAACGCAAAAAGTGTAACAAGTGGGTCGTCCAATCTTCCAACACCAATACAAAAGCTTGTTCTTTATTACCAATTGCATGTGGCGCAAACCCACTCCCGGCATCGTCTTCAACCACTGCATGAACAAATGGCACAAAATTATCCGGAATAGATTAGCGGATATCACGCTTCTCAGAAGAATGTCGAAGGATACCACAGTGAATTCCGGCCTACTACCCTAAACTTTCTATTATTAAAGCCTTAGTGGGTACCCAGCAAGTGTGCTTGCAGGAGTTACCCAATGAGTGTTTAGAAAAAGCTCGGAAAGGCTGCTCTTTTAGCATTCCCTGTGACGGTGCTGCGCCTTCCACGCTGGCCTCGCATTTTTTTGTTTGCATGTCAAAACACTTGGAATGAGTCTTTCCCTTTCCAATTTAATCAGTATCAAAGATAGGATATGCCTCGGAGATTGCATAAGATAATTTGTACACCTGTTTGGTACGAACAACGTGTCATGGCTACGACTGCCCGAGTCAGTATATTTGTATTGAAGCCATGAAGTACATTTTAAGAAGGATTTGATATTGTCTTACCCCCAAAAATATGAATATAAAAGTCGGCATTTGTAGAGACTCCGAACATGTTATTTCTTATGTTTTTGTAAAATTGGCGCAGTGGAATAAAAATTACGTACATTCGCCATTTGTCGAAGCACGCGTTTTTGAAGTTGAAGAAGTTCATGAATGCGTCTGTTGTGATGGTAGCCCACACTAGCGCACATTAGTTAAGATACTCTTCAAACAGGGCGTAATATATCTGCAGTTTTTCTCTCTCCGGAAAGACATGTCGACATCGAGATAGCACACAGGCGGTAGATGACAACGATTTTACAAGTAGTTCAACGTGATGGGTTCAATTCATACCTTTTAGAAACGTAGCGCCAGCACTTTGTATGTCAACAGGATTTCAGTAGGGGCACCATCGAAAAATATTTCTTCACTGAAACAAGGCCCTTCTAGCCCTGAATAATATGGCATTTGATTATGAGCTGGTAAATGTTAGCGCATTATTACGAGACCATGGTGACAGATTAGAAGGGACACTGCAAAACTTCTGCAACACACAATCAAGTTCTTGGCCAGAGACAAACTTGTATCCTCAGCATATAGCACTATCGATGCATCTCTAGCAAGTACAGCAATGTCGCAATAGTTTAGCGGATGCCACGCTTCTGAGAAGAATGACGAAAAATAGCATAGCGAATATCAGCCTACTGCTCTAAAATTTTTATTATTGTTCTGTAGTAGACATCAATCACGTACGCTGGCAGCAGTTACCCAATGAGTGTTTAAAAAAGGCTCTGAAAGGCCGCTAATCTAGCTTTCACTGAGACTGTGCTGTACCTTCCGCGCATTCTTGTTATTTTTATTTACATAGACATTAAACAGTGTTGGTCCCAATACGCTACACTGTGTTACTCCCGCTTTAATTTCACGATATGAGGAGCAGAAATTTTCAACTGCAACGCACTTAGCCGCCCAGAAAGATACGACTGAAACAACAAGTTTGCAATGCCACAATACCATACTTTTCTAGCTTTCTAACTAAAATTTTAATATTTAAGCGATTGAATGCTTTGATAAGTCTATATGTATACCAAACGTTAATTTACCCGCGTTTATGTTAATAATTATTAGTTTCTTTTGACACAACAACGCTGTGTATGCCGACCTGCCTGGACAGAACCGGAGTGCTGACAGTCAGAAAAAAATGTCATTTTTTTCAAAAACCTGTTCATCTGTGCCGAGATAACGTTTTCTAAACCTTTAGAAAAAGCAGACAGAATAGAAATTGTCCTGTAGTTTCCAAAAGATTTTCATTGCTACTTTTAAAAATCACTGACACCCTGGCTTTCTTCATACCACTTAGAAAATAGCCAGCTTCTAAAACAGGAATAAACACAAATGCAAAATGAATTGCGATGACGTCAATTAAAAATTTCACTGGTTTTATTTTGACACTATCTGCATCAACAGCGTGGCTGTTTTTTAGGCTTAAAAAAGTGCTACGAACCTCGTTGTCTTCCGTTGGTTCGAAAAAAAAAAGCTATGCGTACATCTACTACCATCAGTGACACTAACCGCGCTATCTGATGACGTCATTATATTCACAACATGATCCTTGAAGCATTCAGTCAGAGCGGCACCCATCTCTTTTTCATGATTTGTGTTGTCTTTATGAGAATATTGTTTCACATTTTTGGCCTTATGGTGTCATTGTTATTTCGCACGTTTTTTTCTAGATTTGTCTTAGGTACGGATGCAAAAAATGGATTGCCAAATGTATCATTTAGCTTTGCGCCGTTCATTGTTCATTGCATTCCGGAACTTCTCAAATGCAGTAAGATTGCTCTCATCACGCGTGCGCAGAAATCTACTGAATGACCCGTTTATCTTATTTATCATCTGAACGTACACAGGCTGCACCCAAAGCTTTCTAATACAGTTATTTACCTTGCCTGTTTTTAGTCTTAGCGACAAATTGTAAATAACGAGTGAAAATTGACAGGAACCCGCCATATGGTTCACTAGCATCTTTTTTGTTCTTTAAAGACGACCACTCCGTGCGCGGTACTGAGAGGACGAAAGTGTTCTATATGTTTTCTTGGCAGACATTTATAATGAAAAGTGGTATCAGGTAAGCGTTTTTCATGAACATGAAATGAGAATGCTGCGTATATTGGGCAGTCGTCGCTGATATAATAGCTGATAATACCGGCTGAATAAATCTGTATAGCAGCGTTAACGACAAAGTTATAAAGAGCCGACTGACAAGTTGCGGTCACACGAGTAGGCACTGTGATACGGCTGCAGAAACTTAGCGAATTTATAAGATTAGTGAATGCATGGGTGGAAGTGCAATCATTGAGCACGTTAATGGTGACCTCGCCACGGAGAAGCGCTTCGTAATTGAGAACAGAACATGTTCTAAAAGCCTTACCATGAATTCCAAAAAATTAGACATGTTACCACTAGGCGGTCGGCAAATCAATATAAACAGATTGCTGGAGAAGTTAACACTGAGCACTTTATAGTGTGGTGGGGTGGAGGTCGATTTCTCAATCACACTGTATGCCGCACTTAACATGCAATGGAACACCGCTCCCACGTTTTCCTGTGCGAATAACAAAAACGTCCCAATACTAATTATTGCACTGTGTTCTGGGTATCATGTTTCAGATAACATAATTAAGTCAAACAAAAAGGAAACATTGAAGAAACACAGAATATTTTGCTTATGAGCGAGTAGTGCTTACAGAGTGCTTACTTACTACTCGCTACATGAGTTACTCCCTCACACCAGATGTAGTGCTCTATAAGCACTACATCTGGGCTCAGGGGGTAACCCATGTGCGCGGCTATACTGCGCACTTGTGTCGTTGGTGTTTTAGGCCGTCATGCGTGTGTATGCCTCGTTTCCATAATAAATTCGGTTGGAAGTTGAGCATGACACTTCACGCGCTAAGCACCCATACCACGGCGGGTAGCATAGCTTCGACGCTTACCTTCGACGTACGGCGGGAAAAGAAGGCTGTTTTTTTTTTTTCGAGCGAAGCATTTTAAGCTCGTGGTGAAACGTGTGGTGCCAACAAAAAAATCTTTCTGCATCCCGAATATCGATTTAAGTTGATTGCATCTCTGCCTGCCTCTCTGTCTGCCTGTCCGCATCGTTGCTTATGAGACGCGCCCACCAACGGGGATAGCGCACGCAGCGACCCCGCTGATTTACCCGGCGTGCCTCGAGCCGAGTACGAGCGAGGAAAGACACACGTGCCTACCGCGTGTGCCGCACCTATATTTGCATGTCAGTTCAAGCTCTGGAGTTTAGACACTCTTGCATGGTCAGTGACAGGCTCTGATTCGACTCTACTTTGTGTACGTTAAGGACAAGCTTAGCATCAACCAAATAGGCTGCGTTAAGCACCTCATATCAACCACTTTCGCTGTTTCTGCAGCTTAACACGACTAGTGTAAACTTCTCCCTCTTGGTTGGTTATTGCGTTTAGTGTGAAGTATTGACAGGCCGGCTGCAATGACCCTCAGCGAGCAGCCACGTGGTGCAGGTGGCTAAAAATGTATCAAGTAAGCAGTTGCGCTCACAATCGCCTAATACCAGCCACTGCGGCGGCGCATGAGTGACAGCTAGTTTGGTTCCAGTGTTGCTCGTTCATTAGTGTAATGAATAACGTTGCTGTGACGTATCTTATGTCTCGGCAAGCTATAGTAAAGCGTTGCTCATTCCTAGAGAATACGCCAGTGAACTCTGCTTACGATACGCACGTCAGCGCACACTTCATTTCGATAGCCCAAACAGCGTTGTGAGCGTTGCTTCTGCGCATCACATTTCCACCTCGTCAAGGAATCCCGCGAGGCGTAACTGAACATGCACACCTTCTGGTATTGATGCAATACTGATATGTGGGGTTTAACGTCCGATTATGAGAGACGCCGTAGAGGAGGGCTCCGGAACTTTTGACCACCTAGGGTTCTTTAACGTGCACCCAAATCTGAGAACGCGGGCCTGCAACACTTCCGCCTCCATCGGAAATGAAGCCGCCGCAGCCGGGATTCAATCCCGCGATCTGCGGGTCAGCAGCTTTTGATGCAATACTATCGACATAACTGTCGATGCTATCGATAGTTCAGTGACTATGCAAATATCAAGCCTACGTGAAAGTCTTCGTAGTGCGATTATTAGTACTGGATCAGCAGTATAAAATCAACCGCACAAACTATTTGGGTGCTAAACACCATTGTTCCAGTGCGTGGCAAATGGCAAAAAGAAGAGCAGGCTCAAGTGCAAAAAAAAAAGAAAGTAAACAACCTTGCCTTTCTCCCCAGAAGTTCCGCTGACACATTCCAAAGAAGCAGAGGTGCTCATCTGTTGCAGAAAACAAGCTGACATACAAAGAAGAACTGGGTGGCTTCGAAATTATGTCGCATTCTGTTGTTTCAAAGTAAAGATATGAAAAAGTGATTTTGGGGGTTTTCAATTCCAATATAATATTATCAAGAACTATTTTTAAAACGCGAAAGCGTTAAACAGCTCACTTCACAGAAACTTCGGCGACGGTGTCGCTGGTTGTGAGTGAACAATCATTTTGTGCATGAGCGAAATATCGAAGAAGATGGAAATATAATAAAGAAATTCTGGGCTTTTGTGGGCATCGAGCCCAAGTAATTTGCGCGGCAAGCGAGTGCTCTATCACAAATCCATGCATCCGCTTGTGAACGCAGTGAAAATAGCTTCCTCTGCTTACAAATGCCGTGAAAGTTTCTTTTATGTTTCACAAACACACCTGTCCTTTTTACATGCTAAACTATACAGCTTGGATAATTGCTGTAATAAAGCTCAAGTGTACCTTGCCACGGCGTGCAAGAACATGTCATTATTATAATTACTTCATGGCTTAAAGCTTGCCACTCGCTACAAAAGCACACACGCTACTGCACCCCCTAGGCCACGTGGTGAGTGCGTCGCACCTTCCAAAAGATTTTATATACTAAGTGCTTGAAATACGCTCAAGGGATAGGATATCACTATCGCGTTGAACTCTAAAAGTTGAAGCTTGAGGGTTCCTCAACTTATTTTAATTGTGAGGTGTAACTCGTATCTTATATTGCCGCGAACGTAATAACAGACAGCGACGAAACGACGTTTTGCTTGCCCTCCAACCAGGACGCAAAAAACCCTCTTCTTTCTTCCCTTCCAAGAGATTCCACCTACTGTTGATGGCTCATACCCATTACTCCCTCTCCTCGAAAAGAATCGGCTCGATGCTAGTAATGAGCGTTGAGAAAAAAAAATGAGAAAGAAAAGATGCTACCATGGAACCCAACAACTCCGTCGTAAGGGAAAAAATTGGGCTGGCGTCATAGAAGTACTCAATAAAGAAAGGAGTAAGTGTACAAGACAATAAAAAAACCAAAGTGACAAAAAATAGTCATTGCATGGAAAGTTAGTCCACGTTCGATGGAAGACGCGAGAAATATGGCTTGAGTCTTGACACGTGCACCACATCACTTTGTGGAAACCGACGGGAACGTCTTGAGGTGCCCTCAGGGAGAACTTCATACGTAACGTCACTGAGTCGGCGCAGAACTTTGTAAGGGCCGAAGTAGCGCCGAAGCAACTTCTCAGTGACCCCGCTGTCGAATGGGAGTCCACACCCAAATTTCATCGCCTGGTTGGAAGGTGATGAAATTACACACCTCTCGGTGTGTAAGGTTGTAGCGGTGTGCGTCGGTAGTTTAGCGAGCCTGAATACGGCATCAGGCGAGTTGAGGGGCCTCCTCGGCGCGTTGAGCGAACAATGCAGCGTCCGTGTCGAACATGCTCAAGTTGTTGGAAAGGAGCATTGCTTCGAGCATTGTAGTGACCTCTCGACTATGAACTAAGCGAAATGTGGTGAAACCTGTACTCTCTTGGACAGCTGTATTGTAAGCAAAAGTTACGAAAGGGAGTATATCATCCCAGTTCTTGTGATCAACGGCCACATACATTGACAGCATATCGGCAATGGTCTTGTTCAACCGTTCAGTGAGTCCATTGGTTTGGGGGTAATAACCCATGGTTTTCCGATGTTCTGTACCACTTAGTCTCTCAGCACTTCTTGAAGCATCTCTGCGGTGAAAGCTGTACCACGATCAGTAATTATCACAGCTGGCGCTCCGTGACGAAGTACGATGCTGGTGACAAAAAACTGTGCTATTTCGGCTGCGGTAGCTTTGGGCAGGGCCTTTGTTTCGCTGTAACGCGTTAAATAATCGGTGGCAACCACAATCCACCGTTTTCCAGACGAAGAGGTGGGAAATGAGCCGAGCAAGTCAATGCCAATTTGATGGAATGGTGTCTTCGGCGTGGCGATGGGCTGTAGTGGTCCTGCTGGTCAGACAGGTGGAGTCTTACGGCGTTGGTAGTCGCGGCATGTGCGGACGTACTGCTTGACTGTTTTCGCGAGGTGGTGCCATTAGTATGAGCGGCGAATTCTTTCCAGTGTGTGCGTGTAGCCAAGGTGTCCGAATGATGGTTCGTTGTGACAAGCATGTAAAATATCGTCCCGAAGCGAGGTCGGCGCAACCAGTAGGTAAGTAGCCTGGGTATGGTCGAAATTTTTCTTATAGAGGACGTTATCCCTTATGCAGAACGAGGCCAGCGAACGTGCGAAGTTTCGAGGAAGGCTGCGTTTGCGGCCTTCAAGGTAGTCAACCAGCGGGCTTAGCTCCATGTCGTCGCGTTGTTGTTGAGCCAAGTCGGTTGCTGACACAGAGGAAAGGAATGTATCGTCCTCTTCAACGTCCGCGTTCGTACTTCCAATTGGTGCACGTGAGAGACAGTCAGCATCAGTGTGTTTGCGTCCTGACTTGTGAATAATTGTAACGTCAAATTCTTGCAGCCGAAGACTCCAGCGTACTAGACGACCGGAAGGGTCTTTGAGGTTGGCGAGCCAGCGTAAAGAATAGTAATCGCTAACTACCATGAATGGTCGACCGTATAAATAAGGGCGAAACTTTGTTATAGCCCAAACAACGGCTAAGCATTTTTTTTCTGTTGCAGAGTAGTGTTTCTCTGCAGATGATAGTGTACGACTTGCATAGGCGATCACGCGCTCTACGCCATTTTGCCATTGAACCAGTACAGCTCTAAGTCCGACGTTGCTGGCATCCGTGTGTAGCTCTGTGGCAGCGTTATCATCAAAGTGACCTAGTACAGGTGGGGCTTGGAGATGGTTTCGTAGCGTGTCAAAGGCGTGATGCTGATCATGACCCCAAACAAACGGTACGCCATCTTTCGTAAGTTTATTTAGCGGTTCAGCGATTTTAAGAAAGCCTTTGACGAAGCGTCTGTAATATGCGCAGAGTCCCAGAAATCGGCGGAGGTTGCGCTTGTTCGTTGGGACAGGAAATGCGGCAACAGCTTTCGTTTGCTCAGGGTCTGGGTGTAAACCGGCGTGGCTGACGTTGTGACCAAGAAATTTCAGTTCCTAGAATGCAAAGTGGCATTTCTCAGGTTCGAGAGAAAGTCCAGCTGTTCGAATCGCCTGAAGAACTGCCTGTAAGCGCTGGACGTGCGGCTCAAACGTGTCCGAGAAGACGACCACATCGTCAAGGTAGACAAGACACGATTGTCATTATAGCCCAGAAAAAACCGTGTCCATTATTCTTTGAAACGTAGCTGGTGCCGAGCATAAGCCCAATGGAAAGACCTTGAACTCGTAGAGTGCGTCAGGAGTAATGAAGGCAGTCTTTTCGAGGTCGCGCTCATCAACAGATATTTGCCAATAGCCGCTGCGTAGATCCATGGAAGAAAAGTAACGAGCATTGCGAATGCGGTCCAGCGAGTCGTCTATTCGTGGTAAAGGATACGCGTCTTTCTTCGTGATCTTATTCAACTTTCGGTAGTCGGGACAAAATCGCAGAGTACCATTTGTTTTTCTTAACTAACACGACAGGGGACGCCCAGGGACTGGTCGATGGCTGGAGGACATCGTCCTTGAGCATCTGCTGGACCTGTTGACGTATAACATCTTGTTCTTTTTTGCGAGACTCTGTAGGCATGCTGTCGAATGGGTCTCTCGGTAGACTCGGTGATGATACGATGCTTGGCAAGCGGTGTTTGGTTAACTTTCGAAGTCGTAGCGAAGCAGTCCCGAAATGAGCCGGGTAGCTTCAAAAGACGTTCCCGTTGTGCAGACGGTAGACCCTGGTTTACGTCGAGAGTGCTTGCAAATGTCATGGCGGAATCGTCGCACGACGAAAGAGCAGATAATGTTGAGGGACCAGGGACGTCGGCAATATCCTCAAGGTATGTGATCACAGTGTGTTTCGTAAGATGACAATACCCCTCGCTGAAATTCGTGACTAATTGGCAAGCCTGCTTTCTACTGGGCTGAACAATACCTCGGGCAACGCAGATTTGTTGTGCAAAAAGTAGGGACGAACTTCTTTCTGCAATTACAGCATCGGGGACGTCTTGGTCACATTCAACGTTGATAAAAAGGTTGCTACGGGGAGGCAGAGTAACAGATTCGGAGGATACACGTAGGGCAGCCTTCGATGAGCAGGCGTTTTCCGGTTCAGGATGAAACGAGTACTCAACGACACCTGCAAGTCTCGTAGGTCAATAATTGTGCCGTGTTCGCGAAGAAAGTCCAGCCCCAGAATGAGTGGACGGGAGCACACAGGTAATACGAGGAAAGACCCTGTGAACGTCGAAGCACGGACTCGAACACGGGCTGTGCACATTCCAGTTGGCGTGACGAGGTGGCCCCCTGCCATGCGCAACGGCGGTCCTTGCCAAGGGGTAGTTACCTTCCTCAGTTTGGATGCTAGGGCGCTGCTCATAATCGAATAATCGGCGCCGGTGTCGACGAGGGCAGTGACGACGTGATTATCGACGTGTACGGTGATGTCGGCGGAAACAGTCTTATGACTTTCGGAAACGACTGGAAAGTCAGAACGGTCTTTGTCGGGTCTTCGCGTCGAAGGAGGCTCTTTGACAGTTCGTTGGGACGCGGCTTCATCCCCCGGAGCCGCGGTTTCTAGTTTCCCCTGTGGGGACTCGGTGACCAGCCTCTGAAAGGAACACAAGATGACGAGGGAATGCTAGGCGACGTGGGGCGGCGAGGTGATGGTGATCGTGATTGGGGGCGTTGACCAAGGCGAGGAGCTTGCTGGCCCATAAGGTACTCTTCGATGTCGCGGAGACACTCACCGTAACGCGGGCACCGAGCATCAGGGTGAAAGCCACGGAGACCAAGTTGGCGGTACTGGCAGTTATGGTAGACGTGACCCGCTTCGCCACAGTGGTAGCAGAGTGGACGGTTATCGGACGTACGCCACACGCTGGCCTTTGTGGCGTTCTGCCGCGATCCAGACGGACGATAAGTTGGTGCACTCGGAAACTTTGAGGCGGGTGGCATATTCGAAGAGGTGCCCTGAAATCGATGGCTAGCCTGATCTATTCTCCCCATGGTGGGATCAGGGCCATGTGGTGCAGGAGATCGCAGAGCTGCCGCATAAGTCAGCACAGGGGCCTCAGGCCTTGTTGGCACGAGTGGGGGGACCACCTGTCGGATTAAGTCTGCGAGAGCACTTACGGGTGATTGGGGTCCGCTGCTTGGAGTTGGCGCAGCTCGTCCCGCACGACGCTTCTTATGAACTCAGCGAGGGCATGCCTCTCGCTGTTAGCCCCGATAAAGCATGCAGCAGGGGTCACGTCGTGGCGTTCATACTGTGACGACCTATACAGGAGAGTACGCTTCATTGTGGTTGCCTCATTTATGAACTCTGACACAGTCGTCGGTGGACTGCACACGAGTCCGGTGAAGAGCTGCTCTTCTACCCCACGCATTAAATGCCGCACCTTCTTTTCCTCGGACATTGCAGGGTCAGCACGCTTGAAGAGTCGAAGCATGTCCTCGACAAACATCAAAACTCTCTCGTTGGGTCGTTGGTTCCGAGACGAGATAGCCTGCTCCGCTCTCTTTTTCCTTTCAGTGCTGTGGTACGCATCACAAAACTGTCGGGTGAACTCATGCCACGTCGCAAAGGACCCTCGTGATTCTCGTACCACGTCTGGGCAGAGTCTTCTAACGTAAAGTAAACTCTCCGCAGCTTGCGAGCTTCATCCCATTCGTTGATGTTGGCAACTCGATTGAAGTGGTCAAGCCTGTCGTCAACATCTTCATAAATGTCTCCATGAAATGAGCGTGGTGTTTGCGGCGCATGAAAAACATGCGGGAGAAAAGAACAGGCGTCGTTGGTTTGACTCGCCTGGTTGTTAGTTGAAGTTCCCATCTCGTCTTGAGAGGGGGGACCGTACTCAGGAGGTAGTCCTCGCAGACGGCGACTGCTTCTTGCCGTGGGAGCTCTAGCTGTCTCCAAGTAGCTCGGTGTGTCGGCTAAAAATCTGCAGCCGAGGCGCATTTACCCAGCACCTCCACCAGTGCCGCGAACGTGATAACAGACAGCGAGGAAACGACGTCTTGCTTGCCCTCAGACCAGGACGCGAAAAACCTTTTTCTTTCTTCACTTCCAAGGAATTCCACCTACTGTTGACGGCTCATACCCATTACATGTGACAATATAAATTTTTGAAAGAGTATGGTAATGCATTTTCGCCGTGAAAAAATCTATTGCTTGCGCCAACATAGTTCTCTTAAACGAACGAAGTATTGCTGATAGTAGAATACAAGGAATGGTTTGACAATATTGCTACGGAGAGGAAGAAAAGGAAGAGGTGCGACTGACAGGCGCGCGACTGGGCCAATCAGCCATTGTGTCTCTTGCCTGTAGTTTTTACTCTGCAAATACATCTCGCTCAGAAACAACCAACCTCGTAACATATTGGTGAGAGGTGCTGGGTAACCATCAGGCAACGGAGCTCCGCAGCGGACGTCGCATCGCCCTTCCAGCCATGGCCAATGCTCAGCCCTCCGCGTCAACGTCAGCGTCTCCGACGAACATGGCGTCGCAACCGTACGTTTTCACGCCTCTCAAGGATCCCGGTACATTCTGCGGAACCGATGGCGTCGACGTTGACGATTGGCTGGCCATGTTTGAACGAGTGAGTGTGCCGAACAGATGGGATCCCACACTTCAGTTGGCTAATGTGCTGTTCTATTTGAGAGGCACGGCCAAGGTGTGGTATGAGAACAATGAAGAAGAACTCACAAGCTGGGACCAATGCAAAGCAAAGATGCGGGAGGTGTTTGGCAAAACCGCCAGTCGGAAGATCGCCGCCAAAAAGGAATTGGCCTGCCGCGCCCAATCCCCTACGGAGTCATACCTCGCTTACATTCAAGACGTGCTGGCCCTCTGCCGAAAGGCCGAAAGCGACATGACAGAAGGTGACAAGGTGGGACATGTTCTGAAAGGGATTGCCGACGACGCGTTCAATCTCCTGATGTGCAAGGGCTGTTCCACCGTAGACGCGATCATCAAAGAGTGTCGTCAGTTCGAGCAAGTGAAAAGTCGCCGCATTCTACAAACATTCGCTCGACTCCCAAACACCGCTGCAACATCTACTTGCGAGGACCAGTCAACACCACAACGTGCATCGCCGCCGGGAGACCTTACACGCATTGTTCGTCGTGAACTGGAAGCTATGGCGCCCTCGGCGTTCTATTCGCGCAGTACCGATGCCACTCCTGTTACTGTTCCTCTTGTTCAAGCCATCGTGCGCCGGGAGCTTGAAAACATCGGAGTGCATTCCGTGTGCCATGTCACCGCGCCTAGAGTCAGCGAACGCCCTTTCGTGATGCCCTTCTCCGACCGACGGTCTTCTCCACGTACTCGCAACCCGGCTGAGTGGCGAACTGCAGATGACCGCCCTATATGTTTCAACTGCCACCGCGTTGGACATATTGCCCGTTACTGCCGCAACACATGGTCCTCGGCACATCGCGCAACGACCAATATGACCCGTTTCGACGATACCGCCCGCACCTTTCCACCTGCCGAAGAGCCCAATGCCATTGACCATTCTCGGAACACTTGGTACAGCCGCTCGCCTTCACCACGTGGGCACCAGTCTCGATCGCCGCAAACACGTCGCCCATCGTCCCGTTCGCCGCAGCCACGGCGCTTCTCGTCCCCCGTGGCTTCCGGCCGCGTTGTCTCGGAAAACTGAGAAATGCAGCCCCCGGAGGTGGTGCTGCATTGACGACTTCCGCAGCAAATCCTCTTTCCGTTCCCACCAGACGAAGTGTAATAGACGTTAAAGTAGACGGCGAACCTGTACAAGCACTTGTCGACACCGGCGCAAGCATTTCGGTCATGAGTTCAAGCCTACGCACACGTTTAAAGAAAGTTCTGACACCAGCGGCTGCACAAATGCTCCGTGTGGCCGATGGCGGCACGCCGATGGTTCTCGGTCTGTGCACTGCCCGCTTACGTATAAAGGACCACACTACTTCTGTCATTTTAGCCGTGATTGACCACTGCCCTTATGACATTATCCTAGGCCTGGACTTCTTGTCGAATCATTCTGCTCTGATCGATTGTGCTACAGGCGTTCTTCAGCTAGAGTTGCCTCAGATAGTCGCTGACCCCCCCACTGCCCCGCCGCGCCTGTGCTCTCTTCAGGATGTGCGGCTGTCAGCTCAGGCAGCCACCTTCGTCGTTTTGACCGCACAGCCCCAAGTTCCCGATGGTCAATATGTCCTCCTTCCTCTCGCCGACGTCCTCTTGAGCCGCAACATTGCCATTCCCCATACGCTTGTGACTGTTACTGACAATTGTACCTCGCTTCCACTTCTCAATTTCAGCTTGTGCCCTCAAGTGCTTCCTCGTGGCATGTTCTTGGCCAGCGTATCTAATGCTGACGAATTCGAAATAGCAGCGCTCACCACCGAGATTGATTAACTTCAGTCTCCAGTAGCGAACAGCACCTGTTCTCGGCCAGATCGTTTCTCGAAGATGATTGCACCCGACCTCAACCCTGCGCAAGCCAATGACATCCATCGCCTTCTCGCGTCATATACCGACATTTTTTCTTTCGACGACAGACCTCTAGGGCAAACATCCACTGTTCAGCACCGTATAAATACTGGTGACGCCAGTCCTATTCGCCGACGCCCCTATCGTGTCTCCCCCACTGAGCGTAGAGTTATCCAAGCAGAAGTGGACAAAATGCTCAACAAAGGTGTCATAGAACCATCAAGTAGTCCTTGGGCCTCCCCTGTCGTCCTTGTGAAGAAAAAAGATGGTACCTGGCGCTTCTGCGTTGACTATCGCCACCTAAACAAGATCACACGAAAAGACGTGTACCCGCTACCACGCATCGATGACGCGTTGGACTGCCTACACGGGGCTACGTACTTCTCGTCTATAGATCTCCGGTCCGGCTACTGGCAGATTTCTGTCGATGAAATGGACCGCGAGAAGACGGCCTTCATTACACCAGATGGTTTATACCAGTTTAAGGTCATGCCTTTTGGACTATGTAACGCCCCTGCCACATTCGAACGAATGATGGACTCTCTCCTGCGTGGTTACAAGTGGTCTACTTGTCTTTGTTACCTAGACGATGTGATAGTCTTTTCATCTACTTTCGATAGCCACCTGACCCGTCTCGCTGCAATTCTCGCAGTCTTCAGAACAGCTGGGCTACAACTCAATTCCAAGAAGTGTCAATTTGGTCACCGTCAGATTGCCATTCTGGGCCATATTGTAAACGCCGATGGTGTCCAACCAGATCCCGAAAAGATCCGCGTCGTCCGTAGCTTTCCAGTGCCCCGTTCTACATCCGACGTCCGTAGCTTCGTCGGCTTATGTTCCTACTTTCGCCGTTTTGTGAAAAACTTCGCTGACGTTGCCCGGCCACTGACAGATTTGCTGAAGAAGGATACCACATTCTCATGGGGCCCTGAGCAGGCTCAAGCGTTCGCCGCTCTCATCGGCTACCTAACTACGCCCCCCATACTTGCCCACTTTAATCCTTCTGCTGCCACAGAGGTTCGCACCGACGCCAGTGGCCACGGTATCGGCGCAGTTCTCGCTCAGCGGCACCACGGTAGACAGTGCGTGATAGCTTACGCCAGTCGCCTGCTTTCTCCCCAGGAGATGAATTATTCCATCACCGAGAGAGAGTGTCTAGCTTTAGTTTGGGCCGTCGCCAAGTTTCGGCCATATTTATATGGTCGCATTTTCACTGTCGTTACGGACCACCACGCCCTCTGTTGGCTGACTTCTCTGAAAGACCCGACTGGACGTCTGGCTCGCTGGGCTCTGAGGCTTCAGGAATTTTCGTTTAGCGTCAGCTACAAGTCTGGCCGTTTGCACAAGGACGCAGACTGTCTTTCTCGATATCCGGTAGATCCTCCTGATCCCGTTGCGCCTGACCTGGAGAGCAGAGTAATGGCGTTTACAGACGTCAGCGATATGCGCATCGAACAACGACGGGATGAGTCATTGCGCACTATCATCGACGCCATCCAGTCTGACAGCCATGACGCTGAATCCCGTATGTTCGTGCTGCATGACGGCATCCTCTACCGCCGCAACGTCACCACTGAAGGCCCTGAGCTTCTGCTTGTCATCCCTCGTCATCTACGGCCTGCCATACTTCAACAACTTCACGACGCACCAACAGCGGGACACCTCGGCGTTTCCCGCACATACGACCGCGTGCGACGTCGATTTTTCTGGCCTGGATTGTACCGCAGCGTACGTCGATATGTCGCCACTTGCGACCTCTGCCAGCGCCGGAAAAGACCTTCTTTGCTGCCAGCTGGATATCTTCACCCAATTGAAGTCCCCTCTGAACCATTTCATCGCGTGGGACTCGACCTTCTTGGCCCTTTTCCGACGACGACACTAGGAAATAAATGGATTGCCGTCGCCACAGATTATGCGACCCGTTACGCGATAACAAAGGCCATGCCAACCAGTTGCGCCACTGACGTCGCGGATTTTCTTCTTCATGACGTCATCTTACACCATGGTGCACCCCGACAAATGCTTACGGACCGCGGCCGCTCTTTCCTGTCCAAAGTTGTCGATGACCTCCTTCGATCGTGTGCTACAGCCCATAAGCTATCTACCGCCTACCACCCACAAACTAATGGCCTAACTGAACGTCTCAACCGCACGCTCACAGAGATGCTTTCGATGTACGTCTCCGATGATCATCGAGACTGGGATACAACGTTGGCCTATGTGACCTTCGCATATAACTCCTCTCGACATGACACTGCGGGATTCTCGCCTTTTTATCTTTTATATGGTCGCGACCCCATATTGCCATTTGAAACCACCTTGCCTCTCGTGCCATCTCCTTCCGAGTACGCGCGCGAAGCCATTGATCGGGCTCACATGGCTCGTCAAGTTGCCCAGTCTCGCCTCACCAGGTCACAGGATATGCAAAAAGCCCGCTACGACCACCGGCATCGAAATATAACGTTTGCCCCAGGTGACCACGTGCTCCTCTGGTCACCGTGTCGCCGTGTAGGTCTCTCCGAAAAACTTTTGTCCCGATACGCCGGACCCTACCTAGTCTTACGTCAAGTTAGCGACGTAACCTACGAGATAGCGCCATTGCACTCCAATACGTCACCAAGTTCGTCACTAGTTGACATTGTCCATGTTTCGCGCTTGAAACCCTACTTCTGTCGCACTTCTCCGGACTCTCGCCGAGACGGCGCTCCAACGCCCGGGGGTCCTGCTACGGAGAGGAAGAAAAGGAAGAGGTGCGACTGACAGGCGCGCGACTGGGCCAATCAGCCATTGTGTCTCTTGCCTGTAGTTTTTACTCTGCAAATACATCTCGCTCAGAAACAACCAACCTCGTAACAATATTGATGGCCAACAATGGCATAATTACTCAATGCACTATCAACAGTATTGCCTATAACCAGTAGCGTAGCCAGGGGGTGACACACCAGTCCGTACCCTTTCCCTGAAATTGTTTTTCACCGTAGCTTATATCGCGCAAAATGACAAATTGCCTGCTCGGCCCCTACTTCAGATCAAAGTGGTGCCCCCCCTCCCAAAAAAATTCTGCTGACGCCACCGCCTGTCCTCGATGGCATCATTAATAGCACATCGATGGTGCAAGTATCGACAGTTCTCCTACGCTAAAGAAAGTCTAAAAAAAACAGGCTCATCACTCTCGCAACAAATGCTAGAAAGCACCCTTCTTGATCCTTGTTTTTACATTCTCCAGGTGACTGCAACAAGCACGCTTACATGGTACCCACTATGTCGTGAATGATATTTTTGGTGTAGTAGGGAGACATCCATTAGGTCATCCTTCGTTATTCTTTGGACGAGGGCCATACCCGCTAAGCACTTGCAAGAAAGTTTGTGCATTGTTTATGCTGTGGCTGACGAGGATAAGAAATTATGCCAAACGCTATTGTAATGAGTAGGCCGATCCGCCCCCATTTGGTGTGTGCCACCATTGATAGGTGAACGAGAGCAAAAAAGGGTTAGAGCATCCGATGACCCACTCGTTACGTAAGTCGCAGTAGACAGTTATAGTTTAGCGTTAGCGTGATAGCGTAGGTTAAGGAAATGGCGTTACCATGCAGCAAACGTTCGTTGTGGGCAGCGTCTTATAGTTAAGCGGAATAGCGTTTACGGGATTTACGTGCCCCCCGCTGGGATAGTGGCGCCACCTATTAGATGGTTAATAAGTTTGCCTATGTCACCACGCGGAGCATTGTTAGAAGTTTATTTTTGTGATAATAAAGGTAAATAAATATGAACCACGCACTCAACGCGAAAACATCTACGTTGCCGATTTGTTTACATCGAGCTTATAGTTAGTCCTAGGCGCGCTCGAAATGGGAAGCTATCTCAAAAAATACGCCAACTTATCAGTACTACTTGGTCACCGAAGCTAACTGAAGGCAAGCGAATCCACTTTGAACAGTTGTTTGTGGCGGACAAGGTGAATCTTTGAACAACTACGCCAAAAACACTTCGAAGCGGGCGTCCGAGAGCGCCGCCATGTTTACGCACACTACGTACACCTACGCTACCACGGTAACGTGAAATCTGAAAAATACCGCGCATACGGAAAGCGGTACGGGTGACGTACGTATCTGCGCATGCGCACTTTGATTCCGGTATCACAGTACACCCGGCAACTCAGTAAACCCGGTATACTATAACTCTCTAGTGTGTGACACCTGGGGACCCTTTGCTGTTCTAAAGCTCTCTATTACTAGTATTTCCGCAGGGAAAGCGAGAGTTTGGCTAGTTAGCTTCTGTTCATATTGCAACAGCACAGACACGAATCACGAAGAAAAACTAAACAATACGAGAGCTGGCTGACATCTTGTTGGCTTAATAAAGCAAAACAGAAAAGGAAAGGAGAGAAAAAAAAGAAATCATGCGCGCGCAGCCTATGCACGTGACAGACGACTATACTTTAGCAGCATTACGTGTTCTCCAAATATGTCAGCTCGCAATCAAGTAATGCAATCGTTGGTGTGCTAACACACCCGTGGCCATTTTTGCAGATAGCAAAGGCTTCAGTCGCCTCCGTTATTCGAGATTCAGTGTGTGTGTAAACGGTGGTCGCACGGTGAACTTCTCGTAGGAAGCCGCAGGCGGCACAGTGGCAGACAAACGGGAGAATGGTGCACCATTTAAAGAGCAATGGTGCTCACGTGGACAAATGTTTAGGCAGCGTGCCGTTTCCCTACGTCTTCTGGCAGAACGTGCACAGTCAAGTACCTCACTAAATAATCATACACCACCAAACCAGCACTAAACCGAACGGAGACAATGCTACGAAGTAACTGTGCTTTCATTAATAGCTGCGCACATTTTAAAGATCATTATTTTCAAACTCCCTTTTGTGTTTGAGTGAAAATTTAAATACGAAGCAGCTTTTTCACTAGCCCGTGTAACGCTGTCCGTACACGTATCCGTGTGAACGGGCCGTACTGCGTTTTCCCGCTGAAGTTGTTCCAACGATGCCAAGTAGATCAAGTCACATCAGAGCGTTGCCGTCACCCTCTGCTTCACCCGCAGCAGCTTCCGGCTCCTCCCAGCTCACCTAGGTAGTGTTGCTCCTCAGCCCACTTGCAACACACTTCTCTCTTCACACTCTTCACCACCCGCAACGCTCGACCACACGTCGAGTGGAAACACTCTTTCGGCTCGTTTATCTGCGATAAAAGTTAAATGAGATTGAACCCGTCTCCCATGCCTTTGCGTTTCTAAGAAACATTTACTCGAGTAAAGGCTACACCGAGTTTCGCTTCAAACCGTTTTTCCAGCATCCGTGTCGACGCCCGTTTCCACTTGGTCAACGGCGTGCGCGCTGCCACCGGTTCGCATCCCATCGTGAATTTCTTCGGGAAGATGGTTCATTATTTTTCGTCGTATAAAGTACTCTCAAGTGTCACAAAATTGCCTGTTTCTCTTTCTTTTGGGCTTCTTCGCAGAAATCATGCCGAATTTTCGGGGGCTTCTCTTCTGTTTCCTGTTCACTGTTCTGTTTACTTGTTAGCTCGGTAGCATCTGGCAGTGTTGCTCTATGCATACAGCACGTCCCCGCCCCCCTCTCTGAACATGTACACGCGCCTTCAAAAGTTTACAATACGTGGCCTCCACTGCGATTGCGCATTTCTGCTTAGGTAATGTGCTGCACTCCTAACGTATCTCGTAGCTGCGTAAGTCGCAAGAACTAATAAAACCTTGAACATCTATTTCGAAGCTGTGTTCTCAGAAAAATGTCGGATATAGCTTTGTCGAAATTTTCACGTTCCGAAAACCTTTACCGAATGATGTACAGTGACCGTCGACAGTGACCAGTCTCCTCACTTTATTATTTACTATGACCGCCGTTTCGCTCTGGCTGTTGTCCAGCATCATAGACTAATGCTGAAAGGTTTGCGATATGTGTACTTTAATGAGTGCTGCTAACATTGATTAGAGTCACATGATTCCTTATAAATGTTGACCTGGGTTGCTTCATGTTTGTTGAACAAAGGTAAGTAGTAGCTAACGTACTTTAAGGCAGCCTGCACGGTTTTACAAAACTAGTATAGTGTTTTACTAAATACTGTTGATCTCGCATAGATATAAGGCTCCATGCGTTATCGTTTTATTTTGTTGTAGATTGTTTTCACCCACAAAAAGGACATTTCAGCTCCTACAACGTGATACCAGGAAAGGAGCCAAGAATGCATTCGGTAGTTAAACAACGCGCACGCTGCGAATTTTTATTGTTCTAAACACACGACAAAACTGTTACACTATAGCACTACATTTCAGGTCACGACGAGGTGGCCGGTGAACTATTATGCAGTGCGAAGATTAGGTTTTAAATGCGAAGCATTTTTTAACGAAATTCGGCGATTTCGAGCGTATCTATCTATCAAGCTGCCTATGACTTTTAGTTTTTCTGGCCGTTTCGATAAACGTATCGATAACAAACTTGGTATGGCATACCATGACAGTAGGGAGAACATATTTGACTAGTCACAAGCTGAAAATAATGACATGTATGTCATTAACGTCATGATTTACATTTCATGGTCCCGAAGCACTTGTGGTGGTTTCGTTCTCATGGCATGTTCAAAAACTGGTGTAGTATGACATGATTGCATGTCGAACACAAGCGACTGACCCTAACATGAAAATCGTGACATGCATGTACTGTAACAACATGACTACACGCCACGATCATTATGCGCTCGCGGCCGTTTCGCTAGCGTCACATATACCAAATTTGGTATTACCTTAAGTGAATGGATGACGAAGGTATATGAGTGGTGCAAACATGATCATCATGAGAAGCGTGGCATGTAACAACACCACCACATGCCACGCTCATGATGCGCTTGCAGCCGTTTCGCCAGCTTCACATGTATCAAACTCGGTATTACGTGACAAGAACTGACAACATAGGTAAATGACACATCTAAGCATGATAATCATGACATGCGTGTCATATAACATGACCACATGCCACACTCATGATGCACTCACGGCCGTTCCACTAGCTTCACATATGCCAAATTTAGTATTACGTGACCTCAATGGAGGACGAAGGTATGTGGCTGGTGCAAACATGATAATGACGCGATGCGTGTCATGTGAGAACATGACGACATACCACAGTGAAGGTGACAATACATTTGGACGTGACGCGGTGTGCGTGCTCGCCGGCGTTCATTTCTTCGCGTCACGCCGGCGTTACCACGCCAGGCACTGCTCTTGCAACATACTCGCAGGCTCGCGCCGCGCTGCACTGCTTTTACGCATGCACGTTTCAGCGCATCCGGCGTCCCTCCATCACGAAAAGGGATAGACACAGTGCTGTCTGGGTAAGGCATCAGCGTGATATTGAGCACCAGTTGCTGTCGCATTTTGCGTCAGTTGCTGTCGGGCCGCACCGATGGACGCTGGTCGCGCCGGCCGCTCCTGGTATCTTACTACAGAGTGCTCACGTTTTGCTAACGTGGCGTCGCTGTGCCCAGCCTGTGCGCGTGTCAATGCTACGTTAAAGTATATTGGACCCTTCACTATGCGCTCGCGGCTATTTTAATAAGTCCACATATAACAAACTTGGTATTACGTTACGTCAATGGATGACGAAAGTATATGACTGGCGCAAACATGATAATGCTGACAAGCGTGTCGTTTAATTAAGGCCAACATACCGCGCTCATAGCGTGCTCATGGCCGCTTCCCTAGCTCCACATATACTAAATTTGGTATCACGTGAAGTGAGTAGATAACAAAAGTAAACGACACATCCAAACATGATAATCATGACACGTAAGTCATGTACGGCCTCCTTTACCTCCACCTCGTAACAGAGTGCTGATTTTAGAGTGACATATCAACCTTCCTCATTCGTGCTTTGCATATCATCGATTCCCACTGTACGTGAGATCTGCCAATTTTTTTTTCAACCAAGAAACTCTAGCAGACAGTGCCTACTAAATACCTGAAAATATAAAATGAATTCATATCTGAACACTAAAACATCAAAACACACGAAGCACATATTACTTTGCCTAGAATTCTTGAATGGACAAAATATATACGTGCAACCGTAGTACCTGCATACAGAACTTATTTAATGTACCGTACTAAAACCTTAGCTTAAAACTTATTGCATAACACACAAGCATATTTTGCGAAATTGCTGTCAATAAGCGAAGTGCGTTTTTTTCTAGTGACGACTCATAGCTTTGTAAAAGCCCTTTCAACGTCAGTGATAGAAACAGAACGTATCAGAAGATGCTGCGAGAAAGCACTGACCACTCGACATTGTGAAATCTCCAAAACCACAGGGGTTTAACGATGTTACTTATGCCATAGCACTGATCGTTCGCGAAATCACTCAGGACCACGCTAATAGCGTCAGTTTCACGAGCTATAATTGAAAAATTGGAGCAAAGGCTTGAAACACGCAGTGAAGCTTATGCCCCACTTTTAGTTTCACCATTTGAACACAGTACCAAAACGATTATTTGGTGTGCTGGAGTTGGTCGTCTCCATTCCTCATGAAAGTCTGCCTCTACTTTTAGGCGAGAGCAGCATAGTATTTTTTTAAATCTGTGAGAGTCGTGAAGCGTTGAGTCTCATCAGGAAGGCTCAAAACACTTATGACATCTAATGCGAATACCTCGATTGGACCCCACCATTTATTGACAATTTCGTGCGAACGAACTTCTTTAACGAGAGAATTCTATACCTAAACTTTTGTAATGATTGAAGTCTTGGCACACGCATTGGGCTTCAGAAAGCTCATGTGAAGGAGCAAGTAATTTCCGGCAATGAAATGAGATTCATGAGCTTCCACACTTCGTCCCCTTGGCTTTGTAACTTCTCAAGAAGAACAAAGTGGCACATCGTCAGTCCAAAATATCTTCTAGCGAGAGAGAAATATTAAGTGAGAGGCAGGGAAGTTAAGCCGAAAAAAATGTCCGGTTTGCTACCTTCCACTGGGTAAAGGACAATGGCGTAGAAAGATAAGAAGCAAAGGAGAGAAAAAATATGCTTAAACAAACAAGGCAAAAACAAAAAGACACACGTGCACTCAAGCATGGCAGTGCCATGGCCGTTTCGAGAGTCCTGTTGACCGCAGAAACTTCTAGAGCTTCATAAAAAGAGAACCACCTCGACGGACATGTGGTTTATAGCGACTCGATGGTCATCCTCATGGCCAACCACACCAGACCAAACGGCATCATGCGCTTCTGGTGCGCCTACATTGTGTCATGAAATGTGCCTTGGGTGTGGTCTTTGAGATAGCGTCGATGCGCAGTAATCTTGAAATGTGTTAAACCAGAAGCTGTATCAATGAGTGCTTAGAACTTTGCCCTTTCTAAGAAGAAGAAAACTAGATCATATTGCCCTTGAAATTGAGGTGTATCAGTAAAATCCGAATCGTCGAAAACTTTATCTTTGAATGTATATTGCACTTTTTTTGGATAAAACGGAAAACATAAACAACCAGTGTGCACGAAAAAAATAGAACTCGGGGCGCCTTTTCTTTGTATACAGTCTAAACGCGCGATTGCTCGTTTTGTTTGGTTTGCGGCTTACCGCTCAAGCACATCTCCATGCCTTGCTTATATCGAAGGAAGGAAGCAGACAAACGAAGAAGGCAGGGAGGTGAAGAGAAAGACGTCTGGTTAGCCACCCTACATTGTGGGATTAGGAAAGGGGACAAGAAAATATACGACACACGTTGTTGTGAAAAGTGTAGCAATATCTATAGCTAAAGAAATGAGTCGAAGAATGCAGCACAGCGTTGCGCAGGTCGCGCAGAAAGTCTGATATCTGAAGCGTGTTGTAATAATCACAGCGCAAAATACAATGTAGATGTAGTGCAGCGCAAAGGTATCTAGAACGTTTAAGAAACGCATCTCCTCTGCATTGAACACTTGTCTTAAACGGCTTCCTTGGATCGGAAGCAAACGAAACTAGAGAACAGCTGTTCAGCTTTGCGAAGCAACGCTCTTCTTGGATCTCCCATCAGCCTGAGTTTAGAAGCGCGCTGAGCTCCGATATTGCGTTTCTCGTTGAGGTGTGGCAGCACAGTTAGGTTCGCTCACCGTTCGGCACTCAATGATGAAAGAAGAAGCCGTATTCTCTCGATCCCACTCCACCAACAATGACAGCGGCTCAGTCTTTCTGTGAATTATCATTATGGAGACGCTAGCAGACGACTTCGGGACTGTACCCAACGATACATAGCGGATGCACCCAGAGTTGTCAGAGCACTAAGCATTGTTATGAATCTGGCTTGTTCTCGCATGGCGTGTCGTTTAGATGCACTAACATCTCACGTTAAGCGCAGAGGCACGCTAATTTATCGTGCTTGACCCAATATCAAAAGTATACTGAAAATATTGTGCAAAATATTTGGGAAGCTAGTATATCAAAAATACACAATTTTATAATGTGCAAAAGATTTGAGAATTCATTGTCAGGGTGCGCGTCAAGTTTACCTGGTTTGGATAATTTTTTAGGCCAGTGGTGACAAAAAAAATCACTTTGGGTACTTGGTTACTTTCTGGCTACATTTTTCTTACATATGCTTGAACAAAATCGTAAGATTTTCAACCATCGCAGCCAATAAAGTAAGTATACAGTGTCATTACATGGTGCCCAAGGCGTTTCGGGCCTCCAAAGTTGACTTTGACTCATGTATACATGCTTTTGAATAATGGCTTGAACTTCAGCTGTGGAAGGGGGTGGGGTTTGTCGTAATAAGGAAGGTCTCTACAAGGCCTTATTTTGCAGACGAGACTGTTGCTGAGTACAGGTTGAAGCTGCAATTGAAAGTGAACTGGAGAATTCAAAGCATTCTGCATCCACAGTGCTCAGCACCTATCGACATTAATAGAATATGGTAACGTCTGGGTTTATTTTTAAAATTCGATACTGACTGCGACCTGCGATAATCGTTGTTATTTTGTTTTCTCCGTCGCAAATAGAAAACGTATGCACTGAAGAGAATTCTTCAAGGAATTTATATAAATATCTAGGTAATGTTTCTATTGTGTATAACAATGTAAAAGCTAATGAAGATAAAAATGAATAAATATAATAGGTACTGCGATTACTGTTTGATTGCTCAAGCAGGCAGAACAGCTTCTTTAACCTCACTGGAGCAATTTAGAATAGATATATCAATAGACGTAAATACAACAGATTTATTGATTTATGCATACTTTTGTGAAAGCACTGATCAAAATAGTGAATATTTGGTAACAAATAAAAATACAAGCCCCATCGAAGTCATCCTTGCGGTGATATCCTAAAATTGATGTAAGGAGATTTTTTACAATTTTAAATGTGACCCCGTCTTGGAAACGGAACAGCGGGAAGTATTCTCCTGGTCCACCACGGTGAATCAGTGGCGCTCGGTTGCCGACATCAGTGTCACGCGTTTGATCCCGGCCGCGGCGGTCGTATTTCGTTGGGGCTGAAATAGTCTGTGTAATGTCGAATGTCACTGAGCGCTAAAGACTAACATATGTTAAAATTTTCTGGAGCCCTCCACTATGGAGTTCCTCATATTCATATCATGGTTTTTGGATGTAGACTCCTATAAACTTATTATTTTAGAAGCAATCACTATCTGTCCCTTCATAAAAGATGATGTTTACTCGTTATATTTTACGTAAGAATTATGCAAGCGATATCACCAGACCAGCACAGTGTAAAACTATGATAAATAGGGTCAGCTGATCACAGTTTGTCATCACCCTACCGTAGTGGTCTAGTGGCTAAGGTACTCGGCTGCTGACCCGCAAGTCGCGGGATCGTATCCCGGCTGCGGCGGCTGCATTTTCGATGGAGGCGAAAATTCTGTAGGCCCGTGCACTCAGAATTGGGTGCACGTTAAAGGAACACTGAATTCAAATAACTACTTGAGTCACACTGAAAGCTAAACGTATGACATCTAAAACGACATCTTCAACAACTGTGCCCTACTTACCCAGAAATTAAGGTAAATGATCAAGAACACAAGCGCTGCAGTAGGATATTTTCAAAGCGATCCCGATGACACCAAAGGAACCACCCATAAATAATCACTATTAATCGATTTAACTGCAATAAATAAAGAACCTTCCATGCACGAGGTGCAATAAAATGTTGCTTGTTCGTTTCTGTTGGATTCATAAAAAAAAGAACCACCGGACGTTACAGTAGAGAATGGCAGGTTCAAAAATTCAATTTTCACGTGGTTACACGAGACAGGTGGTGCTATCTACTGGGGCGCAGTTGAAACTGCCGCAAAGTAAAACAACAGCCAGTCATTCCACAATGTTATTAGCGTAACGAGTGCGTAATTTACCGCTCCCCATTCACAACAAAGTGGTGAGCAATGATTCTTCGTCATCGGCTGCTTGCAGCATCAGCACATTGCACATGACAGCTTACAGATATTTAATGGATACCTTTCTTATGTACGCTAAGGCTGATTCTGAAGCTGCAGTTGCTGGGTTCCCAAAAGTTACGATTTAAGACATAGTCAATATTTCGTGCAAAGTCAAGACTTCACAGTTTTAGCCTTGCCCCAACGTAAAGCTCTGCTCAGAATTTATAGTAGACAGCATCGCAAGCGTCATTTACATTCTTTCACCAATTTCGAAGGCATCAACTGCCCTTCTCTGTTCTTTCCGTGCAGACAAGGCTGATTGTAACAAGCCAAGCCCGCTTACTAGAACACATGGACCATGTGCTCTTTATGGGCGGAAAAACAGGAGCAGTCCTCACTAAGCCGGCAGGCCTCTACAAGAACGGAGCGACGCGCAGCATGCGTAACTCCACCATGCCTACAGGATGCGACGGGTAAGTCGAGAGTTTGAGGACATCGTAAGTGGAAATTAGCCACACTCCAAACCATAGTGGGCTAACACTGCACATGCCCAGAATGCCTGTTTGACATGGGATACATCGAAAGCCAATCTCACACATCACGCAGGTGTTTAAAACAGCGCAGCCAGGTGAGTACTGGGCAGATACGGTAGAACACACAGTGTCAATGTGATGAGACGAGAATGAATTCAGAATAGTGCTCTTCACGCCGATGAGAGTTGAGGCTCAGACTCTTTTTTCAGATATATTAGACAAATTATAGATGCGAAGCATTTCTCGGCGAACTTCGGGGACTTTGAGCGTATCTATCTATCTATTTATCTATCTATCTATCTATCTATCTCTCTGTATCTATCTATCTATCTATCTATCTATCTATCTATGTATCTATCTATCTAGCTGCCTACGACTTTTAATCTCCTGGCCGTTCGGATAATGGTATCCATACCACACTTGGTAGGATATAATATGACTGTATGACAAACACATTTACTTAGTCATAAAATGAAAATCATGACATGTATGCCCAAAATGTCCTAACTTACGTGTCATGGTCCTGCTCTTGCTGTGGTTTCATTCACATGTTATGTTGCAAAGCTAGTATGGTATGACATGACTGCATGGAGAAAGCAAGCGACAGACCCTATCATCAAAATGATTACATGCGTGTAATGTAACAACATGACTACATTCCACACTCATGATGTGCTCGTGGCCGTTTCGCTAGCTTTGCATATAACGAATTCGGTATTATGGGGCGTCAATGGATGACGAAGGTATGTGACTGGTTGAAATATGATAATTATGAGATGTGCGTCATGTAGCAACATTACTACATGCCATGCCCATGATGCACTCGCAGCCGCTTCGCAAGCTTCTCATGATCCAAATCTGGTATTACAGGACGTGAACGGACGACATAGGTAAATGACACATCCAAATATGTTGATTATGACATTCGTGTCGTGTAACACCATGACTACGTCCCACACTCATGATGTGCTCGTGGCCGTTTCGCTACCTTCACACATGCCGAAATGTAGTATTACGTCACGTAAATGGACGACAAAGGTATGTTACTGGTGCAAACATGATAATCATGAGATGCGTGTCATGTAAGAACATTAATACATGCCACGCTCAAGGCATCAATACACTTCGACTGAGCCGGCGTGCTTGCGCACCGGTGTTCGTTTTATCGCGTAACGTCGGCGGTGCTACGCCAGGTGCCGATATCCTCCTAGTAGAGATCAGTGAATTTGCCCACTGATCTTCATTGGATATTTCAATGCCATATACTCGCAGGCACGCCCTGCGCTGCATTGCTTTGACGCATGCGCGTTTTCGAGCGCACACGGCATCCCTCGTGAAGAAGAGAGGCAGACGCGGTGCTGTCAAAGTAACGTCGTCGGCGCGAAATGCAGCATGTCGAAGTTCACGCCATTTGCGACTGGCCCACGACGACGGACGCTGGTCAAGCCGATCGCGCCTGGCGTCAAATTAAATGGTGCTAGAGTTTTGCTAGCGTGGCGTCGCTGCACCCAGCCTGCGCGTCTGTCAACGTTGCGTCGGAGTACACTACTCCCTTCATGACCCGCTCTCCGCCGTTGCGCTTGTTCCACATGTACCAAATTTGGTATCACGGGAAGTGAATAGACGACAAAGATAAGTGACACGACCAAACTGGATAATCATAGCATGCGTTTCATTTAAACACTACTGCATGCTACGCTCATAGCGTTCTCGCGGCCACTTCACTAGTTCACGTATGCCAAATTTGGAATTACGTTACGTGAATGGACGATGAATGCAAATGACACGTTCAAATATGATAATCATTGATTTGATTTATTTGTGGGATTTACCGTCCCAAAACCACTATATGATTATGAGAGACGCCTAGTGGAGGGCTCCGGAAATTTCGACCACCTGGGGTTCTTTAACGTGCACCCAAATCTGAGTACACGGGCCTACAACATTTCCGCCTCCATCGGAAATGCAGGCGCCACAGCCGGGATTCGATCCCGCGACCTGTGGGTCAGCAGCCGAGTACCTTAGCCACTAGACCACCGTGGCGGGGCTAAATATGAAAATCATGATAGGAATTTCATGTTAAACGTTACTACATTCTACACTCATAGCACTTTAGCAGCCGTTTCGGTAGCGCTATCTATACCAACGTTGGTACCAGGTGACGTTAATAGATTACGAAGCTAAATGAAACGTCTAAACATGATAATCATGATGTGGAAGTTATGTACTGCATAGTTTACCTCCGGCTTCTAACGCTTTGCTGGTTTTCAAGTGACCTATCACCCTTGCTTATTCGTGCTTTGCATATCAATTTTTTGTTTAGTGTAGGCAAGGCTGTACGTCTGAAACATGCTGCACGCAGCGCACGCTACGTTGTCGGCTACCTCCCACAAAATCAGTTTACCGTGCGCAACGTACAAAACGCATATTGAACGCAAGCGTCAACACACTTGCCTTTGAGCATAGCTCAACACACTCACTCATGAGTACACTTACACCTATTCGAATGTGGAGAGTGTGATATGAGTTAGCACTCAAGATTGTGAACAGAATTGAGTATGAATGCGAGTGAGTGCTCATCAGTGTGAGTGAATGCTAGTGTGAATATGAGTGAGTACTCATCAGTCTGAATAGAAGTGAGTATGAATGTGAGTGAGTACTCAGGAGTGTGAGTGGACGCGAGTACGAACGTGAATGAGAACTGGTCAGTGCGAGTAGGGGTGAGTATGAGCGTGAGTGATTACCCATTAGTGTAAGCGGTCGTTACCAACGTGAGTTCTCATGAGGAAAGGCAGGCGTGAGTGTGAGGGTGATTGAGTGCCTACTAGTGCGAGTAGTCGTGAGTATGAATCTCTGTGTTTACTCATGAGCATCAGTAGATATGCTGCACAGAGAGACGGGCCAACCCACACGCGGTTTGTTGTCGGGCTGAGGAATCGAGAAGACCTAATGGTGCTGACGTAGTTATCTAGCGTCTAGATAAGCAATATGCGACTGCAAAAGAAGTTTCATTGTGATGCTATGTTGGATCAGTAACATGCGTTTAAAGTTGCAGGAAAACACGAAGAAGAACTAGCAATCGGAAATTTATATTTGAGTTTTCTTCAACAAACAACTCTCACTCGTGCCGCGCCTATTTATAGGTTAGCGTGTCGAAGACACCGTCGGATATCTATCTGTCTAGCACCACGTGGCTGGCTTTCAGATTCTGCGCTGTTCGTGTACGCTATGCGGCTTAGTGCACTGGCGCCACGGCGCACTGTCATATAAGCGCCATTCTCGCGGTGGTGGTATCTTCGGCGATGGTCTTCCTTTTTTGTCTCCGGTTTCTCTGACCACTCTGCTTATCTAGTAGTGTTGCGTTCGAGAAAGACCTTTGAAACGTTTTGGAAATACGGAACGCAAATACGGTACGGGACTAAAATACCACTCCTTCTCTCTCGTTCATTGTGCTTTCGCCACTTCTAATTCCAGTAAGGTCTGCCCAACAGGGCAAACGCTTT
Source organism: Rhipicephalus microplus (assembly GCF_043290135.1). NCBI lineage: Eukaryota > Metazoa > Arthropoda > Arachnida > Ixodida > Ixodidae > Rhipicephalus > Rhipicephalus microplus. The sequence continues at coordinate 119,782,705 of NC_134708.1, forward strand.
CTTAACAAGAGCTCTGAAAGGTCACCCAATATTGGTGCCTATCAGCTTGCGCACTGTTTACGATGCGCCTGTCGATCAGGGGGAAGGGCACTGAAACAAGTTACCATAGAGAAAGAAGAAGACAAGAGCGGACACTCCGCGAAACCTGGCCTTAGGAAGTGCGTCACGACTACGTAACGAACTAGTGCTCTCACCAAACGTCAGAGGGCGCAAGCGCAAAAAAAAACCAGTTATAATTAATGCAACAAAATTGTTTTTACAAAATAATAATTATACGCTCAAATTTGGTATGTTCTTTATACATAAAAACAATTTATTCAACACACCTTACGCGATTATTTTTTTTCAGCCGTACTGTCATAAACACCATCTACCCAGCGACAAGCCCATGCATTACAGCGAGAAGCTTTCGTCGCTTTCGTCAACGTCGGCTGCGTCGGCGTTTTCGTGCGTGAGATAACAGGTGAGGCACGTTTTCAAGCGAAGCTTGTTGAATGACATGTTGTTGGTCTTGTTGGGTCATTTTTTTCAGAAAACGGTTACACTTGCGCGAATAAGACACCATGCAACAAACATAGAAAGATGCACACACACGTTGCGCTTCGAGTGTGCGAGTTTGTTTCTTACGTGGCGTCTCATTCACGCAGTTGTAACCTTTTTCTGAAGCTTGTAAGGACTGGGAGGTTCGCTAAAAAGAAAGTTTGTGGCTCTATGTGGTGGCTAGACGGGAACATTGTGCAACGTATGCAGTATAGCAAAGGCGGCACGGCGTCAAGCCGAGGCGACGCGTGCTGCGTCTGCCACGGACGCGAGCTCTGTGCGCTGAGCCATAGCTGAGCGTAGCTGGGCAGCTAGGTCATAGGCTCAGTGCAAAATATTGAGAAGCATTCGCTGGGCCTCGCATGCTTCACGACGCGTTTCCCGAAGGCTCGGAACACGAATAATTCTTGGTGTGCCGGAGGCAAATCTGGACTAGCCAAGTGGCCATCATCTTCGTTTTTTCGCTAGCCTTGTGCCACTAGTGCAAGCTGCTCACAAATTTTTTTGACGTTTCCAATATAATTTTACCGCACAAATTTCAACTACGATTTTTCTTCCCAATGTACTGTGCTGATACTGCGTACGCACGAAGGTGTTTCTAAAGTTCCCAGGCCGCGATACCATTGCTTTACAAGGGATAGTACCCTGGAAACTTCTGAAGATCTTTGTACGTGGTCTTGACGTCTATCTTTGTAAGTCATAGTTTTATGGGTCAGAGATGTATCACTGGTTTTGTATTGTGCATCGATTAGCTAATCATTCAAAGGGGTTTGTTGGTACACTTATGACGTGCACATATCTTTTTCGTAATTTGACAGCGAAGCATCCACTTACTAACATTTTCAGACCGCGCTGACGCCATGCCGTCCGGCGGTCCAAGCTACGGCAGCTACTGCTGTGTATCGTGGTGCTTCAACAATGGCAGAACCCACAAGAAGCCTGGGACGAGTTTCTTCCGCATACCACGGGACGGCAGGTGTGTTAAAGCTTTTGTATGGTTTGCATGTCTTTAGGCTTACTGTTGTGAGGGTAACAATAAAAAATCACTATTCAAGCACTTCCCCTTTCAGCTGATAGTTCATTGCCAATGCAGGATGAAAGCATGGATGCAGTATGCTGGACGCGATGATCTCCTTAGTAAGCCGGCCAGCCTATTGTACGCAACGTACAGGGTTTGTAGCGACCATTTTACTGCTCAAAGTTTCATGGACCCTGGGCACACAAGGCTTACAAGAATGGTTGTTCCCAGTGTGCCACCAGCTGCACCATGTAAGTGATTGACTGAAACTCAAATATGTGCAATAGCAGCCACTTGTATTGAATCAGTGGCGACAGTTAACCGTGAAGATCTTTGTAGCCGATGGAGAAGCCTCACTATAGAAGTAACACTTGGAAAGTCTTAAATTTTGTGAATTGTGGGCTATTACCTTCCTAACAGCAGCTTTACATTTCTGTCGTTTTTTGATGCTCTTGACCTGCGCAACTTGTTTTAAAAGACTTTAAAGGGCTATTTCACGTTATCTTCAAGCCTGAGTGCACATGTACGTATACCTTTCATCAGTGAAAGCTGCCACTGTTGATAATTCCAAAAATCACAAATTACTTGTTTCCTAGTTGGTGCCTTCTCTTTTCTTCCACGTTCGACCAATTTATACGTTTGAAAGAGCTGTTTAAGTTTCCCCATGCTACAAGCTTTGTAACTTGTACCAACTGCACATATATGCAGGTTCTCTGAGCGTCGCTTCAAGTAGCGACTATGACATGGCTGCAGAAGCTGCACTGCAAGGTGCGGATGAGCTTCAGTTTGTGTTATTTTAAGCCTCTTACTGATACATTGTCGTAATTTCATTTCTTCAGGACCTGCGGTAGAGGCTTCAAAAAGCGGCTCCCACACATTGAGGTGCCCCGATGAACAGGGTGCGTTCAGTGTCGCGATTTCTTTTTTTTACCGAAATTGACTGTTGACCAAACCTCTGCAGGTGGCAGCTCCCTTGTAGCTGGTGAAAGAATTTCCGCTGACTTCGTCTTGCCGGAGAAAACCTTAACCAGTCATTCAGCTGTCACAAAAGGAACTTGTGTGACCGGTAAGTTGTATGTTCACTTCAACACCAGAGTGGATTGATATAGAGACTTCCGCAGGCCGCTCACAAGATTGTTCCGACAGCACTGTCCGAGGCACTGAACAAGCTTCACAAAACCCTCCAGAAGACGTCTCCACCAACAGCTCCACGCCTGAGTGCCCTAGAGAAAATGGTGACTATTCTTTTATTGCAGCTGTTTTTAATGTGCTATTTTATGTTTAGGACATTCGGAGGAAACTATCCTCAAAAGGACACTACGTGTGCACTTACAAAATGTAAGGGTGGGCTCTCAGTGATTTTTATTTTTTTTTTTGTGCATTGTCAACATTGTGAATGGTTTGTTTTTGGGTAGTAGAATCGAAAACTTTGCACCACAGAAAGTTGTGCACCTTGGGTGTGAAAGAGCGAGGAAAGTGCTCGTATTGGATTAGTTGTTCTTCGCTTTTACATCCATTTTTTTTGTTTATTGCAGTGCGTTCCTGTGTGCCAGCGACAATGTCTCCATCAATGAAGTACAAGCAAACCATTAAACATCTGCAAGCCAAAGTAGCAGCACAGCGGAAAACTATCAAAAGACTGCGGAGACAGCCTCACCAAGCACCGTCATCGACTTCAAAGGCCCTTGAAGTTATCCGACCACACGTCACCGAGGAGGTTTTTAAACTTCTTTCTGCACATGTTCGCTTGAGGCCCAAACGCAAGGGCAAGCGGTTTCCCGTGTGGTTCAAGAAATTTGCTCTTCACTTAAACTTCCGAGGTCCGCGAGCATACCGATTTCTGGCTCCATATTTTTCTTTGCCCTCCCGGCGTTCATTAAGGAGGTGGCTAGCTAATGTAAAGATGACTCCAGGCATAATTCCAGGAATCCTTTCTTCCATTGCAACAAATACTCAAGCTTGGAATGAACGGGACCGAGTGTGCGCTTTAGTTTTCGACGAAATAGCACTCAAAAAGAATTTGTACTATGATGCTGCAAGAGACGTTGTCCAGGGTTTTACAGATGATGGCACTCATCGCACTTCAACCATCGCTGATCGAGCACTGGTTTTTCTTCTTGTTGGCGTTTCGAGAAAGTGGGTTCAACCGGTTGCTTTTACTATAGGGCACACATCAACACCATCATCTGTTATGCATAACTTGCTGGTGTCACTCATTTTGGAGCTTAGGAGCATTAATATTGCAGTGAAAGCAGTCATTTGTGACCAGGGCAGTTCAAATGTAAGTCTCGCTAACCAACTAAGAGTGACTGTAGCAAAGCCTTTTTTTGAACTTAATGGTGAGTGGGTATATTACATTTTTGATGTTCCGCATTTAATTAAAACAACGCGCAATAATGTCCAAGCACACAAGTTATACATTGGGGATGACATCGTTAACTGGTCGCACATTGTAAGCCTTTATCAATCCTCACATGAGTTGCGGTTGCGATTGGCTCCAAAGTTGACTGAACGGCACGTTCATCAGAAACCTTTTTCTAATATGAAGGTCAGCAGAGCAACTCAGGTCCTCAGTGCACCAGTTTCGATTGCTATCACGGCATTAGTGTATGCGAAGGTGCTGCCTGCCTCGGCCATCACTACAGCTCAATTTTGTGATCGTATGGACAGGATTTTCGAAGCCTTGAACAGCTCGAGTAAAAAAAGAACTTCGCAAAAGCTGCGGCATGCAATCATGAAAAATGATTCAGAGCTGATTGACTTCCTCCGAGGCCAGCTTCCCTGGATTGCATCATGGCAGTTTGTTGGCAGACGTCAACCACAAACCATCGTAGGTTGGCAAATTACAATTCAGGCTATTTGTCAACTATGGGACGACCTCTCCAAAAATTACAATTTTGAATACCTGTTAACACGCAGGCTTCAACAGGATCCACTGGAGAACATATTTGGCCACATTAGGCAAAAACAGGGTTGCAACACCAACCCCAATGTAGCACAATTTATTTGTGGCCTGAAGCACATCTGCATAAGAAAACTCTTCAAGCTGTCAGAATACGGAAATGTCGAGGATGATGAATGTGACCTCCTCCAGGAGCAGCTCTCGCCATTCTCCCTCACCAGTGCGTCTCTTGTGGATAATGAGGAGTGTGCACAGCCACAGCCTGACGACTTTCCCGCTCTAGACGATCTCTCTGAACTTGCGACAAACGTTCACTCCCATATTATCGATGACTCCGCTGCATATTATGTAGCTGGTTTTCTCATCAAACACTTCCTTCGGAATGCATGTGACGGTTGCAGTTGCCCACAGTTACTGAAAGACCACAGTGAGACGCTTAAGGGTACCCACCAGTATTTCACAATGCTCAAAGCATACCACGTCCCCAGCAAACTTTTTGGGAATCTCACTGTGCCATCAGAAGCAGCTTTTGCATACGTACAACAACTTGAATCTCACTTTCTTGCCATAATTGAGGCCACTGCACATCACCTGAAAGTGTGCGATGTTTTGTATCACCATCTGTCAAGTGTTGGCGATTTGCATTTCTGCTCTGCTGGGTGTCGCGCGAAGTTTCTGAAAATGTTTTGCCGGGTTCGTTTATGTTGGCATGTGCGTTTTGTGAACCGAAACTTAGATAGGGTTAGGTTCCAGTCTTCAATCTCAGGCATACAGCTTGACAAGTTCAAAGGTTAGCAATTAGCGGCGGCTTTACACTAAAGTATTCGAGTTGAGCCGAATCCTGCAATAGCTTTGTTATGTTATTACTACGTTACAGCAGACTTCATTATGGTCTTATAGGCTTATATTCAGCTCAACTGGACTAGCCACTCCGTTGCATACATTGTTTAGGTTACCCACTATGAGGAGTAGGGACACTGTGTATTCGCTCGAAGTGATTTGCATAACCTTAAAAAGAATGTTGGGTATCCTGTCTGTATTTTTGTAGCAAATGCGGGCGAACTGTACACTTTACTGTGGCTCGCTCGGTCACTGTGTATGCTTTATCTCTCCAGCTCGAGTAATATATCGATAACAAAACCGCTTGTTGAAATGTCTTCGAGCGGGTAAGGAACACGGTATGAAGTGGGCACGGTTCACGTTATCACGCTTTTCGTATTTTAGCTTCTCATCAACCTCCTCATCTCGCCCATCAAGATTTTCAAAAGAATACCCAACCTTGTAGCGTTTGATGGGGCTGCGGACGCTGCCATTTTATTTTTATATAGCTTTTGAGTGATAACGTACGATGTAGAGCCTTTGTGAAAAATAATGAGCCAAAGTGGTTTCCTTCTGCTATTTATTAGCCCTGTGATGCCGCTCTCGTAGCACCAATTAAGGTCCACAATTCTGGATAAGTGATGACTACAATCTATTTTAGCTCGCAAGCGTCACAGCAACACTCAGACGCAAATCACTTGGGATCTTAAGTTTTTGATGAAGGCGACGCATAACAAAAGCCACAAAACCTGCCAGTGTTGTAGCATAAAGTTTGTCTTTCACGTAGTGAGCAAGCTGCAAAGCCCTACCTTTCTGAAGACAAGCAGGCATCAAGTCTGCTTTTTTTTTTCATTTTGGACTAGCTGTTCTTAAGCACAGCCAGCACACTGCACCTTTGCCTTTCTGCTATATTGTGTCGTGTGGTTTCTGTGTGCTCTTTTTTTATATGCATTATTTCGGTTAACCCCAGTCGTGATTCGCGACTTCATTGCTGTGTATGTGTTACTTCTTCCTTCTTCATCAGCATTGTGCGCTGTGTTTTTGCCATAGATCCTTACTTACCCACTGGCCCGGTGTGTCATACTTCACCAGCTTCTCGGCTTCTGCCAACTCTAGCGATGTGTGCGTTGTCTGTGTTCTCTCTGTATTTGTTACAATTTATTTGTAAGGCGAGATGCATTTGTTGTCTACCTTTGTCATATTGTGCTTTTTATATTCTCAGACTCTACCTTGCCTTTGAATAAAACATTACGGATACTCTGTCTCTTTGACTGATATATACATTGATCACTCGTTCCAAAAGAAAAACACAAGTGCGATGAATAAAACCGTAGTGAATTATCATTACCTGCATCTCTTTTTATTATAACTTAATCGAAATAAAAATTACGTCACGACCGATTCGCACAAACCGCTGAACAAAACAAAACGGGGAATCGCTAAATCAAAACGACCTACAAAAACTATCCATTTGGGCGATGAATAGTGGTCTGAAATCATGAGCTTTCGTCATAGCCAAACGTCGGTTATGCAAAGTAATTCAAAATTTGCGCCAGTGAAACCGAAACAGGAAGCGCACGCCACTTGCTCTCACCAACCACCAGGTGTGCTAGGGTCGATTGGGCCGCTGGGGTCTACGGGAGTGTCCACTCTTAACCTTTATTTCTCTATGAAGTTACTTTGTTGAGCGTGTTGCTTCATCCTAGAATTGATTTGAGCGCAAATGGACGAGAAGAGATGAAAACTTGCCGAGTAGTCACCTTCTTTTGCTGTGCCTTGTCATTTTCCACTCAAATCTATCTCAGGGCGCACTTCAAGCATAGCTACCTGGAAGAGTGTGACCGTACCATAGTCCTGTACCGAATTTGCATAGCTTGCTAAATCTCACTAATGTGCACATCTTCGCTTCCCATCCCGTTTTATCGTACACGGGGGCTCTGTGATTGGAGTTACACTTGCAGAGAGGCAGATTCATAGAGCTTCAGACACGGGCAATGTACGCCTAGATAATATCTATCCTTTCAATAGAGACATTTTATTTAGTTGAGCGGGCAAGGGCCGGGGGTGTCATGTGCATGTGAAAATATCGGCTCCGCGTTCGAAAATGTTTTTGGACAGTTTTTCGCGCATTTGTAAGTGTCTTTTGGTGCCAGTCAACGCATAAAACCACACGGACTACATCGATACGAAGTATTTCACTGTGGGTGAGCTTTCTGACCCTTTTTCGGGACTCTTCTGGTTGCCCATCTGCTCAGCTGAGAGCGCTAGGCTGAGGCTACGGCGGAGCGGCCGACGGCCCTTCTCTAAAGGGTGTTTCAGCACTCTACGCACAGAATGCCTATGCAAGTCTCTATCGATGGGGAGGATATCACTCCCGATGATATTCAAGATTCTGGGTGGTCTGTGGCTTCCACTAAACGTAAACTTCGTGGAACGCATACTCCCAGAACCGAGACGCAAGCAAGCGTCTCCATGCACGGCGACGCGTGGTCGTCTAAGTGCTCCCGAGCTGCGGAGAATAAGCGTCTTATCGCTGCTTCTTGACTTCCTCACCTTCCAAGAGATCACCATTGAGTCATCGTGAGACCTAGAAATGACCTGGACACGAGAACAGTGAGATAAATCAAGTTCGCGAGGGCACTCGCAGTGGCTGCCGCGCTCTGTGAGGAAGAAGTCACGGAGACGTGGTATAACCGAATATTATGCAGAACATTGCAGTTATAAGCACTCAAGTGGAGAGAAACGCCAGAGCGTATTCCAAGATCACCGCCATTACTCTCGGTACCACCAGTTTTGATGTTAGTGCCTACCGAGCTGCCCCCGATGACACCTGCAGAGGTGTCATCAGGGGTGTTGACGCGGACATCGGTCAAGAACAACTTTATTCACTTATTGTACACCAAAGGAACCCGACTGCGCTCCAAGTGAAAAGAATCAAGAATTCCACCACGGTGATCATCCTCTTTGATGAATTAAAGTCCCTAATTACGTCATATGTCGAAATAGTTTGGTTCGCTGCACCCTGCATCGCCGACAGGTGGATGTCTGTTATGCCAGTGGAAAGCTAGGTCATCGAGCCGATGTTTGTTCCCATCGAGAGGAGGTTGTCTGTAGAGGGTGTGGTATGTCATCTCCTTCGGAGGATCACGTCTGCACCACATAATGCAAGTTGTGGGGGGCTCCACATCTCACGGAAGACAAGACGTGTAAGCATCGTTTTCAAGTGCCCCACATAGTCCGTCGACGAAGACGAGAGCGACGGACCCAATATACGGTGGAATTTGCGGAACAAGACGCCGACGAAATGAACTTCACAGATGGTGGAAGAGACTTCCCACCACTACAAGCCGCTGCTAGCAGCCGCGCTACGACTGAGCGCCCGAGCAGCAGCTGGCGCCCATGTAACGTCAGCCAACAGCTACAACCACCGCGAGGGCGATCCCGTTCCAGAGGCAGAGCAAGCGGCCGTTCGAGATCCAGAGGACATTCTAGATCCAAGGGCCGTTCTAACTCACGGGTGCCTACCGCCCGCAATGATGTGCAGCAAGGAAATCAGCACCAAACGTGGGCATCCAAGATCAAGAGCTCCCAACCACAGGTAAAGGGGTGTACCAATCCAGAGCAACACTCAGATTTATACGCGCAGATGTAAAGAGAATCTCAGGGCCATTGTCGAGCAACTCAAGGCTGAATAGCCGACTGAAGGAAATCATAGCAGGTTTCGCCTCCATCTTCTTCAAACACAGTTCCCTGTGCAGAGGCCACATCGAATGCGAGTCACAATAAGGTACCCATGGACGTCCAGCCAGGGGCAAAATCAACAAAATGGAGAGCACTAGAACAACCGGCCAATAACGAGGACCGAGATTTCAAAACATAGGTCAAGGATAACTTGAATGATATACAAATGCTCTCAGGGTGGCGGTCGAGTCCATTGAGTATCGGACAGCAGAGTCACAAAGATCGAGGCTGACAAAGTTAAAGCTTTACAATCTGCCGTGGCTACTCCGGCCCAAGTAATACCTAAGGCCAGGATCGTGCAGAAAGTGGCAACCCATAGCGTCTCTCAGGAGAGAGCTTTTGAGGGTCCCAACAATATCGGGACACCTTAACAATCTCGTAATTTGGCAGTGGAACTGCTGGGGCTTCTAATCAAAGAAGGCAGCTCCCGAGCAGTATATTAAATCCCAGCCAATTTGACCACATGTTATTATACTACAGGAGACGCTTAAGGAAACAATGAGCCTGCCAGGCTACACCCATCAAATCACGAAACCTCCAGATGGCCGCGGTATTTGCACGTTTGTGTCCAAGAAGTACACTTACATTGATCGCAATTTGCACATGGCAAATAGCAAGATTGAACACTCTCTTTCAGAAATTATATTTGGCAGCAACCTTAAAATAGCATTTTCATACCCCACTTATATAGCTCTCCAAAAGGCAGGCACCATCGCTTGACCTCATTGTTATCGAAAGCCGTTACGATCGCTAGGAAAGTGCACGCACCCATAGTTATAGCGGAAGATTTCAACGCACCCCAACAAGCTGGGGGCTACCCTCGCACCACTGCCAAGGGAGCCGAGCTCTGACAAGCGGTATCAGATCTTAATCTTACTTTGGTCACTGACCCCACGTTTTCTACCCGCACTGGAAATTCTTGCTCTAGAGATACTACCCCATACCTCACCTTTGTCACAACCACGGGGGAGGTATCATGGTTAAACTTGGGAGAAAACTTGGGGAGCGACCATTGTATTCTGAGTACGACATTACAAATTCAAGCAAAGCCCCCTAAAACTTTCGAATTGGCAGATTGGGGCCTCTTCAATAGGATCGTAGTGGAGAGGGCAGAGGAGAATAATGACTCACCGAATTTCGGCAAGTGGCTGTCTCAGCTGGTCGAAGACGTCAAGTCGGCCGCCAATACAATAGAGACTGATCTTTCGGTCAATAAAATGGATAGCAGGCTTGCTCATCTTCTTGAGGCTAAAAGCGCCCTCCTAGCCAGGTGGAAAGCACACCGTATGAATCGGAGACTGCGAAAACGCATCGCAAGTCTTAACAAGAAAATAGCGACCTACTGTCAGACGCTGGAAAAACAGCTTTGGGACGAGACTTGCAACAAGTTGGATGGTTAGATGAAATTTGGGTGAAAATGAAACCTCCTCAAACACCTGCTGCAGGAGACCAAATCTAAATCCAACCAGACGCGCTTGGTAGACCGAATACTTCACTCAGAAAGGAAGGTCAAATTGGACACGGAAATAACGAAGTGTCTGGCACAGAGGCCTGGTTGTGTCCCTTTGGACACAACCAGGCCTCCTTCTGGCTACGCGCAATACACGGGATCACCAGCCTTCGAAGGACAAGCCCATCCAGGAAGCAGAGGTCCGGACCATCTCAAACAGTCTTACAGGGAACTCCAGCCCAGGCCCGGATGGCATTACAAACATGACACTACGCCATTTAGACGATGACTCTGTCACGTACCTCACCAAAGAAATCAATCGTATTTGGGAGACGGGGACTTTCCCTGAGCACTGGAAAAGGGCGTCGGTTATTCTCATACCAAAACCTGGCCGGAGTCCCAGTTTTAGCAGCTTAAGACCCATTTCACTGACGTCCTGTATAGGCAAGGTGGCCGAGCATGTCATCAACGATCGAATATCAAAGCACATAGAGAAGACTAACCTGTTCCAGTACAACATGGTAAGTTTTAGACCACACCTATCTACTCAGGACGTCATGAAAATGCTGAAGCATCTCATCATAAATCAGGAGACGAAAGACGTTATAGCTATTCTCAGTCTGGATCTTGAAAAGGCCTTTGACAATGTCTCGCGCTCCCACATACTTGCCCTCATCTCTTCTTTCAACTTAGAAGCCAATTTTCACAAGTTCACCTGCTCGTTCCTCCGGAATAGAAAAGCCACTATACAGCTTGGGGATCTCAAATCTGAGCCCTCCGATCTCGGTTTCTTCGGCAACCCACAGGGCTCAGTCGTCTCCTCGCCGCTGTTTAACATCGCAATGTGCTCCGTTGCTGCCAAGCTCTCAAACCAAGAAGGCATCAAGTTCGCCATCTACGCGAACGACATCACCATATGGAGTGTCGGTGGCTCGGAGGGCTCTTTGGAGAGCTCTCTTCAAGAGGCCGTAGACTGTGTTGAAGTCTAAATAAATGAAATGTTCCTCAAGCTCTCGCCAGCAAAGTCCGAACTTCTTTTATATCGACCCACGAGACGGGGAACCAAACCCAAAAACTGGCAACCACTGGCCGACATCGACATTAGCTGCACACTGCATCGGGGCAGTATAATCCAAGGGTGGATTTCATACGCGTTCTGGGCATGATTATTGAGGCTAATGGACAGAACGGCCACACGATCGACCGTCTGACTTCTAAGGTGGAAGGAGTCATCAAAATAATCTCACGCATTTCCAACAGTCGGGAAAGTCTTCGAGTGCACAAGCTCCTCAGACTGTTCTATGCATTCTTCATGAGCCACCATTTAAGCTATGTCGCATCTATGTACAGGTGGCAACTCCATGAAGGTAATAAATTGAACATTCTCATATGGAAAAGCATCAAGAAAGTTCTTGGCATTCCTATGCGCACAAGCACTGAAAAACGTATGAAACTAGAATTCCCCACAACACGCTTGAAGAAGTTATAGAGGCACAACAAACGGCACAGGTTGCCAGGCTTTCGATCACACCAGCGGGGAGAAAGATTCTGGTTGACACTGGAGTCAACCCCCGGACGCTCGAAGTGCGTCAGGGGGTTGACTGCCACTCGATGATTATATACGCTCTCGCATCAAAGTGTGCCCCCTTCCACAAAATATGCATCCACAGTACAACGCGGGCACGCCTGTCGCTCGAACCTCCTCTCTTTTAGCTCAAGCTCACAAACACTCGTCTGTTTCATGCTTTTTGATGCCGCCCAGTATGGCGTTTCCACTCGCTTTGCAGTCGTATCCGTAGATACTAAAGGTAACATTTTATCCTCGGCGTCGGTTCGAACCACTTCTTCTTACAATGCAGAACACATGGCCAATGCACTAGCACTCCTTGATCCACAAAGGACAGATATTTATACTTACTTTATATCCGCTGCTAGGGCCTTCGCTTCTGGTTCCGTGTGCAAGGAAGTTTCGAGAACTCTCACTCACAAGGAACTCACCCACCACACTACTATTTGGTTCCCTGCTCACCTTGGCTCTATGGTCGGAGGCCTTCCTAATGTCAACGAGCTAGCCCACTCCAAGGCGCGAGGCTTCACTTACCGCGCCGGGACGTGTGCTTCTCAGGCAGAGGTGTCAGCCCCCAGCCTTCATTATAGGGACATTTTGACTACCTTCAACGAGATCACGAAGCATTATCAATTACACCGTAGGTCCTTTCCATTTCCACACGAAAAGTTGTCTAGGCCACAGGCAATCCCTCTTCGCATGGTTCAAACGGGAACATACCCTAGCCTCGTAACCTATAGCCATTACTCCGATGTTTCAGAACTTTGTATGGACTTCCATAATCGCAGTGATTTTAGCCACATGCTCTGTAGGGGCACCTCCAGAGCATGTGGAGGGCCTCTTTACAAACAAAAACGAAGAATTTTCTGAGAACTTCTTTCATTTAATGCTCACGAGTACGGTTCTCATACAACAACTCACGGCTGTCCAGAAGGCCCTTGATGTGGCGGTGAGGCTGGGCCTCCCCGTCACAACGTGGGAGCGGCCCGCGATCCTACCCCTATACAACGGGGGTGGAAACCTTCAGGACCCCAATAAAAATTTTTCATCCACCATCTATTAGCGGGCAACAGCGTAGCGTATGCAACGCGCGAGGAGCATCAAGAGTGTGCACGCATTGAACCGTAAAGAGATGTGTGCGTTTGCGCGTGCAGGCAAAGGACACGCTAAATCTCGTTGCTTACCTTGTACCCGCGACGGCCATTGCGTACCTTACTGGTGGCTCTCGCGATGTATCGAACTATCGAAATAAAAAAAACAAGGTGGCTACGACCGACCGCGCTATGGAGGTCATGGCCACGAATGAAGGCCGTGTGAATTTTGGGAGATTGGAAGTTAAAAAATGGCAGCATATCCACGGGGTGAATGATGGAGAGTGGGGCGAAGCATTCGTCCGTCTATTCATTGTTGCTTCCGTTCGTCGATGCGTCCGTCTGTGCGACTGTCCATGCGTTTATCCGCTCGTCCGAGCGTGCGTCCGTCCAGGCATCTGTCTGTGTGTTTGTTCGGCCATCTAGTCAACGCTCTAAGTACTACTATGTCGCATCTTTTCATCATATATTAGATGGATGCATTGATATGGCTGTACCCGTTAGATCGAGCAGTGGCTAGCGCCACCGAGCCGTCCTACTTAATGAACCAAAATGTAGATTTCTATTTTTTTCCTAAATAGTGAGTTTGAGGATTCCTACTTTGCAGCGAAGGGTTCAATTTTCACTCGTGCCTTGACTTTAGCCACGAATCAGATAACCTCCTTCTAGTTATTTCTACCCGCTTAAAGTCTATTTTGCCCTCACTGTCTCTAAACCCCAGTGCTTTGAAAAACTCTGCGCAATCAACCTGTGCTTCAGGGTGAAGCCCATTACGGAACATTATCAAGTGTTCGGCAGTTTCTTTTTCCTCTCCACACGCTCTGCATACCGGGTCTACCCCTTCGTATTTGGCCCGATATGTCTTTGTTCACAATACTCCCGTCCTGGCCTCAAACAGTAGAGAGCTACGTCGAGTATTATCATAGATTCTCTCCTTGGCTCTTTCCTGCTTAAAAGTTCGATAGATCTCTAGTGCGGACTTTTAAATCATGCCAAATTTTTACATATCGCTCTCAGCTTCCTTCACCTTCTCCTCAACCAACAATTATTTTTAGTTTGGCCCCCTGCTGTTTTTCAAGTATTTACCAGTCAATTTTCGGCTTTGCTTCCCCCGTTTTGTATCGACATTCTTCATGTACAAGTAGCTGAATACATTTCTAGCCCAACGCTCCTCCCCCATTTCTCTCAATCGCTTCTCAAATTTTATCTTGCTGCTAGCTTCCCTGCCTTCTATTGATGTCCATTCCATATCACCTTGTACTTCCTGATTTGGTGTATTCCCGTGAGCTCCTTAGGTAAGCCTACCTATTCCACGTTGCTTAATTTCTAATCTTGCTTGAACTTCTGATCTCATGCACAAGACCGTATTGTCGAACGTCAGACCAGGAACCATGACCCTTTTCTATATTCCTCTCACAATATCATACCTATTGTATTTCCAGAGAGCCTTATTTTTAATCACTGCTGCATTTCTTATACCTTTAGTTGTTACGTATGTTTCGTGTTTTCTTAGGTACTGGGCCCCATTGCTTATCCATACACACAGATATTTGTATTTATCTGTTATCTCTAGCGTGGCTTCCTGTATTCTATGCTCACTACCTTCATTGGCATTAAAACTTATGACTGCTTATTTTTTTTACTAAATCTCAAATCTAACCTATCTCCCTCATTACCGCAAATGTCCACCAATCTCTGCAAATCTTTCTTGTTGTCGGTCATTAGATCCATATCATTTGCGTACATCAATGCTGGTAGTGCCTGTTCAATGAGTTTTCCTTCTTTGACGAAAGAGAGGTTGAAGCCCAGTCCACTTCCCTCTACTTTGGCCTCTAATCCTGGTAGGTACATCATGAATAACAAGTGTGACAGAGGACACCCCTGCCTAAGCCCCCGTTTCACATCTGTGGGCTTAGATACCTGTTTTTCCTACCTTATAACTACCTTGTTGTTTTTATAGATCTCCTATAAAAATTAGTGACTACTTTTTCCACGCCTTGTGTGTCCAGTATTCGGCACAATTCCTCTTGAATCACGCTATCGTATGCTCCCTTGATATCCAAAAATGCTTCGCCTAAAGGGGCCTGTTCCTTTTCTGCTATTTCGATGCACTGCGTCAGTGAGAACAGATTGTCTTCCAACCTCCTGTGTTTGCGAAACCCATTCTACAGTTCCCCCAGCACCCCCTCATCCTCTATTCATGCCAGCAGTCTTTCTTTTATAATCCACATTGTAAGCCTGTAGACCTCTGATGTCACTGTTATAGGACAGTAGTTGTTTATGTCAGCTTTGTCCCCCTTTCCTTTATAGATCATGCTCATCGTGCTAAGTTTCCATCCATCGGGATCTTCTCCATCGATTATTATTTTGCTCACTGCCTCTCTCAAAGCCTGCTTAGACTTCGGACTTAATGTCTTCATCAGATAATTAGAATGCCATCTGGGCTTGTTGAAGTACTACTAGGAACCCTTTTCTCAGCCCTTTCCCGCTGTTGTGAAAATGGAACCATTGTGCCACTTGATATATCCTTGTCTATAGCGGTGCATAAAGCACTTCTGTGTTGAAATTTTTTTGTCACCCTTGTTCCTATATATTCAATAGCTTCGTCCCCTTTTAGCCTAGCACCTTGAGCTGTAGTTATAAACCTCTGCTCTAGGCTCGTCTCATTTCTTAGGGAGTTTAGATGGTTCCAAAATTTCGCAGCTGCCTTTTTATCTTTTTTATGTACTTCTACCAGCCACTGGGCTCCCTATCTTCTAATCTTTTCATTGATGAGAAGGTATGAATCCCTTGAACAGCTTTGAAAAATTTCCCATTTTCTTTCATCATCATCATGTTTCCCCACTGCTTAGTATGTCTGTGTTCCCTAGAGGCTTCCTGACGTTTTGCTATGGCTCTCTTAACTTCCTCATCCCACCAACTTTTGGGTTGGTGTCTTCTTTTCCGGGGTGACTTGTCACGTGCCTTAGCAAGCTCAAGCTCTGTCTAATTAGATTCGTGTATGTCCACACTGTTTTATTATCTTCAGTGATTACTTTCTCAATTTTTTAAGTGGCTATTTCAATTTACCTTTATGAATAAAAGTTTCCTCTAGTTGCTTATCTTATCTTTCCCACTTCCTCTGCTCTTCCAAAACTTAGCTTGATACGTTTGTGATCACTACCCAAACTTCTGGAGCCACCTTCATCTATGTGCATTCCCATAGCTTATCATACATCCTATGTAACATCAGTGCGTAATCTATTGTCGACTGCAGCCTACCTACCTCCCATGTTATTTGCCCTTCACACTCTTCGGTACTGGTGCAAATATAGAAGCACCGTCATCCAGCGGACATTCCAAGAACTAAACGAGAGGTGGCACACGTAAACTTTCTTACGGCTTACGCTTCGTGTCTAATTCCCACCTTCAACCACCTCGAGTTCATGGTATATACTAGTTCACTGTATTTATGGCACTACGGCCCAACGCTCGTTAATCTTTCGAAAACCAAGGAGGTGATGCCCAATCAATATGATGTAGCAGCCCTTTTTTGTGAGATAGTGCTCAATGTACATGCCAATGGCTGCTAATGGGGAATGAGAGACAGAAAAATTAGGCTTTTATTTAACGCACACGCTGTGAACTTTTTATTGTTCAACAACGCACAGGAGAAATCTCCCACCGGCATTACCTTGCAGGTCAAAGCGTAAGACATGTTCTATACTACGACGAGAGACGAACGGGTGCCGCTTTAAGGAGCTTCGCCCTAAAAAATTATGAACCGTCTTCCCGAAGGGAACCCTGACATAATGCAAAGCAGCAGCGGTGCGCTCGGTGTTGACCCGGTTGAAAAGGGCGTAGACATGGGTGCTAAAAGAACGGTTTCAAACGTAACTTTGTATAGCGTTTACTCGAGAAAACGTTTGTTTTAAACGCCAAGGCACGTGAGGCGGGACACGTTCAAGACACTTGCTCTCGGCTTCTTTGGCTCGCGTCTTGTCGGGGTTACCGGTGCGCCATCTCTATTCTCGAACGCGATCACTGTTCTTGACTCAGACCTCATTGGTGTCGCTTGCCTTCTACTGCCGACGCTTGCATCCGGCATCGCCGGCTCACACCACTTAAGCGTTGACATCGCCATTTGAGAACGCGATCGGCTTTGCTAACCCTCGCAACGCTGGTAACAGCCCGGAAAGGTACGCGCACCCTAGCGCGAAGCATGTCTCGACGGCCTCCCGCCCATCAGCGCGATCACGCGGCCAGCAGCGGCGCGCTATTGTCGGTGCCGCGAAATTTTCGGGGCACGCGAAGCCGTTGCCTCATGGATTCTTCTCACCGACAGATGTAGAGAAGCGGTGCTGGTGAGATAATGCCCCCGTGAGTAGTGTACATATCTGAAAAGTGCCCACGTGAGTAGCGGTGGGGAGGTGAAGCGAGAAAGAGTTGACACGCTGCAAACGCGCGGCAGGCGAGGGAGAGACGTCACCGTGCACGCACGGCTAGAAGTGCGTGAGCTACTTGGCACCACTCCAACACCTGCGGTGGGCCACCGTAACGCAGGTTAGTCAAAGAGCTGCTTAAATTATAATAAGTAACCTTGAGCCAATCGGTGGACAGCCGCAGCGGATTCTGATCACTGTTATGCCGGTGCACAACTGAATGACTAGAAAACGTCATTTACGAAGAAGCAGGAAACAGTTGGTGGCATGAAACACCTTGATATATTTGTGGCTTCAGTGTGGGGTGTCGTGTGTGTGATCCCTTGGAACTTTGGTGGTTACTGCGTGTATCGAAAGAGCAGATGTTCGAGTGATTCCCTGCAAAAGCATTCCAAGTGTAAGAAAGTAAGGGTTAGATCTAGTCATGTTTTCACTGTGCTTGTGGATGCACGTCTGCGTCCTAGGAAGCTCAGGTCATTTTCTCGCACACGGTACTCTCACCATTGGGAAAGCAACTTTTATGGAACTTGAAGAATGGCACGTGAAGACACCACTGCGAAAGGGATATTTTTGTATGAGGTGTTTATAAATCGCAGTTTGGTTCTCTTTTTTTCGTGATCTTAGAATAAAGTAACGGTTAAATTGGCAATAAGTGTTCGTTTTTGGCCTCCCTGTCTCTCAGGCTGCTAAAGTTCACTTTTCTTTGAAACCCAAACCAATTTTCTTCCTCGGAAAAGATCAACTTGTCTCATTCTTGTGCGTTGCGTCAACGAATATCGGTCATTACAGCTTCTTGCTTCTCCACGAGATGATTTGAAACAACGCTCAAAGGCAAGCCAGCCGGTTAATGTTCAGGTGCAGTGTGAATGTTGAGCGCGATAGTCTTATTCTGTAGCAGGCAGCCTTGGACGTATGTAGCATACGCAGCGCGCAGCCCGTTGCGGGCGTACAGCCTTGCGTACCCATATTGACGCAGAGATTGCTCCTACGAATCATTTTACGAAGAGACAGATTTACTTGAGCGTCCGCAGTAACTCCGTGGAGGCCAGCCGTTTCTGATGATAACCGAGTACGGCCGCAAAGCTGTTGCGGAAACTAAATCTGTCTAATACACAATGACAGCGTGTGCATGCTCGCCTTCAAACAGACGCCCAACTAAAACTCTACATAAATAAGCTCAGACCATTACGCGTGTTTTTGTTGATACTACCGTACCATCAGTGATGCAATTATTTGCGTATTGCAGATTATGTCTACTCTGCGACAGCATAATATGTCACTTTGAGATGGTGTAAGCCTTACTAATCAACACTTGCAATGATATTCAAGGTGTATCAGAGTGCGTTAAATAACACCCACTGCAGCAGTCTCTAATTCTATAACATTTCGGCTAATTCAAGGACTCATGCCGGACGGTTTCACGCTACTACCGGTAAAAATAAAGAAGGAATAATTTTGCGCCAGTTCGATAACATTTGCGACTCGTATGTGACTCTGCCTAGTCACTGCAAAAAGGAGAGAGTTCACTTTTAGCGTTATTTCGGTAAAACTGATCCACATAACTAGTCGAACTATTCAGCACAGTGAGGTAGGGAGTGTGAGAAAATTGTCCGTTATATTGAAACGAGAAGCTAAGGTAGGCCTTGCTCACAAATATCTCCGTGGGCATAGCCAAGTTTGGACACAGTGAACAGTTGTCCCCGTCGCCATCTTTCTCGGTATGAATTCCAAATTGACATCACTCCGTGCATCGTGTATACGTTGTATGTGTATATGTGTAGATGAAGGTTGGTATGTCACTTTAAAATCACCACAACGTTACGAGGTGGAGGTAAATTGTGCCGTACATAAATTTTGTGTCATGACTTTGATGTTCGCCTGTGTAGTTTACCTTCGTCATCTATTGGCTCACGTGATGCCAAATTTAGTATGTGAATGTACAGGGAAACGGCCGCGAGCACTCTATAAACCTATATGTTTTCGTATTCTTGCATGACACGCATGTCATGCTTATCATGTTTGCGCCAGCACCATTCATCATTAGTTGAGGTCACGTAACTGCTAATTTGGTATATATGGAGCTAGCGAAACGGCCGCGAGTCTATCATGAAGGGCCCAATATACTCCAACGTGAGGTTGACGTGCACGCACGTTGGGCACAGGGCCGCTATGCGTTACCAAACAAGAGAACTCTATAGTCAGACGCCAGGAAAAACCGGCGCGACCAGCGTCCGTTGGCGCGGCCTGGCGCCATCCGATGCGAAATGTGACATGCTGCATTTCACACCCACTACGTTACACAGACAGCACTGCGTCTACCTCTTTTCGTGACGGAGGGAGGCCTGACGCGCTGAAACGTGCATGCGTCAAAGCAGCGCAGCGCAACGCGCATCTTCTAGTATAAGGCAGGGTTACTGACTGGTGTTGCAACGCTGGCGTGGCTCTACGAAATAAACGCCGGTGCGCACGTGCGCCGTGTCACGTCGAAGTGTATTGGAGCCTTGACTGTGGCATGTAGTCATGTTGTCACACGACACGCATCTCATGATTTTCATTTTTGTACCAGTCACCTTCGTCATTCATACACGTCACGTAATACAAAATTTGGCATTTGTGAAGCTAGCAAAACGGCCGCGATCGCATCATAAGTGTCGCATGTAGTCAGGTTGTTACATGACACGCATGTCATGATTACCATGTTTGGGTATGTCATTTACCTATGTCGTTCATTCACGTACCGTAATACCAATTTTTGTATGTGTGACGCAAACGAAATGGCCGCGAGCGCATCATAAGCGTGGCATGTACACTCTAAGCCGAAAAGGACTAAAGTTGGGTCTGCCAGTGGTCCTTTAGAGGACTAAATTCGCTGCCACAAATTTTGAACCAAGTTTGGATTTACTGCGGGAGCAACTGCAAGGGTTGAACTGTTACCTCCTAGCACTTACTCCCCTTAGTTTAAATGTTCGTCCCAGTAGTATGCTCCAGTGTGACTAACAGTTGAACCGTCTGGACGAATGGCAAAAAATGGCGACACGGCACTTGTATAGTACATTTTATGTTTATCTCACTTTAATCAGCTATGAAGAACACAGTATCATGGTCATGCAACACACACATGCGTATATACGTACGCACTATTATTTTGCAGTAACACACCGCAAACACTGACCACCCGCACTACACTACAGAAAACGAACTATCGGATATATATAGCACAGTATTTTGAACATCAATGTAATGCCAGTAGGCGACTTTTACTCGGCCAAAAAAAAACAATAAACATTGACACCTTAACGTGAAACTGTACGTGAGCTAATTCGTAGCACCGAAGCGCACCGGTTCTTTATTATGGACATCCTCCTGTCAGAGAACATGAACTATCAGCTGGCATTCGATCATGTCGGCCGATCCAGCGTTCGCAGTGCTGGTGTGCGAGTCCACAAACACAAACATAGCAGCGGCGCTTATCCGGGAAAGCCCGCGAATCAGCCAGGCGCCCCGCCGATGCCATACCGTGTCGGCTTGCCGACGGCGTCGCTAGGCTTACGACCAGTATGGCTAAACGACCGCCGGCGATGGCAACATGCGGCTCACGTGCAATTTTCGTCGTCGTTATTTCATAGTCACAAATGAACAATAGGTAAGTGTCCCATGTTGGCGGTGTCTTACGGAGTGATGTAGATATCTGCATACTTACAGTGACGAGACCGTTCGCAGGCACGATTCTTTTATCGTGCTGGTAAGTCGCTCGCTCTGTACCGCCAGCCACATGATTAGTCGTATCCGCGATTGCCTACACGCTGAATGCTTGATAACGATTGTCGCATGGAGAAAAAGACATAATTTTGTGTGAGCTTAATTACAGGAGACTATAATTTCTCTGAAAGAAATTGTACGCCAAGTTTCTTTCGCGTATGCCGGCAATGCACTCACACCGGCAGCAAGCTTGATACCCATGACATACCAAGCCTACTTTTTCTATATATCATTTTGAAGTTGTGGTCACTGTGCGGGTACACGACCGCTGACGAACAGGTTAATTTTATTAGCGTTGACAGTGTACTTCGTAGTTCAAACTAATATTCAGCGCATTGAAGAGAGTTATCCGCATTGCCCGTGTTTGGCAACTTCCACTTGGTTTCGGCCCGCCTGAGCAGGCATGGTGGAAATGCGAGGGAGCTTGCTTAGTGCACTGACTGCGTGTTGTACGACTTGCCTCTCATTACATCTTCTATTCGTTCCATAGCGCTTCGCTTTCACAGTAGCGTACAGCCTATATAACTTGTTTTCATGATCCCTGACCACGCTGAGCATTGCAGAGCAGCATCGACAGGAGGCGATCGCGGCGCAGTTGCCCTCCCCGTTGGTCCCTTCATTGCCGGGCTTTTGCGCACGACACGCATGGTCACACATTTAGTTCCTGATGGACGAACCGTTGGTTTAACGACTGCAGTTAGTCCGACTTTGCCGAATTTTGGCTTAGAGTGTAGTCATGTTTTAAAGGACACGCGCGTCATGTTAATCATGTTTGCACAAGTCTCATACGTTTGTCATCTATTTACGTCCCGTACCAAATTTGGTATAGGTGAAGCTAGCGAAACGGCCGCTAGCGCATCATGAGTGGAGCATGTAGTCATGTTGTTCCATGGCACGCACTCATGAGTATCATGTTTGCAATAGTCACATACTTTCATTATTCATTTACGTGCCATAATACCAAATTTCGCATATGTGATGCTAACGAATTGACCGCGAGCGCATCAAGAGCGTAGCATGTAGTCATGTTGTTACATGACACGCATGTCGTGATTTTCATGTTAGGGTATGTCGTTTGTGTTTGCCATGCAATCTGGTCATGCCATACCAGTCTGGAACATGTCATGTAAAAGAAACCACCGCGAGAGCAGCAAGACTAAAAAAAGTAAATCATGGCAATAATGACATGCCAGTCATGATTTTCATGTTGACTAGGAAATATGCTCGTCATACAGTCACGTTTCGCTTTATGAATTTTTTTATCGATACCGTTATCCAAACAGCCAAAAGAGCAAGAAGTCGATCATACGTGAATAGATAGATAGATAGATAGATAGATAGATAGATAGATAGATAGATAGATAGATAGATAGATAGATAGATAGATAGATAGATAGATAGAAAGATAGATAGATAGATAGATAGATAGATAGATAGATAGATAGATAGATAGATAGATAGATAGATAGATAGATAGATAGATAGATAGATAGATAGATAGACAGACAGACAGACAGACAGACAGACAGACAGACAGACAGACAGACAGACAGACAGACAGACAGACAGACAGACAGACAGACAGACAGACAGACAGATAGATAGATAGATAGATAGATAGATAGATAGATAGATAGATAGATAGATAGATAGATAGATAGATAGATAGATAGATAGATAGATAGATAGATAGATAGATAGATAGATAGATAGACAGACAGACAGACAGACAGACAGACAGATAGATAGATAGATAGATAGATAGATAGATAGATAGATAGATAGATAGATAGATAGATAGATAGATAGATAGATAGATAGATAGATAGATAGATAGATAGATAGATAGATAGATAGATAGATAGATAGATAGATAGATAGATAGATAGATAGATAGATAGATAGATAGATAGATAGATAGATAGATAGATAGATACGCTCAAAGTAGCTGAAGTTCGCTAGGAAATGCTTCGCATTTATTACTGCATGCGAAATATCCGCTCTATTGACGTGCTGTTAGCTTGTTCTTACTACTCTCAGCGTCCCAAGTGCAAACTTTATCACACGCAGCATTTGAAAGTCGCAATTAGTATTCAAATATACACAGAATTTTGGCGATCGAAACTATTTATAAGGGTGCAATTTTGAGATATCATTCGCGAAGCGGTCTTGCACTGTGTATAGCGCGGAAGCATTTCGCGAGTGTAGTCCCCGACATAAAGTACTAATAATGAAGCTGTACGGTAATAGTGGTAATAAAACAAATGACAAAAGCATCCGACGCACTGTGGAAAACGGGGTGAGCCAACGCTTCCGCTAGCAGACGACTTTCCGCTGGCGCCCCGGTTTCCCATAATGCTTTGCAGCCGCCGTAGAAGGGTGAGCATCAATTTATGAAAAGAGGGTGAAGGAGCTCCTGGGAGGCGGTGTCGGCGATCATCATGCCAGATGAAACCTGTCCAGAGTGCGAGGAGGAAGGAGCACTCCTTTCTTCTTAGTGTACCCTGGGGTAAAGGGCGTGGTGAAGAGCCGGGAAGCTGTAGAAGGGAAGTATCTCTTCTGATCAATAATAAGATTGGAAGAAATGAGGCTCAGTGGCTGGCAAAAGTACATAAAAAGGATGGAAAGGCAGCTGAGAAATTTTGAAACCATCTAAACTCCCTAAGAAATGAGACAAGCCTGGAACAGAGGTTTATAACTACAGCTCAAGGTGCTAGGCTAGAAGGGGACAAAGCTACTGAGTATATAGGAACAAGGGTGACGGAAAAATTTGCCAAAATAAGTGCCTTATGCACCACAATAGACAAGGATGGATGAAGTGGCGGCGCAATAGCGCTATTTTCATAAAGAGAGTGGGAAAGGGCTGAGAAGAGGGTTCCTAGTAGAACATCAACAGGCCCAGATGGCATTCCAATTATGCTGATAAAGACATTGGGTCTGACGTCTAAACACACTTTGAAAGATGCAGTAAGCAAAAGAATAATCGATGGTGAAGTCCCCGATGGATGGCAACTTAGCAGGATGAGCATGATCTTTGAAGGAAAGGGGGAGAAAGCTGGCATAAACAACTACCGTCCTATAACAGTGACATCAGTGGTCCACAGGCTTATTATGTGGAATATAAAAGAAATACTGCAGGCATGGATAGAGGATGAGGGGGTGATGGGGGAACTGCAGAATGGGTTTCAGAAACACAGGAGGTTGGAAGACAATCTGTTCTCACTGACGCAGTGTTTCGAAATAGCAGAAAAGGAACACAGGCCCCTGTAGACGAAGCATTTTTGGATATCAAGGGAGCGTACGATAGCGTGATTCAAGAGGAATTGTGCGGAATACTGGACACACTAGGCATGGAAGAAGTAGTCAATAATTTTTATAGATCTATAAAAACAACAAGGTAGTTATAAGGTAGGAAAAACAGGTATCTAAGCCCACAGAGGTGAAACGGGGGCTTAGGCAGGGGTGTCCTCTGTCACTCTTGTTATTCATGATGTACATACACGGATTAGAGGCCAAATTAGAGGGGAGTGGACTGGGCTTCAACCTCTCTTTCGTCAAAAAAACTCATTGAACAGGCACTACCAGCATTGATGTACGCAGATGATATGGATCTAATGGCCGACAACAAGGAAGATTTGCAGAGATTGGTGGACATCTGCGGTAATTTATTTATTTATTCATTTATTTATTTATTTATTTATTTATTTATTTATTTATTTATTTATTTATTTATTTACAGATACTGCAAGCCCTACCCGGGCCCATGCAGGAGTGGGATACAAACAATACATTCAAGCAATAACTAGTAATACACTGGAGTACAGGGCATAAATGAAAGAATACATAACTATCAAGTACAGAAAGGTCAAATATATTTTCTCGCTGTTCAACAGACTGCGCTCAACTAAGAATATTTTCAACATTTGTAGCCGGATGAATTGCACTCAAATGACACTATTTTCAGCATACATCACATATATGGTGAAATTAATCTTTTATATCTGTTGAGTGAATGAAGCCGTCGAGGCAGCATTCGCTACTTCCGCAGGTAATGCGTTCCAATGAAAAATTGCACGAGGAAAGAGAGCGAACTTGTGGGCATTAATGTGGCTGGGTGGCTGCCTAAACGTTTTGTTGTGATTTGTCTTAGCTGAAAGTTTGAGGGAGATAGGTTAGATTTCATATTTAGTAAGGTAAAATAAGCAGTCATGAGTTTTAATGACAATGAAGGTAGTGAGCTCAGAATACAGAAGGTCACGCTAGAGATAACAGATAAATACAAATATCTGGGCATATGGATAAGCAATGGGGTCCAGTACCTAAGAAAACACGAAATATACGTAACAACTAAAGGTATAAGGAATGCAGCAGTGATGAAAAATAAGGCACTGTGGAATTACAATAAGTATGATATTGTGAGAGGAATATAGAAAAGGGTCATGGTTCCTGGTCTGACGTTCGGCAATGTGCTCTTGTGCATGAGATCAGAAGTTCAAGCAAGATTAGAATTTAAGCAACGTGGAATAGGTAGGCTTACCTTAGGAGCTCACGGGAATACACCAAATCAGGAAGTACAAGGTGATATGGAATGGACATCATTAGAGGGCAGGGAAGCTAGCAGCAAGATAAAATTTGAGAAGCGATTGAGAGAAATGCGGGAGGAGCGTTGGGCAAGAAATGTATTCAGCTACTTGTACATGAAGAATGTCGATACAAAACGGGGAAAGCGAAGCCGAAAATTGACTGGTAAATACTTGAAAAACAGTAGGGGGCCAAACCAAAGAGAACTATCGGTTGAGAAGAAGGTGACGGAAACAAAGGCTGGCACGAGGAGTAATGACGTGATTAAGAAGCAATACTTCTTTGCAGAGTAGTTGGTTCATACTTGAAAAATTGAATTGCTGCCCAAACTTGAAGGAAAACAAGGGAGACAGGAAAGAGCGCAGTTTCCTGTTCTCAGTTTCCTGCGCTCTTTCCTGTCTCCCTTGTTTTCCTTCAAGTTTGTGCAGCTGTTCAATTTTTCAAGTGATGGAGATGTCCGCACTAGAGATCTATCAAACTTTTAAGCAGGAAATCGCCAAGGAAAGGATCTATGATAATACTCGGGGTAGTTCTCTACTGTGCGAGGCCAGGACCGGGGTATTGCAAATCAAGACATATCCGGCGAAATACGAAGGGGTTGACACGGTATGCAGTGCATGCGGAGAGGAGGAGGAAACTGCCGGACACTTGATAATGTTCTGTAAAGGGCTTCACCCCATAGTTCAGAATGAAGGCGTAGAGTTTTTCAAAGCAGTGGGTGTTTAGGGACAGAGAGAGGAAAATAGACTTTAAGCGGGTATATTTAACTAGAAGGAGGTTACTTGATTAGTGGCCAAAGTCAATGCACGAGTGTAAATGAACCATTCACTGCAAAGTACCAGTCTTATACTTCACTATTTGAAGGGAAAAAAAGATAAATATAGTTGTTGTTTCACTAAGTATTACGGCTAGGTGGCGTTAGTCGCCAACCCATCTAAAGGGCCACATCAATCCATCCATCCATGCGTCAGCCGTGCGTTGGTCGGGATGACTGCGAACGAGCTTGCACTGCAGGTATCGGTGCGTTGAGTCCACGCTCATTGAGAGTGGAACCGAGGAGCCGTGCGCTGTTTTTGCCAGATCACCAGCAGCCTGGTTTGCGGCGATGCCAACTTGTGACGCAATCCATTGAAGGACCACGTCGCCGCTATTCAGCGAGCGCTCTCACGTGGTGCAGCGTGACGTCAAATGTTTCAATTTTGGCGGCAAATCCAGCTTTACGTGCATGAAGGCGCGACCCCGTTTTCTGCCCGCGCCGACTTCATCGTGACCTCCTTTAGGGGCTTTTAGCTAGTACGTATACTTCTTTAGGTTACCGTGTCACTAGAAGAGAACCTGTGCATGTTCGGGTGGATCTTTACAGAGCGTAAACCTTTACGTAATGTGTAAACTACCCTGATGATAGTTATAGCGCGAGAACAGAACCACGATGCAGAGGCAAGGACACGAAGTGTCCTTCATGTCTCTGCGTCGTCGTTCTGTTCTCGCGCTTTAACTGCCATACTGTTATACGAACTAGCCCAAGCTGCCACACTTAGTAAACTACCCGCCGGATACGCTTTACGCTGGCGGATATATCTGGCAAATCCCTCTTTGTTCATAGGAACTCGCAATATTCGCACTGCGGAGACTCCAGACATTCTGTCAAAATAAGCAGAAGTGCGAGCAATAATAGCGATTGCATTGTTTTAGCCAGAGCAGAAGCTAGAATGACGAGAACATCGAAGCCGCAAACGTGTTTGCCCCCGACAAACTGGAAGGGTGGCGCCATCTTGCGGGTCTAAATGTATCGAGCACTCAAAATTTTTATTTCAAAAACATGGTGCATCGTATGTTCGGTGTAAAAACTATGCTGTGGCTTTATTTCGAATAAGTTACCTTTTCAGTCATTTTCACCTAAATTAATAAATTGTTCATTTTAACGTCCCAAAGTACCACATCATAATGAGAGACGCCGTGTTGGAGGGCTCTAAAAATTTTGACCAGCTTGGGTTTTTTAACGTGCACCTAAATCTAAGCCCACGAGTCTCAAGCATTTTCGCAACCTATAGCAAAGTACCGCCTCACTGCAACAGTGCGATCTTGCTCAGCGAGTGCGCATACGTCTTCGGCACGTTGATTGATTGATATGTAGGGTTTAACGTGCCAAAACCACTATATGATTATGAGAGACGCCGTAGTGGAGGGCTCCGGAAATTTAGACCACCTGGGGTTCTTTAACGTGCACCCAAATCTGAGTACACGGGCCTACAACATTTCCGCCTCCATTGGAAATGCAGCCGCCGCAGCCTGGATTCGAACCCGCGCCCTGCGGGTCAGCAGCCGAGTACCTTAGCCACTAGACCACCGCGGCGGGGCACTCTCTTCGGCACGTTCCCACTCCGAAACATCGCACCGTATTTTTCTTCTGCGCGTGCTACGAGTGGCTTCGCTGCACTGGCGTGGAACAAAATGGTGAACCTATGCGCAACTATGCTGCCACAGGGAGCATATACAGTAACTCTACCGGTGGCCGTACATTGGTCGGGATGACATCGAACGAGCTCGCACCACAGGTTTCGGCATGCTGAGCTCACGGAGTCCGCGCTCATTGACAGTGGACCAGAGGGGTCATGCGCTGTCTTTGGTAGGTCATCGGCAGCCTCGTTCCCTGCGATGCCAACGAGTGACGAAATTGATTGAAGAACCACGTCGCAGCCTGTATCACGCATCTGTGCAGCGACCACGCGACACGCTGTGCGAGGGGGTAGGGGGGATGCGCAGTCTTTTTTGGTGAGCTGGCGGAGGGCAGATCTCGAGTCGGTGAAGATAGCCGCACGTGAGACTTGCTGGTATTCGCTGTTGAGGTCTGCAGCAAGGTGGATTCCTACCAGCTCAGCCGTGATAGATGAGGCACGGTAGACGAGCTGGCATTGGCGCTTCAATGCCTGCTTTGGTGCCGCGCAGACAGCGGTCGCAGAGTGACCTTGTAGGACGGAGGCGTCATTGAAGACAGCGGCTTCCTGAGCAATGGCACAAGCTGGAGTGAAGCATTTATAGCGTATTTCTGGGAGCTGAAAACCAAGGGGAGCGGCACTCTTTGGTGAGGTGGCATCCACGGGGGAATCTCGTGTGCACTGCCCACCACGATGCAGTCAAACGGGTCGAATAGAGCTCCGACACGTGAGTCAGACAGTGGACACAGCTGTGAGAGTATAGTAGCCCCGTTCGGTGCACGATTGAGGCACTCGAGGTGGATGAGCGCGCGCAGTTTGCATGTCAGTGACGCCCGCCAGGTGCCTTTCTCCGCTAATGTTGCAGTGACTCTCCAGCCACGCGGCAGTCTATGACATATGCGAAGCACTCGGCGATGGTCAGCATCGATGGCATGCTACTGTATGGGGCGAAGGCTGCACAGGGGTAACGCGTAGTGCACTTTGGTCATCGCCATGGCTTCACAGATGCTCATAGCGAAGGATGCGGGACATCCGGTTCCTTGTGCAAGGATCCGCCGCACGGCATTCTGAACATGGCGTGTTTCACGACGCAGATGTCTACTTCTAATTTCCACTCAAATTTGTGGTCTATAGTGAAACCGAGGAAGCGAACGTGGGTCTTTCGTAGGATCAGGACACCATAGAGTGTGACAGGACGCGTGGTGCGCCGTTCACTGGCGCGCTGGTGGACGAGGAGCGCCTCTGTTTTCGCGACCGAGATGCGTAGTTCTATGGTGTCCACGGAGCCGGCATCGGCCTCTATGGCATTCTGGAGGCACTTACGTACTCTCGCGAGAACAGGGTGGGACCGCGGAAAGACAGGGTGATGTCGTCTGCGTAGATGAACCTGCGAATAGTGAAAACTTCGTGTTGGGGAAGACATTCGGTGAGTCGTGCTAGAGCGAAGGTAAAAATAAGCAGGCTCAGCACGCTCCTTGTTGCACTCCCATGGTGGGAGGGCGGGGCGTACTGTTCGCCTTTCTACAGATACATTCAGTGAGCGGTTGGTGAGGAAGTCTTCAATATAGCGCAGAACTTAACCCCGCACACAAAGCACACAGACCACCCGGATGACCGTAGCACCGGGGAGACAGTAAATTGCTGACTGCAGGTCGAGCAGAAGCAGCAGAGCTGTCTCCCGGTCACGTAGTGCTTGCTCCAGGGAGTCAATCACCGCAGCAATCACATCAGCCGTGGCGCAAAGAGCGTGAAAGCCGCACTGTTGTGGCGGAAAGGTGCCGCTCATAGTGGCTATCCACCGGAGGCGATGAAGCGCCATTGCCTCCATGGGTTTTCTCGGTATGGATGTCAGGAATATCGGCCGGTGTGAGGTGAGGCTGCATGGTGGTTTCCCTCGCTTCAGGACCGGCGCGACCCCTGATGTGCGCCAGGTGTCCGGGGGAAAGCCAATGCGTGAAATCTCATTATAGGCGGCGAGCAAAAGGTGGCGCTGGTCGTCAGTGGGTTCTACAACATGTTGTGTGTTATGCCGTCCGATCCCGGTGCGCTGCGGTGTCGTTCGCGGTTGAGGACGTGAGCGAGTTCATGCTCAGTGAAGTCGGCGTCACACAGCCACGCTAAGTGCTGCCAGACGGCCGCGTCAGTCGGTGAAGAGGGTGTGCCACTGCAATCGCGAGCACAGGATGGCGAGGGGCCCTTGGGTTAGAAGTTCTCTCATGATGGGCCAGGCGCGGTTGTGGCGACGAGGATCGCTGAGAGACGAGCAGACGCCGGACCAGCTCAGTCACTGTGCCTGTCTTCGGCAGACCACGTCTATGCGATTGCGCTCTGTCCAGTGTTCGGCACGGTCCATGCGAGTGGCGATGCACTGCGCACGATGGCGGGCGGCGCGCAGATTCAAGAGTTTGACGTCAGGGCACCGAGAGCCGGCAGGCACAACAACGTGCGTTGTAGCTGAGCGCGCGCACTCAGTTATGTAAGTGACAAAATCACTGGCAAGTGATTCTTTCGCGCACAGATCACCAAAAACATGCCAACCTACGACACTGTACACGTGCCTCGCCCCGCGACTCGGGTGGCGGGGCGAAAGGACAATGAGGTAGTGGTCCGATCCGGTGGTGTCTCAGGCTCAAGCGCACGTCTACGATCAGGACAGAAGCACCGGCACCAGACCAATCGTATAGCAGCGTGTGTTACGGCGCACTAACGTTGGTTCACCAGTGTTGATAGTGCAGATACCAGCAGTGGCAATCGCATCTGACAGGAATCGGCCACGAACGTCAGAACTCGCAACTGTGGTGATGGGCGTTAAAGTCCCCACACACGACGCAGTCAGCTGTCCGCGCCGCGGTGAAGTTGAGAACAGACGCGTAATCACAGCGGAAGGTCGGGCGAACACACGCAACAGAGGTGTCCACACTACCCACACGCACTGTCACAGAGAGGTACACCATTGGGTCATCACAAAAACATTCACAGGGAATGCAGTTTGTAGTGTTGAAGTACCGACGAGTAGATGTTTTCTACTACCTCCATCTCTGCAGCCACGGATTGGGTATCCTTTGGTCCCAGGGCAGCCCGGCTGACGTGCTCGCGGGCAGTGGCGTGAGCCACTTCATTTCCCTGTAGACCCTCATGTCCAGGAACCCATATACACAGGCATATGGAAGTGGAGAGCTTCGCCGTTGCAGGATCCTAATTAAGGCAAGACCCGAACGCCTGCTGTACCAACGCGGCCAAGTATCTCCGTAGAAACACGTATGCTATCAGCGTCGTCGACTCTTAAGGCTGAGAGTTAGCATCGGCCACAGTCAAGGCACGCAACTCAGACGCAGTGCAAGAAGCGGCAATCGCTCTCGCCACCACCACATATAAAGACGCCGCGGTGAATTTCACTGACTCGAAAGCTGCTTGCCCGAATCATGTGAAGGGCCGGGTCTCAGCCGTCGCAGCATTGTACGCATAAATTATGAATGCTTGTGAGCGTTTGCTTCTGCTACGATAAGGAAGGGCAAGTTTTATTGCCCGTCATTTTTGTCATTCGTAGTGTGCAACGCCGTACTAGGGCTATTATGTGTAGCGCTGTTATGAAGTTCTGTGGACCGTGTCACATTTAAGCAATTCTGTCGAGTGTTGTGAAGTGTGTTCATGAAATGTATACGGCGAAATATTTAAATGCAAAGCTCAGTTGCCAATTCGTGTAGTTGCGTGCATGTGCCAGGAAGAGGAGCTTGCATACAAGACAATTTTGTGAATGTAGCCCCCCCCCCCTTTATTTCAGGTACGCATTATCATCTATGAATGCGTGAAATATTTTATTGTAGACTGTTACAAGCTGCCACTCTAGCGTCGCCAGCGCGAAGTCGGTGACGGAAATGACAGCAGCTTAGTTCGTTCCGTACGCAAGCAGAGACAGTGAAGAGATCAGAGACGTGAAAAAACAAAACAAACTTTACTCTAGTGATATTGCAGCACGCGGGATCTAGTACAACGCTTCAATACAACTAACAAAGTACATCAACAGTTGATACAACTAAAAAATACATATAAAAACAATAAATCAGCTTACGCGAGAGAACTATTACAAACTACACAAACTAACAACAATAGACTACGGAGGAGAAAGTTCGAAGATATAAACAGGTGAAGGCATACGTGTGATGGCCGGCAGCGTTGTGTCCCCGACGATCGGATGCGAGAAGTCGAAGAGAGTTCTGGCACGACTGCGATGTCGGCGGTGTTGCTACGCCGGTGGCTCCGGGAGAGTAGTGCTTGCAGGTGACTTCGGGAAGGTTGAGCTAACTCGTGGGCGAAGTCCCGATGTCTACGTTTCAGACGTTAATATCGCCTCGCAACTAGACGAACGGCTAAGTTTAGGTGGCCAGCCGATACAGAGCCACGCTAAAACTTCTAGAAGAAATGCTTGTTGATCTGTTTCTACACCATGTTGGTCAGCGACTAGTCTGCCTAGCAGGGCAAAATCCTGTGCTTAAATCCCCCTCGTGTCTCCTCGCTCTCTTCCTTGGAGACAAGAGACCTCTACATGGGTCCAATCATGCGCGTTTCATTGATGGAAACTCCACCCCACAAAATATATTGACCCCACCCCTTTTTAATTAGGAGAGGGCCCTCAACTAGCGAGAGTAACAACCTGTTGGGGTGTTGTCATATGGCCTGTGCACTAGAGGTTTTCCCACGGTTTTCCCCGTGGGAATGGTCAGACTGTTTGGCTCTCAGCCAGTGCGTCCTGTAGTCTAATCCTTGTTCGGGGTACATCGCGGCCTTCCACGACCCTGCATACGCCACCGCAGTTACAAAGGATCAAACGTCGGCGGCAACGTTCGAAGAAGAGCACCCCATTCTGCACTTCTCGGCTCTCTTTCATGCACCCGCCGTTCCTACGGTCAGTGGGGAAGTACGGCGCTCGTTAATTGCCGCGACGGGTGGTCGCCAAAAATGGCCGTCCATGACATAAACCAAGTGTAAAGCAAGTGTAAGCGCTGCAATAAATTGTCAGATGTTCGAAAGTAGCTGCTAACACAGTATAATTAATTTGTCAGGATTGCATGCAGTCATGATACTATACTTGAACACCATTACAATTGATATAATATGCGAATATTATCTGCTTGCATGAAGCATTTAAAGAAACGTTCAACAATATTTTCAATATCCGGCCGAAATGGTCATATCTGTCTTGTTAAACATGCATCTGTCATAATCAAGTGTGTAGCAAAATATTTCAAGCTCATGTCAGGTCAAGAAAACTTTAAACAACAAAAATGCTTATTATTGTTAGCTCAGTGTTGGATGTGTGTTGTTTCCCAATAGTGCACAGAAACTAAAAAACACACGCCTTCTCTCCAAAGAAGGATGCCGTCTCTCAATCAGCTAAAATATTTTATCAATAAATTACATGAATACCATGATAATTCATCATTCTTGCTGGTAGTAGCTATATTCAATTGGTACAAAGTAGCCGAAGGAACTTGTCGACAATCCTGTACGCTAGTCACCTGTCGTCGGCAGTTGTTGAGGGTTTTTGGGTAAATAAAATCAGCATAATCTTCCAAGTGGGCTATAATGAATAAATCCAGCTATATGTGTATGTGTTTGTGGAGGAGGTATTGCAAAGATTTCTGAAAAAAGCTAGAGCTATTCCACTCCGTGAAGGTGGGTGACCAGCCTAGCCATGTCGCACTAAGATTTTGTTTGCTTACTTCATATATTTATACATTTATTAAGATTATTGAATTTTAGCGTATGTTTTTTCAAAGCAGTTCATCCTCAGTTTATGTAGCCTAGAAGTGAATATGCAGGTTATGTATATATGTATGCATTTATTTCTTTGCTAATTATGTTTTCATTCACCTTTTTTCTGCCTAATTTTTTATGCACCAGTAGTGAGTGGCACTGTTTGCCTCATTACTGTGGTACGTATCCACTGGGAGCTTTCTGTATATTAGGTATGTGTTTGCAGAGTAGCAGTACAGCCATACTTATTACTCTCATGGTTGCACTAGTTTCAGTCAATTCGCCTAGTGCGTCAGCAGCCAATGGAACTCAGTCTGGACGCAGGCTGTCTCTTAATTCGAAATTTGAGTCTAGAGACAGTTGACGACTATAGTTTTCCGTTGAATATGCAAGCTCGTGGAGTTGTGTAGGCCTATACAGTAGAGCTTCACTGATACATTCCCGCTTAATAACATTTCCCAGCTGTTTCATATGTGTGGTTTAGCATCCCAAAACCACGATATGATTGGGAGAGACGCCGTAGTGGAGTAATCTGGAAACAACAAAAATGAAGCGCGTAATTAGCCTCAAACACAGATGAATAAGGCGACGCAACACTTGCGGACGAAAAACGCGTTGTGAAAATACAACAGCCTCAAAAAAAAAATCGACGTCTTGAACCAATGCATTAAAAAACTTGTGAGCGTCGTCTGCTCTTGGTGATGGTTGCCGACCTCGAAAACTAAAGCTCCGCCAAACGGTTGCCAGCCACAACAGTCGTCGCGTCGTACAACCAGGGTGTGCATCAGAGCCGCTCATGCAAAGCTCATGCCGCTAGCGCTTGTGTTGCATTTTAGGGTCGGACCGCCATCTCACTCGGCGCTTGCTGGCGGCAGGGATCCCGCCACATGTTAAGCGAGTGTGCAGGAAGCGCGTAGAACGGCCGTTTCAGATGCGTTGAGCAACGTGGTGGAGCGGGTACAAGCAAAGCTCAGGGGTGTGCCAAGGAGGGCACCAGTGTGGGGAAGCCTGGGGAAGGCAACCTCGTTGTTTTCAACGAGCGTGCCCACGACGCAGCTCGGGATGCCGCCTCCTCTAGTGGCGTTTTGAGTGAGGGGGCTATTTCTCTTTCCTTGTGTGGGACGTGGCCGGTGAGTCTATCGGTTGTCTGTTTCACTTGGTGTGGTGGCAACAAATGTAGCTGGCGGGGAGCGAGGATTCCAGCGCTGGGAGCAGTGACCGCTGTTGGTTTGGCTGCTGCAACTTGGTAGGGCATCCGCTCGTCACCGACAGTGGGCGAGGAGGACAGAGGTGAACAGCCAAGCAGCTTTTCTCTGGGTGGCTGACCACGGATGGATCGGCGGAAGAAGAGGAGGTGGGCATGGTGCGTTCCGAAGAGGAAGATGTTTGCGACGAGGGTGAATAACGGGTGCTGGCCTCGCATTCTTGCTCAGTGGATGTGGAGAGGATTCCGTCTTGTTGTGTGCCGGTGCAAGCTAACTCGAAAAGCCGGTTTTTCGGAGAGGTTTCTTCGCTCTCTTAGTGGACTTGCAGTTGAGGGGAAAAGATGGCTGCACCCCTCTGCTGCGCCAACTCTACAGGTAGCAGTGAATAAACACCAGTTGAAGGTGCTGTATGGTGGTAGCTTCATGCTTCTTGGCTTTGCCTGACTGGCGAGCTTTTTTTATATACTATCTTCCAGAAGTTCCATGCAGCAAAGCAAAGGCTACATGACCCTCGAACGCATGTTGTTGCGAAGCGAGATGTAGTGCCCCATCTACGTAGCCCGTTGTTTGTCCTCGTGACTTTTGCAAGCGGTCTCGTCGGAGGGTTTTTACTTGAAAGGTTCTCTGCGTGTTGGCTCTGATTTTTATGGCGATTTTGTAGCATTTTCTGTAGAAAGCCATTTTTGTGGCTTTATGACACGGAAGAAAACGTTCTTGCTTGTACGTCTTATAACATGCAAAAGATGAAAGAACTAACGCTGTAGTGGCTCGCATTTGGTATGTTTTTGTTTATAAAGTACGAAGAAATGCTACCACACTGTCTAAACTTTTAGGAGTAGTCCGCGCAGCCCGAGCGTCCACAGCGAAGCGGAGGACCCAGTCTTTGGTGTGATTAGACTGCGGTGGCAGATTTGGTTCCTCTTGTCGAAATGACGGGGCCTGGTTCACCTGTGTGATGTCGTTCCCTGGTCAGCTTTTACGACAAAGGAGCGAAGCAGGTGGTTTTAAATCTGTTCGGGATACTGCGTAAAGAGGGCGGCAGAAATGCAAGCATGAGCTCTCTCATCAAGAGAACGGCTGTTTTCACCAACGCCAGCGTGCGTGCGCTGTACAAGTGGGTAGCGAAGCACGAAAAGCACGGCTATCATTTCGTATCGAACGCGGGTGGCGCTTCGAATGCCAATAGGCATGCGTATACAAAATTTCATGAAGCGTGTTGCTGTCACATTCAATTTGGCTAGTGGGGCACATTCCACTGAAACATAAGACACTGGACCTTATCCCTCGAATGTCTACGTCAAGTATCTCGAAGACGCGCACTTTTAC